>NC_090932.1:1375524972-1375828003 GCF_040938575.1 Ambystoma mexicanum
GGGGGGTTCGAATGGGAATGGGGAATGGTTTTCAGAATGGGGACTTACCGGGTCCTCCAAGATTGGAATGACCCGGTAAGTCCCTATTTCGAGAACTCGGACCCGGAATGCGGTAAGGGGGTAGCCATGGTGCTAAATTACAAAAAGCAATAAGGCCTCATGTAAAAGGTTTAGGTTTCAACCAAGCAGCCTATTAAAAAGGTCTTATGTTTTAAAGCCAGCAGATGGCTTTGTTGATATCAGGGGCAAGCAATTCATGTAATTTATGCTAAATTGTACAGTAAAATGTGCTGCACAAAACAATGGGCCTCATTATGAGTCACCCAGTATGGAAATAACGGTGGTGGTAAATCCGCCGCCACCGTTGTTTCAAAACCGGGTGATCTCGAGTCCTGCAGGCGGAGGTGTCATTCCTGCCAGGTCTGACCTGGCGGGCTTAACACCGCCCACCTGCAGGCGGACGTGGAAACACCGGCACCATCACGAGATGGTGCCGGTGTTTCCATGGTCCCATTCCCATTGAGTCCTATGGGACTCAATGGGAATGGGGATTTACCGAATTCCGCCTCCGGAATTCCCGGGTCACCGGGGTTGTAATGTCCCAGTAATTCCGGAAATCACGGAGGCGGAATGGTAATACGAGTCCGGCAGTAACCGAGCCGGAAAAACCAGCAGGTTACCGCCAGACCCGTAATGAGGCCCAATGTATTTAAAGTGACAAATGGGAAATATATTTTTGGTTACTACATAAGATAGATAAGAATTCAGTGAGACACAGTGACTCACATACATATAAAAAAGGAAATATAAACATGTATGATTTATTAATACATTTAAATATGTTCATAATATTCCAATTTCACATTCCTGAATGGGGCAGCGGCTTACTCATGGTTAACACATCACATAATTGATGTGTCAAATGATGCTGCATGGGCTGAGCTTGCTGAATATTTAAACTCAAACACATAGCAAGAGAGGATAGCTTGGGGAAAGCAATAAAAGAAAAAGTGGATGGCGTTCCAACTGGAAGTAGCAGATGGGACTGAATGCAGAGGACTTTCCCAAGACAGAATCAGATTTTATGAGAGGTATTTTGGGAACAGGTTGAATAGACAGAAAGGAAGAGCCTATTTGGTGGTGATTGTTGAGGCCATTTAATGTCCATATATGACTTGGGAAGTTGAACGACAAATCAGAATTGAGTACAATAATCCTAAAGCATTTAGAGAAATTTCCCCAAAATTAATTAAATCCCAGATAGGAAGTACACGTATTTTGGGGAAACATGTGAACATGCTATGTCACTGAAAGGGAGACCATATTGTAAGGCGTATGTGCTTTTTGATGGATAACTAAAATTGAAACATTTGGTAGTGTCACTATAATCAGGCTTTTCTACTGCAATTTTGAATCTCTGAAGGCCTCAGTCACTCCCAATTGAAATATAGAATGAAACGCCTTTGTTTCTTCCATAGTCAATAAAGTGATAGAAATATATTCCTTGATGAACCCAGTGAACTGGGGTGCTCACAGGGTGAACCGGATTCATAGAGGATAGTGAGGATGTGAGGCATTACATCCCAGCATTCTGAGAACAAAATATTTATCCTGAACCAAAGCTTTTAAAATAATTGTAACCAAGTGGCCCAGACAGTGTCACACACTTAGATTCAATCACTCCTAAAACAAGAGAACCAAATGCTGAGCCACTATCTTTCTTTGATGCCACAATTGTTGATGGTTTCAGAGAAAACTAAGTTAATTGTTTTGTGTCCAACCTCATTTTGAGAACTGCTTCATCTATTGACTTCAAATGGAGATTGCTTTCAAGTAGACAACTATAATTCTATATTGTAGATTGTGCAAAGCAACTTTTATGAAAATAAATGTCAAATTGTGCCTATATCATGAAAAATGTGTAGATCACGTCTAGTCATTTGCACATTTGATTGTATATATATGTATTTTCAGTGAAAAAACCATATTAGTGCTTGGTGCCTCTTCCCTCATTTCCCTCCCCACCTTACGTTCTAACCTCTCCTGCAAAAAATAAAAAATACATCAAAAACAACAAAAGAAAGGTTGCTTTAGGAACCAGCCTTCACAGTTAAAAAATAGAACTAAAAAAAATAATCTTACAGACTCCATCTAATCTACATTTCTTAGTAAAGTACATAGACTCAATAAGATTTTCCAACATTTCCATTAGCATTTTGTGTTATGCTAATGGGAATAATGTGGCGTTCATCCTCCGTTCCAGGGACTGGAATTGGGGATAACGGGCCGGCAGCCCAAGTTACTGGCCCAAGCGAATCAAGGGTGGATAACAAGGGCGCCAGACCATTATCCCCCATTCCAGCCCCTGCAATGGGGGATGAAGGCCATTAGCACCCCAGGTTCCCAAAGTGGCGTCCCGGTGTAGAAAGGAAAATCCTTTTCCAAGATGCCCACCATGGAAAGGGAAGCCAGGGCTCCAAACAGCGTCCCTCTTGCCTTTCCATGGCAGCCTGCAGAAGGCAGAGAACCCTATGACCATATTACTACAAGCACATTTTTTTTGCCCTTTCAAACCTATCCCACTTTCAAATAACTTTACCACATAGCCGGTCCCAGGTGGACATGGCCACTTCAACCCCATTTGTCGTCCCTCATGGTCGTGGCCAGTAGCCAGATCGTCCGGGTCATTACCTTATGCCATGACCCGGACAATCTGGCCACTGCCCATGGCCACAGGCTATATCTCTGTCACCAAAGGTTTAAACTATTTTTTGTACCTACATTATGACACGTGTCAAAAAATAATACACAGGCACATTTGCAAAACCACGCTTTAAGATCCTTGCCAATGCTACATGGGTTTGCTAGAAATCCACTGATGTTTTATTTTTTTTAAAGTGTAAAAATGTATGTACGTACAATAGTCTTATAACTTAGCCACCACTTGACAAAATCCATTCAGACTTTACTCAAACATTCAAGGTTGGGTCTATAATCTTTCTGAAAACATTTGTCCACATTTGTCAAATGGCAACAAAGTTATGACATCTAAAAATGTTGAGACCCCCCTCTAATTTAGCCCGCTCTTGACAAAATCCTTTGCAAAAACATTTATATCTAGATTTAAAATCGTTTTGCAAACTTCTGTGCAGATTCGTCAAATGGCACCACATTTATAAGCCTTTACAATATTTTGGGAGCCCCCTCTAATTTTGTTCCTTCTTGACAAAACAGCTCCACACTTTCTAAAACCATTCAGAATCAGGTCTAGAATAAATTTCCAAAATGTCATGGAGTTTCATTGAGTGGCGCCAAAGTTAAAAACATTCAAAAAACTGCTTTTCACCAACCCTGTAATGCAGAAATAGGCACAGATGTGCCCAAACATCTGAAGTGTTTGCGATCATCACAGGACTTTACCCTAACATCCGGCCTGTTTGCGGACTTCGGGGTGAAAAACACCTGTTTTTTGGCTTCTTATGGCCATCTCCCATCCCATCGTCATCACCCCTCACCTCCCCAGAGATTGTTTGATAAGTTTGACAAGTACAATGTTGTATTTTCTAATAGGTTTTTACTGCGATGTTCTTGGACACTGGCGGATGTCCGCGAATCCAACATGGCTGGCGTTTCCAAAAATCTGGAGCACTTCACGCTTTTCACCATCCTATCAGTGGGCGTGTCCGATGTCCGCAGACTTCATGTCACCTTGTAGGGCAATCAGATGCCCGACTGCGGACAGTACAGGGAAGTGAGTCGGCGGACCGAACCCAGATATCACACTTTATTTTTTACCTACTTTTGGGCAGTTTTAAAAAGAACTACTGGAAGGATTTGTGGTTTGGGCTCTAGGCGTGAGCAAAACTTTTTTCCATCGCGTCTATGGAAACAAAACAAAAATGGGACACCCTCTCCAACTTTGCCCCTCCCTTGACCTCACCATAATTCAGACGAGGCCATATACTTTCTTTTGCAAAGGTTAGTAAGGATTCGACAGGGGGAGCAAAGTTATAAGCTGCCCAAAAAGTGCTCTTCCTATGAGTTGAGCAGCTTAACTACAGGGCTGCTACCGCAGACCCTGGAGAAAAGGAAAAAATGTGCAGAAACATACACCTCGGACTGCACTCCAGATTTGCCGCTTATGGAAAACCTCAGCAAAATTGCTGAATAATCGAATGCACAGAGAAAGGCAAAGTGCAAAAAGTCTTTAACCCGTTACATCAAGATGAACAAAGTGTGCTGTGATGCAACCTGTTTCACGGACCTGCTGCCGCTTGATCACATGAAACATAACATATGTAAGGCCACTCTTTATAACCAGAGGTATGCTCTATGATCAGTTTGTTCTAGTTCAGCCCTTTTCTATTTCCTCTACAGGCTCAAGACACACACAGAACCAATGCGGTAACCATGTCAGCCATCATGTCGTGGCTTACTGATCTCGGCCGAACGGGGCATACATAGAATACACAGTAGGAAGTTAAAACATGTGTACAGTGCTAGTGCTAGGCAGAATTCTTTTTTTAACAATTATTACACTGGACAACTTCACAATATGATATTTCTACAGGTTTTACGGCTATGTCTACCTTTTTCACAATTCCATGTTTGGCTGAAACTTTCCAATACCACTATTAAATTAAAGGGCAGCATAATTGTCCTCTCAATTTTCGATTTTACAGCCGTGTTCGCTTTCTAGCGATCAAATGCATAAAAAGTACCCTTCCATGCCAATGCCAATATTAAAAACATCAACAATAAAACTGTGGATGATGTAAATTCGACAATAAGGTAATTACATCGCCTAATACAGTCCACAGTGCATCACAGTATCTAGAGGAAGCATAATTGAACCTTCGAATATACATCATTTTGTAATTCACCATGTCAACCAGTTAAATATTGGGTACTTCAGTTGCCAAATGCGGTGCACAGTGTATTCCAGTCTCTACATGATAAATCTCAAAGTCCCCCAAAAAATGTCTTGTCAGAAGGTAATTGCTGCTTCTCATAAAATGCTTGGACATGCTTTTAACTCCAGCTGTTTGCAACTGCATATATGTGTTCTTCTTTCTCCCTATGAATGCAGTTTAGCAATGCAATATTATATATAAATACAAGGCACGTTCCGATCCAACTGCCGTAACTCAGGTTAAAATAGAATTAACAGCATGCAGAGAGGGCCTGGTATTGATAATCAGGAAATTGAAACAATCTAGAGCAGCAGACCCAGATGGGGTCTGCAATATGGTTATGCGTGCAAATCCAGAGCTGTGGGCTGACATCGTAAAGACGCTGTTTGTTCGTATTGCTCAAACATGGCGTATTGCACTCTCCTGGACCCAATCATATATTACTCCTGTCTTTAAAAAAGGAAAGTCTCGTGAGTCTCTGACCCACTGCTTACCTGGAGTTCCTGCTGGAGAAGTGCTGTCCTTCTTCTATTGTTACTATCAACCAGAGGGGTGTGGACTTAAAAACCTCCTCTTTCCGCAGAGCGGCGCGGAGTCAGTGCAGAGTCTCGTGAGTCTCTGACCCACTGCTTACCTGGAGTTCCTGCTGGAGAAGTGCTGTCCTTCTTCTATTGTTACTATCAACCAGAGGGGTGTGGACTTAAAAACCTCCTCTTTCCGCGGAGCGGCGCGGAGTCGGTGCAGAGTCTCGTTAGTCTCTGGAGGCTCACGAGGCACCTTCTGTCATCTAGTGTGTGGCCAACATGAACCGCGAAAAGCAGCTACCACGAATCATCCACCACCCTCTAACGCGTCTACAGCTGCGCAGAACTGAGCGAGGAGTACCTTTGAAGACAACTGAAACTATGAGCCTAAATAAGGAGGATTCTGCGACTGCTCAAGTAAGAAAAATATGCGGCTTTTCCTCCCCAGCCCCTCGTACTATCTCTCTCCCAAACCCCTTAACATTTAAGCCTTGCGAAAATCATTCAAGCACGAGAGCTAATAATATTGTAATTGCGGCAACATATATGCAACACACATGTGATGGCCCACACCAGACTCACCTCATGATTAAAAATCATGAGACCTTACCTCACAATCAGCTAACTCCTTTGAGGGCGGGTATGAGGGGAGCTGCCGGAGTGTGCACTGTTGCCGGAGTGCGTACAGCTGCCGCGGTCGACTGTTGGTGTGCCGAAAAGGAGGCGGCGGCGAATGATGTGTCAATCAGCTGCGATCCAAGAAATCAAGGCGTGCAGTGTGCCCGGGGGAAGGGGAGGGGCGACCCTGATCCCCTGGTGGCCATGGGGGGAGGAAATCTCTTATTTGAGCCGCCGCGGTTGCGAGTGTTGGCCTCACAAGCCGTGCAAGTGGCTGAACTGGATGCAGACCCCATGCCTGTAGTCATAATGCCGAGAGAAAGGCGCCTAACCTCAGAATGCACAAGTGACTGGTTAGAATGTGCGCAGACCTGTCCAGGAGTCCTCGTGAGTGCCCAAAAGTTTCATATATCCATCACTCACCCTGCGCTCATACCCGAGCTAGGTGAAAATGACGCAGACTGCACCACTGAGCCTCGAGAAAAATACACAGATTGCAATAAGGAGTGCATGGAAGTTTCCCACTTGTTGGAAGAGACAGATGTAAATTGCAAAATCAATAATCCATCCTCTGAAAAACCGGAAAGATGCAATGACGCCTCTTGCCAAGAGAGGCGGGGATTGCCTTGCCACAAGAAAATATAGATCCTGTTTGTTCAAAGAGCAACATGATGAAAAAAAGCTTGCAATCGCCTGCAAAAAAACAAAATTCGCTGGCCATTGTAAATAAATTGCTGTTAGACTTGACTGAACTGAATGGCTCTCTAAGCTCAAAACCAGCTGCAGCTAATGAATCAAAAAGCAATCTGGAAGAAATATACAGTGAACCATGTCGAACACAGCAAACACCACCGATACCAGTTAAAGTATCTACGCCGCGGAATCATTGGCTAGGTGGTGCAAGAAAAAGAAGACGGGTGGCTGAAAGTCTGTCACCTCCGTTCGAATGCTCACAGAATAGACCCAGGCAATTTGATAATACTCCCTCTACAAACCTAAACAGCAATCATCAAGAGAGATGCTCCTCACCTAAGATCATTCTCAGCCTAAGTACAGAAGAACGGCTAGCCTCATCTAGCAATGATGAATCTCTCTCATACTCTCCAGAAGAACAAAGGTATAATTCAAAACCAAAACGTTTGATCAATCGAGCTCCTTCAAATCGAAGTAGGAACGATGCAAACGTTCAGAAATTAATCAAGGAGGCTTTAAATTAATTAAGACCTTTTGTCATGTCTTCGCTGACAATAGCGATAGCCCCAATGCTTAAGATGTATGAGCAAATTAACGAGAACATAAAAGATCTCTCAACCCTGTCTGCTTTGATGAATTCGAGACTGCCTCTCGCAGATACCCAGGGAGCTATGACAACTGCCAAACTATGGGGAAACATCCAAAGAATAGACCAGTCCATCAAGGACCTAGCAGACCAAAAGAGAAATAATACTGAAGACAAGAGAGTTTTAGCTGAGGTGACCAGAGAGGCACTGGGGCTTTTAAAACAACGTCAAAAACTGAGAAGGGATGAAGTGGACCCAAACACGATGACATCTCAACAATCTTCAGCAAGGTCTGTTGTTACCCAAAAGAAAGGTTCTGAGGGGCTGAATCAACAACCGGTGAGCCGGACCGGCACGGCACTACCATGTCTGTCTGGACATCCAGACAAAGAAACAACACAAGTCCGCCTTGGAGAAATGGAAGGTATGGAACCGTCTATCGGGGGAACTACATGCCCCACGTTGATGCAAACTATACAGGTTTCTTGCCCATCGTCAAATGTGGCGTATGCTACTCATAATCTTCGCCCTGTAATGTGCCAACCAAACATTCGCAATCAATTGGAAAAAGAGAAGACTGCAGTCGTCCAGGATACTACCCTCCAAACAGATGTGTGTCCAACAACTTCTGCCAATGCCGATGGCATCATAGGGTCCGGTGACATCCATTCGCAAGTCCTACATGTTAATCAAAATCCTCAGTCTACAGGTCAAAAGAAAAAGATCGTAAGCGTCCTAAATACACCAAATGAAGCTGACATCCCATCCTCATGTTCGACAAATGAAGTGGAGGATTCTAGTTCAAGTGGAGGAAATATTTCTGGTCAAAATTTAAGTAAGGATAAAACTTACGATATACGATATATTTCAGAAACCGAATTCGTCCATTTCAAATCAAGAACTGGAAAAGAAATCAAAAAATCAAAAATGTAAGAGAAAACGAAATAATCTCGGCTCAAGAAAATTTCTTAGGAACTTGAAGGCAGTGAATGTCTTCGTAAACACAGAACAGCCGAGTGGAAGTCTCAAAAAAGCTCTGCTTAATTCTAAAACAAACGAAAAAACTATTGTTGAAGAACCAATTGTCATAGATGAAAGCGTAGAAATTGCACAGAGTGAACTTCTTGACTTTTCTACCTATGAGGATGGTTCATGCTATGAGGAAACTGAAGAGCAAACTGCTGAGGACTCTGTGAATCCAAGTGTTCCACAACCTGAGAACAAGCAGGTGGTAAAACACACACAAGATATGGCAAACTGTGGACGAATCTGCCAACTAATATTGCCCATTGAAGACTCAAAAGCCCCAGATCCAGTACAACAAGAGATCAAGTTCGAGACAATGGATGAGAAAAGAAAACGGCTAAGAGCTGTTAACGGTCTGATTGAAATATCACACAACAGAAACGATACAGGGACAATAACAGACGGCCTAAAGGTGAAGGAAGCCGCTGAAACACCGAGATGCCACACTCCACCAGGTAAATCCTTGCTTAAAACATGCTCAAAGGACCTCACATTAGGATCAACCGCCAACAAGAATGACAGAACCGGGAGGCAAGCCAACCAAAAAAATAGCCTGCAAAATGGGAAACACAAAAAGCCTGGGAGGCACGTATTGATCCTGGAACGAATTTTAGATACAAAAGATGGCCTAACGTTAAATAGAAATAACGTATTACGCCTACTACATCATGTGCCCGGCCTTCGCTCCATAGAGTCAAATGACATTCAAACAGTCGAATTTGTAAGCGATCATCGAAACGACAAAGTCCGGCTTCACATTGACTCCAGATTAATATGTGACTTGCTCATGAACGCGATCCAGTTCCTGCTGTCCCTGGGATTCGACATCCATGAAGAAAGAAATAGGTCCCGGGAAGATGTATTCTCCATCGATACCCAAAGTGGAAGTCCGGAAGATGTCAAAAGTCAGGATGGACACGCTGAGAAACCTGGTGTGGCCCAAATAGGATCTACAAGTGAGCAGGCAACAGGGCGACCAGTAAGACTCCAGATTGAAAAGGAGTTCAGTGATAAAAATCATGTACGTTTTACACCCGGCGAACAAATAAAAATTACAATAAATGGAAACACAAGCACAGCAACAAATGAAAACGATGTAACACAAGATGTAGAAAAGCCAAATAAGAGCTCAAACTGGAACTGGTTAGCAGGTGCCCTAGGCAGTAAATCGAGCTAATGCCAACAAGGGCCAGTCGGCCCGACCATAAACATTCTTTCTTGGAATACGAGAGGCTTCATGCATCTATTTAACAACCCAAAAAACTGGAGCAACGATCAAACCGTTATTTGCTTGCAAGAAACATGGATGGCAAGCTGTCCTGTGTCTGACGTATACGAGCTAGCTATAAACCCGGCTATTACAAGAGCCAAGGGACGTCCATCTGCTGGTCCCTTAACAATGATAAAGAAGAACTCTTTTTGGAACTTAGAGAAAGCAATAAACGTATCACCTTTCATACAGTATTCTGTGATTGCCGCGAAAAATGAGATGAACAACAACAGAACCAAAATTCACATCATCAATATCTATAGGCATCACAAGAATGCAGGAAAATATAAATTCATAACAATGGTGTGTGATCTAATTGATGGAATAAACAGTGCTCATCATAATCCAAACATTATCTGTTGTGGTGATCTTAACCTGGACTGCGTGAATGAGGCAAAGATGCCTGGACCTAAAACCCCGTTACAAAATCTGGCAAAAAAATGGTGTGATGAACTCGAGGAAAGAAATGTCACCATCTTAAATGGGAACATCACGGGGGATATTCCGCCAAAAAAAACGTGGAGATTTCTGAAGCAGTCCTCCACCATAGACTACTTCTTTATATCAGATAGTCTGCAACAACGAGTCATTGCTTTCAACATCACAGCAAACTCAAACAGTGACCACAGTCAACTAGAATTGGCAATCAAAATGTCAAACATTAAGAAGCCCCAACAATGGCACAGTCAGATTTCTGTTGAACCTAACAGATCTCGGCTGAGAATAAAACCTCAAGAAGTCAAGATTTTAACAAAATCCTATGATAAGTATGTACTGAGTGCAACAGAATCGAGTGCTGAATATAATTGCCTTCTACAACAATTTATGACGGTAGACTTGGGGTTGAGAAGACCTTCCCTCCAACCAATACATCGTTTTGATAAACAAGTTCGCGAAAGAAAACAACAACTGCGAAAGGAATTGAGGCAACATAGAAACCTGAATGTTGAACAACAAAAGAAGGCGGTTAAAATCAGCAAACAGAAATACAAAAACTGGCAAATCTCGCATAAAGCAATCATGTACCAAAACAACAGCGAAACAATGCTTGCCAGCCTTATCAACAAAAATTCCTCGGAGTTTTGGAAACTAATAAATAACATTAACTGCACGCAAGACGCAATTCAATCAAATATGGTGAATGAAAAAGATTGGATCAACCACTATAACTCAATATATGAGAAAAAAAGTACCACCATCGACCCGACGCTCCCTGAGCTCTCAAAATGGGACTTGCACTTTGATAAAGAGGACATCCTACAGAGTATCCAAAGATGCTCCGCCTCAAGGGCACCGGGACCAGATGGCTTGACGAACTTTATTCTCAAACAAAACCCTGAAGAGTGGGCAAACTTCCTATCCTATCAAAACTGTTTGCCACAATTGCTAATGAAACAAAAGTACCAACCAGTTGGAAAACCACAATTGTCATTCCAATCTTTAAAAAAGGCAATAGAGCTGAACCTAAAAACTACAGACCCATTGCCTTGCTGGACGTTGTGGGAAAAATATTCGCGACTCAAATACAGAAACAACTCCAAGAGTGGATCCAAGAGTCAAGTCATCTGGACATCCGTCAAGCGGGTTTTGTCAAAGGTGTAGGCTGTGGCCTAAACCTCTTTCTGCTAAACATACTTAAGATGGATGCAATAAAAAGAAACAAAAAAAATCTATTTGGCATTTGTGGACTTATCACAAGCCTTTGACAGCATAGATAGAGAGCTACTTTGGAAAAAAATGTTTGATTGGCAATGTCCAATTAGCCTACTCTCAGCAATAAAAGCATTACATACCAACACGGAGATAAAAATAAAGCTAGATAAAAGTGGCACCCTATCGGCTCCAATAAAAACATATCGAGGAGTAAAACAAGGGTGCCCTCTGGCCTCTGTTATCTTCAATCTGTTTATCTCAGACTTGGGTGATGCATACAAAGGTGCAAACACTTTTCCTCCAAAAGTTAATGGAAAAGATCTTCATTGGCTTATGTATGCGGATGATCTTGTTCTCTTGGACTTGACACCAATAGGTCTGCAACGAAAACTCGGGATTTTAGCGCAATATATCCAGCTAAACGGCATAAATGTGAACACACAAAAATCAGAAATTTTAATCCTGCAAGATCTGCAAAAGAACAAAGATCTTATTGGGAAAAAAAAAGTTCACGTGGAAACTGGATGATGGCAAAATTGAGCTAAAAAAACAATCGCTGTACCTGGGTATGTTGCTCAGCTCGAGTATAAACAATGCCCCATGGGTAGGAAAAGTCAAGTCAAAATGTAAACAATTGACAGCGCAGGCTTGCATTGTAAACTCAAAATTCGGGAAACACTCATTAACACTTGTTTTAACATTCTATAAGACAAAAGTCATACCGGCCTTGATCCATGGAGCTGAATGTGCCTTTGGCTGTCCAGCAGAAGTATGGGCCTCTTTGGAACACTCGTTTTGGTCGAAAGTCTTGTGTCTACCCCCTGGCGTACCAACCGCCTGTATAAGATATGAGCTGAGCCTCCTATCTATTAATGGAAGGATAACGTGGAACACCCTAAATGAATTCCGCAAAGTATCTGCTGAAAAGCCGATCATCCAATATAACATCCTAAAAACTTCAGCTATAGAGCATGACAATTCTGTGCTCTTAATGTGGCACCAACGTTGTGAAAAAATCCTCAGCGACATAGGAGCGGACAAAAATTTACTGCAAGAAAATCCGAATAAGGTCAAATCCTTGCTGTGGATCCAAGACTGGATTGACACGGGTGACACGTGCAAAAAACACAGAATAATGAAGCTGATGCCAATTGGAGAGAGAAATTTGAACAAAACTCAGCCATACTTACACAAATTTCCAGACAAAAAACGTAGAGCATTGTTCATGAAATATCGTCTCAACCAATTTCCAACTATAGAAAATCTAAACATACGGAATGGCATGGATCAAACCTCCACAACGTGCCGACTCTGTGGGAAATATACTGAAACGTTGAAACATCTGACGCTGGCATGCAGTCATCTGACACAGGAACGCACAAAGCACCTTGGAAGGTTTATAATGGCAAAGCCTTCATTGTCCGCTGAAGAATGGTGGACACGTCTCTCTCAAGACTCAGATCGCAGCCTAAAATTTGAACTAACCTTCTTTTTAGAATCAATGATGGAGAAGCTACTAAAGGCAGAAACTAATCTGGAATTACAACAATCGAAGTTATCAGAGGCGGCTGTTTAATCAGCATTAGTGGAAGAACCGTCCTTTTCCTGTAAACACCTAGCTTTGAAGTTTTGGTGAATGTAAAACCAACCCAAAACATTGTGCCAACAAATCTAAGTCTATGATTGATTCTGCCTTTTTGTGGGTTCTCTAGTTTGGTGGTTTTTCCTAGTCTTCTCCTCTGCATTCTCTTTCTTATTTTTTAAAGGTTTGTAACAAACCAATAAAAAAAAATAAAAAATAAAAAATAAAAATAAAAAATAAAAAAGGAAAGAAGGATGATCCGAGAATTGATAGACCTCTTTCTATCCTAGATGGCCTGTGTACAATTTTGCCACTTGTATTCTTAGAGACATAGAGAAATGGATCAACTCCGAAAACATCTTGAGTACATTTCAGATTGGGTTCAGGCAGGGATTATTATGCACTTACAACATATTCATAGTGAACTCTCTGATCTGGCAATCTGCGCAAAAATCCTTGCCTCCTCTCTACATACTGCTCATAGATTTTGCTGCAGCATACAACACAATTGATTGTGACAAACTATGGGCAAAGCTAAGGGTAAAGGGTATGCCTACGCACATAATATATGTGTCATACCGCCGAGTTCCTGGCGTCTATGGAGCCGCTGGCGACGCGGAACCTAGCTTCGTTCGCTTCGGCCACGCCCCCTATTTCCTGGTTCCCTTTTTCTGATTCCGATTGGCTAGACGCTCCGCGGCCCGGTGTTTTAACCGGCCACTTCCGGGTCACGGACGCGTTGCAACGCTTCCGGTTTCGTCCGTAGGCTGAGTTGCTTGCTACCTGTGGCTTTCGTGCTGCTCTCTCGCTTGCTGCTGGTCGGGTCCTCGTACCCTGTCTGAACCTTTCTGTTATTCTTTCCGCTGTACCTGTCTGCCTTTCCCTTTCTCTTTTGGTTCGCAGTATTCTCCCTTGCCCTCCTTCCATCTTGCTTCCCCTCCCACCTTCCCATCTTCACTTACCGCTTTTTTTCCTTTTCCGGTCTGTTACTCTCTCCGCTCTTCCTTCGCCTACCTTCAGTATTGCTTCTGTGACCTCCCGTGTACCAGACTCCGGCCTGTTCCCCTGGACTGCCTTTGCTTGCTGCATTAGTACTTCCTCTCTTAGCCTGTGTACCAGTTCCTCGGACCTCTTAATGGACTGCCTGTGTTTCTGAGTCTTCACTCCACGTGTTGTCTCCAGCCACTGCTACCAGATCTTACCTTATAAGTACTCCTGGTTCCACGTCTACAAGACACCCAACGATACTACAGGGGTTTTTTGTGCCTAAGGCTTTTTCCCCTCTTGGTCGATCCCGGGGGTGGGCCCCCTGTTCTCCCTTCTTGGGGAGCACGGTGGCTTCCTTCCGGGGTCGTCCCTATCTTCATAAAAAAAAGGTGTCTACTCGAAGAAAAGAAAAGAAGGGTTCTTGGAAGGAAGAAGAAGGTGAGGAGTCGGGGGAGGGGGAGATTTCAGAAGCTACACTTTCGGACGAAGATATCACCGATCCCGGTGACAGTTTGCAACGCCAAAAAGAGATGGCCACCCCACAGCAGGTACAAGAACTCGTAGCCGCTGTACAAAGTCTAAGTCTAGAGATGCAGAACCTTAAGACTGCTAACGCCACCCTTCAACAGCGTATGACGGACAGAGAAAGACCTTTAGCCGATTTACCTCCACTTCCCCTAGTATCAGGGAAGTTTGATGGATCCCCAAAGAAGGTTAAAGAATTTCTGGACGCATGCAATCTTCATTTTACCTTTCGCCCTCAGACCTTCGCCTCAGATCACGCCAAGGTGGGGTTTATGATCACCCACATGATCGGAAATGCCCTGGCTTGGGCTACCCCTCTAGTAAACCAGTCAGACCCGGTTTTACAGGACTACGATGCCTTTAAGGCCCTGATTCAACAAACCTTTTTGCGAACAGAGAGTACATACTTGGCCTCGGAGGACCTCCTTGACATCCGTCAAGGGAATTCTGATTTACTGACCTACATCACCACTTTCAAACAGGTGGCTGCAGAGGCAGGTTGGCAGGAACAGGCTCAGTATGCCATATTTCGGCGAGGTTTAAGGGAGGAATTGAAGGACGAACTTGCCCGAATAGAAAGACCGGTGTCTTTCGCCGAACTTCTGACAGCTACCCTCCGAATTGACTTCAGGATGACGGAAAGACGTCAAGAAAAGATGAAGAACAGGCTAAGCGTACCCCCTCCCATGGAGACTCCTTCACCAGCGTCTATACCCTTCCAACGGACAACTAAAGAAGAACCCATGCAGATTGGAACCACCAGAGCCCCACTGACACCGGAAGAAAGGAAACGGCGCAGGGAGGGTTCCTTGTGCATGTACTGTGGATCTTCATTACATTTATTAAGAGATTGTCCGGAAGTACCACCCAGAAGATCGGGAAACGCTCGCCCTCGGTAAGCATTGGGACGCATTACCGAGGGGCTGCTTTTAGTCCCTACGCACCACTTTCTGTATCCTCTACAGAAACATCTGAGGACTCCCGGTTGATGGTGCTCACAGTTTCTCTCAGAGTAGGCCCCAAAGAAGTAACCGCTTTAGCACTACTCGACTGTGGAGCAGCAGGAAACTTCATGGATACCCATTGGGCAGAACGACATGGAGTCAAGAGGATAGCAAAAAACGAAGATCAAAAGGTGGAAGGAGTTGATGGCGAACCTTTGAGCTCGGGTTTGATCACTCATACCACTAAAGCACTTACTTTATCCATCCAACAACACACCGAAAGTATCACATTCGATATTATCAGAGCTGCTCACTTCCCTCTTATCCTGGGTATCTGTTGGTTACGCAGACACAACCCCTGTATAGACTGGTCTAGAAACCTACTTAGCTTTCAGTCCTCACTATGCAAATCGGAATGTTTGCCAGAACCAAGATTCGAGACCGTCAAGACCACTAATAGCTGCGAAGTCAAAACGGTGCACTGTCTTCCCCACTACCTGAAGGAGTTCAATGAAGTGGCAACTGAAAAGATACCCGTAGAGCTCCCTCCTCACCGGCCTGAAGACTGTTGCATCGATCTCACCCCAGGTGCATTGGTACCCTTCGGTAGGATGTTTCCACTATCATTAGAAGAAAAACAATACCTCCGAAAGTACCTGGACAGCAACATGGAGAACGGGCTAATTAGGCCTTCCAAGTCCCCTGCAGGGGCATCACTGTTCTTCATCTCAAAAAAAGATTCTAAGGAGTTGAGGCCGTGTATAGACTATCGCGGCCTAAACAAGGTTACCATAAAGGACCGGTATCCTATGCCATTGATAACCGATATCCTACAAGCTGTACAGGGTGCTACCATCTTTACCAAACTCGACCTGAGGAATGCGTATCACTTACTCCGGGTGCAGAAAGGAGATGAATGGAAGACAGCATTCCGGAATCCTTTCGGACTTTTTGAATACCAGGTAATGCCGTTCGGATTGGTAAATGCCCCGTCGGTATTCCAACGATTTATGGACAGACTATTCTCAGATCTCCTGTGCCAAACCACATTGGTTTATTTAGATGACATACTGATATACTCTCGTACACCTGAAGACCATGTGGAACATGTTAGGGAAGTATTCAGAAGACTACAGAGAAACCAGTTGTCGGTTAAACTCACCAAATGTGTGTTTTCAGCCTCCTCCATTCCTTATTTAGGATACATTCTGTCAGACCACGGAATCTCCATGGATCCAAATAAGGTGTCTTCCATCCTTGAATGGCCCTCACCCACCTCAGTCAAAGAGATACAAAAATTCCTGGGGTTAGCAAACTTCTACCGGAGATTCATCCCAAATTTCTCTCAAAAGATATTACCCATCACCTCGCTCTTAAAGAAATCTGCAACTCCATTTAAATGGACAACGGAGGCAGAAGACAGCTTTGGTACTCTTAAAGAAGCCTTCTGTTCAGCACCCATTTTACAACAACCAAACCAACATCTACCCTTCATTCTAGAGACGGACGCTTCTTCAGCCGCAATAGGGGCTGTGCTTCTTCAAGAAATCCAGGGTACAGAACATCCGGTGGCTTATTTCTCGAAGACCCTAAACTCCAGCCAAAGGAACTACTCGGTTATTGAGCGAGAACTTCTAGCCATGAAAGCGGCCTGTGTAGAATGGCGTCATCTACTTCAAGGAGGAAGGTTCCCGTTCACCATAAGGACTGATCATAAGAACTTACAGGTTCTCAAACAGTTCGAGTGTTACAATACTCGACAGGCCCGATGGGCTCACTTCTTCGCCCAATTCGAATTCAGCATAACTTACATCCCGGGAAAAAATAACGTTGTAGCCGACTCTCTTTCCCGCCGGTGTGATTACGTGTCAGAGTCAGAGACGAATCTTGAACGGATGTTTCCCCAGTCCAGGACTATCGGAATAATTTCTAAATTCCTTCAACAGGTACAGGAGGATTCTGGAGGTCGTTTTGAAATTGAAAAACACTCTAAAGATCTGGCCTATGAAATCAGGAACGGTCTTTACCTAGTAGGAGGAAAACTTTATCTACCCACTCCGGCTTTTCGTAAAACCGCACTTGTCTGGTGTCATGACTCTAAACTAGGAGGACACAGGGGTGTGGCTGGTACTCATGACTATCTTCAAAGACATTTCTATTGGCCTACAATGAGAAAGGATGTAGAGCAGTACGTTCAGTCATGCATCATCTGTCTGAGGAGTAAATCATCCCGAAAAAGACCAATTGGTCTACTGGAACCTAATGCTGTACCCAAGGGTCCCTGGAGCACAATTTCAACTGATTTCATAGTGGATTTACCTCCGTCTGAAGGATGCACCTGTGTCATGGTAGTAGTGGATTCATTTACCAAATTGGCTCACTTCTCCCCATTACCTGGCGTCCCTACGGCAGCCAAGATGGCGGAAGTGTTTCTCCAAGACATATTCCGGTTACACGGTCTACCTAACAAGATTATTTCAGACCGGGGTAGTCAGTACACCTCCCAGTTCTGGAAGGCCCTGTGTAGCAGACTAGGTATTGAAAGAGCTCTCACCTCTGGATTCCATCCACAATCCAATGGGCAAACTGAACGCTTGAACGGAACCCTGGAGCAGTACTTAAGATGCTTTATCAACAACCAACAAGACAACTGGTGCACACTACTCCCTCTAGCTGAATTCTCTTATAATAACTCCACACATGCAGCTCTGGGGTTCAGCCCTTTTTTTGGTACTTATGGTTTTCACCCTCGCTCCATTCTTCCTGTCTCGGGCCTTTCTACTAACGTACCTTCAGTAGATTCTTCACTCTCCCTCCTTAGAGAGACACACAAGAAGGTAGAAGAAGGCCTTAAGTCAGCCCAAGCCCGATATTGCATTCAAGCCAATAAACATCGTAGACCTGTACCAGGATGGGATGTGGGTACCCAAGTTATGCTCTCCACTAGATATTTACCTCGTTGGGTACATCCCTCCAAGTTATCTCCAAAATATCTAGGGCCATATGAGATCATACAGAAAATCAATCCTGTGGCTTTTCGCCTAAGACTACCCAATAACCTAAAAAGGGTACACCCTGTTTTCCATGCTTCCCAACTTAAGTCATTTCATGCTGATACATGGGCACGACAGGTTAGACAGACTCCTATTCCCCAGGGTTCCACTCGAGCTGAATATGAGGTCGCCCAACTCTGTGACTCCAGGTATCATAAGGGCAGGCTGGAATATTTGGTTAAGTGGAAGGGCTACCCTTCTTCGGAAAACTCTTGGGAACCCATCACACACATTAATGCTCCTGTCCTACTTCGCAAATACCACTTTTTCCATCCAGGGAAACCCGGAGGAGGAGCGTATAGGAGGGGGCATACTGTCATACCGCCGAGTTCCTGGCGTCTATGGAGCCGCTGGCGACGCGGAACCTAGCTTCGTTCGCTTCGGCCACGCCCCCTATTTCCTGGTTCCCTTTTTCTGATTCCGATTGGCTAGACGCTCCGCGGCCCGGTGTTTTAACCGGCCACTTCCGGGTCACGGACGCGTTGCAACGCTTCCGGTTTCGTCCGTAGGCTGAGTTGCTTGCTACCTGTGGCTTTCGTGCTGCTCTCTCGCTTGCTGCTGGTCGGGTCCTCGTACCCTGTCTGAACCTTTCTGTTA
Source organism: Ambystoma mexicanum (assembly GCF_040938575.1). Taxonomy (NCBI): domain Eukaryota; kingdom Metazoa; phylum Chordata; class Amphibia; order Caudata; family Ambystomatidae; genus Ambystoma; species Ambystoma mexicanum. Next base: position 1,375,543,945 of record NC_090932.1, read on the forward strand.
TTCTTTCCGCTGTACCTGTCTGCCTTTCCCTTTCTCTTTTGGTTCGCAGTATTCTCCCTTGCCCTCCTTCCATCTTGCTTCCCCTCCCACCTTCCCATCTTCACTTACCGCTTTTTTTCCTTTTCCGGTCTGTTACTCTCTCCGCTCTTCCTTCGCCTACCTTCAGTATTGCTTCTGTGACCTCCCGTGTACCAGACTCCGGCCTGTTCCCCTGGACTGCCTTTGCTTGCTGCATTAGTACTTCCTCTCTTAGCCTGTGTACCAGTTCCTCGGACCTCTTAATGGACTGCCTGTGTTTCTGAGTCTTCACTCCACGTGTTGTCTCCAGCCACTGCTACCAGATCTTACCTTATAAGTACTCCTGGTTCCACGTCTACAAGACACCCAACGATACTACAGGGGTTTTTTGTGCCTAAGGCTTTTTCCCCTCTTGGTCGATCCCGGGGGTGGGCCCCCTGTTCTCCCTTCTTGGGGAGCACGGTGGCTTCCTTCCGGGGTCGTCCCTATCTTCATAAAAAAAAGGTGTCTACTCGAAGAAAAGAAAAGAAGGGTTCTTGGAAGGAAGAAGAAGGTGAGGAGTCGGGGGAGGGGGAGATTTCAGAAGCTACACTTTCGGACGAAGATATCACCGATCCCGGTGACAATATGCATGTCAAAATCTACATGAGAACACCACGGCTCAGGTAAGGTTAGGCAGTGGGGGCGGCGGGGGGAATTGATTGCACCCATACAAATTGGAAGGGGAGTTAAACAGGGTGTGTCCTCGCCCCATGCTGTTCAACCTCTTTCTGTCAGACATAGGCAACTGTCCAAGTGACGTTCGTAATTTTGCACTAAAATAGGGCAGGGAAAGAATTCCTTACCGAGTGAACGCCGATGATTTGGCAATATTCGACTCTATGTATATTGGTATTAGTAGGAGTGCATATGCACTGGTAGAGTATGCAAAAGCAAATTACCTACTTATACATTTTGAGAAGTTGAAATTAATGGTATTTAGAACTGTTAAAGGAAAGCAGAAACATTTATCTACTTCAGGGGGCAACATGTACACAGTCTTTAATTAGCGATGTTTGGGATATGATGTGTCCAATGAGATAAAGGAGCCGGGTCTGTTCAAATGGCGATATTTCAGGGCGATTTCCATGATGCTTTCCTTAAAGAGCTTTGTTACCCATTAAAGCAGGTTACTGTGAGGAAATTGGGGCATGGAACAACTCTACAAGGCGGTTTGTTGGTCGTGGGACCCAGAAGACTTCAGTTCCCATGAATGCAGGTGGTTGTGCTCATGCAATATTGTGCTATATAAACTCCTCCCCGACACGTGCTGCTTGTTGGTGATTTGTCGGAATGAGGGACAGGCAGTGAATGCTTTGCGGCCGTGTTCGCATTCTAGAAGCGCGGCGGAGACAGCCCGTGCAGAGCATTCTCAACTCCGCCGAGGGTTGGTGCTTCTAAGCCCCCGCCAGTGCTTCTAAGCCCCCCCCGGCTTCAGTTAAGCACCTAATTGGGGGCAGCAGAGGCAGGAAAGCAAACAGTGAACACTGGCATGAACTCGCAGAAGGGAAGTGGTGAGAGCATTATAAAGCTTATTTGTGTACTGTGCAAGCGATACTCGCCATGTTGTTTGTCACTGCTTGCTAAATGTATTCGTTGCATCAACTGGAGTTCTGACTTAAGGCAAAGTTCCTTTGAGAGACAATTGGGAATAGTTTGCAAGAGACTCTTTTTAATGGGCGTTTGCGGGGCATGATGCGTCCTCACTTTGCCTAAGCTACTAGACAATATGTGCTTATGTTATTCATGTTTGAATCATTGTTTAATCCAAATGACTGGACATTGGGTCTCATTATGAGTTTGCCGGTCCGGAAACTACAGTACCGGTAAGCTTGCTTGTACCTTAGTTATCGGAACAGCAAACTACAAGGTCTGCCCGCGGGTGCCTGTCAGCCCGGTAGTTCTGACCTGTCATGCGGAACGGCACCCGCCAGAGCATCCACCATGGTGAGGAGACAGTAGTTACGTGGGTTGTCAAAGTTACCCTTCTTCATAACTGATACAAGAATACTATCACGCCATGAGGAGGGAATGTCTTGGCTAACTTCAATAGTTGGAAATAGCCAGAACAATGCTTCGGACCAAGCGTCCGTATCCTGTTTAATAAGCAAACTGCTTATTCCGTCTGTGCCTGGAACACTGGAAGATTTGCTGACAATGATACGTTTTCGAATATCTCTGGCCCTGTCCCAGAAGCACCAATAATTTTGAAGGTGTTCCTTTAGCCAAGCGTCTTTTTGAATGCCTCCGAATATCTGTGTAATGTAAGAGACCCAAACTGTGTCAGAGACACCATTGATATATCTGACTTTAGCCTTTGAACCATTAATAATTCTCCAGAATTCCGTACAGTCTTTGGTAAGAGATACCTGCACGAGTGCCCTCCATCGGGAACACCTAAGTGAGAACTTATACCTTTTCAACCATATATACATACCAGAAAAAAATGGTGTGGTTCCCTCTCAGAAAAATGCCATACAATATTGCGAATACATTACTTAGAAAATACTTTTATTAGTTGTAAACATTGGTGTGCTGCTTTTCCCTGTTTTAATTTCTGTATTGTTGAAGGAAAATATTAAATCTTTTTTCCGTAATTTTGACCACTTGGGCTGTACCTCATTGAAAAGAAAAAAAATGTCTGATCAATCACAAATGTATAGTTTACACAGCCTCCAGTGTAATTGTTCAATCCAATGGCTAATTTCTTCTGGCTTATCACATACTATTTAAGTCATGATCAACAGAATGTATTTCCAAAAGGATATAGCATTTGCAAATCGAATCTTTAATTGGAAATAAGATTAAGTTGTCAGAACAAAGAGCCACAATTTTTAAATTTCGACTACGAATTACTAAACATATACACAAATCTAGTGTTAGTCTGGTTCCATAAATATGTTGACAATAGGAATGGAATATGTGGCGAATAGTGTTCCGCCAAAGAAACAATAGCTATTTTTAAGATCATGGGCCTCATTGCAAGTATGCTGGTAAATCCTTGGTGTTACCTTGATGCTGGCCCTACTGTTTCCGGCACCCCGCAGTGCCGGAATCAATGGCTGATTACGGTTTGTCGGCCACGTGCATTCCAGCATACCGGAAAGAGTGACACTGGCATCACGGTAACACTGTGGAAAAGACCATACGCTAGTCGCACCGTCACCCAGGGTGCCAGTGTCCCCGTTTCCGGCATGACCATGCTGGATGCAACGGCACCAGGCACAGTGGCACTGCAAAAATGATCATGACCGGAAACACTGTGATCGGAAATTACGTGATCGCCGGAGCAAGAAACTGACCAGCGACCATCATTAATATCACAATCCAATGCAATCCGAGGGTACCAGCAGCCATCCACCCTGCCTGACTCCAGAAATCAAGCCTTCAGCATAGCATCTCGCATCCCGGAGACCCAGCAGCGCAAGCCACGCTTCACGGAGGCACAGCTGCATATGCTCACCGATACCATAGTTGAGCATGCTGGGCACATGGCAATCCACCCCCCCCCATCTTTGCTGAGACACTTGGGTCAACACAACAGATGTTTCACCCCAACATTAACCACTCCCCCGTGCCCACCCTACCCTCTCCACTGTAGTACTACGGCACTGAAATGGCACTGAAATAGCAACTGCACAGTCCTCATCCCCAAAACCACACCCAATCCCCTTCCTGACATGTCCAAATGGTGGCAACCAAGTCCCATGCCCGATCGCCCATGCCAGACACGTTCCCAACCACATGACAGGCCACCTCACTGCTATACCTGCACACTGTGTCACATCCACACCCTGCAGGCAGACTCACACACCAGGATAAACACCCATGGCACTGTTGTGGGCACACACCCAGGCCCCCTGACAAAGATCCGTGCCTGAAATCCATGATGAACACTCCACAGGCTCCCTGTACTGCCAAGTGAACATGCATGCCCCCCAGACACAGACACAAGGCACCCTGTCACCACATACTGCATGTGTGTCTGCCGTGCCACAACTGTCACCACAACGCCAGCCCCCACCTGCACCCTCACATGGCCATCCTCCCACTGAATGTCGAGGGCATGGACTTTCCATGTCCCTGCCAGACCTACCACAAGCCCCCATTCACATGGTGGACCTGCAACCGGGTCATCTGTCAACTTGTGCCTTGCACCTTCCGAAACCCCTCACCCTTTGTTACCCCCTTCACCTCCCAACACCCCACTCCCGGACAGACCCGCATGCCACTGTCCCCAGCAAATGCTTGGTCACCACCCCAGTAGTCTCAGTAGAGCTGTGTTGCATGTGCCAACATCCCAGACCTTGCAGCTGAGGCCAAACACATGCATGAGTGCACCATGCCATGTACCAAGGCATGTCCCCAAGACAGCATGCCACACGATCAACATATTGCATGTATCAGGGCATTTGCAAGCCACACTGGTCCCTAACATCATGCCTTTCTTCCACCCTCAGGCACATCATCTGACAGTGATGGAGGCCGACCAGGCACCTCAAGGGCCACCAGACGTGGAAGGCGGTCGTCTCCACATACCACCACCACCCAGGACAGCGCAGCATCCACTGTGGCTGTCACTGCTGCCCCACCACCCTGGCAGCTCCTGCAGTGGCCACAACAGCGCCCCATCACCCCGGCAGCTCCTGAAGCCCCTGCAATTGTGCAATTGCCTACAAAGGTGCCAGCCATTTCCTCCAACCCAACAGCCACCATAATATGCCTCTGATACCAGCAATGAAGAAGCTACAGATGATGCTGGTGAGACCACAGGGGACACCACGGAAAACACAACATATGAGCGGCTGGAATTCAGCCCCATCAACCTGCATAGTACCCCACGCCCGTCCTTCCCCAGTGTCAGGGACATGGACGGCTGTCTGCGCCGCATTGAGGAAAGGCAGGAAGGATTGTCGGCACTGGTGCAGCAGCACCTGGAGGAGTCCCGCCTGATGCGGGTGGAGGCGGCCCTGCTCCGCACTGAGGCCCAGCTCATGCGCGAAAGTGTGCAGGCCACTGGGCGGTGCAGGGCACATGCCCTCCGAGGTGCAATGTAGGCCATAGTACACCTCGGCAAGGGGGGTCTGCAAGGGCAACAATGTCGGCGATGGTCGAGTCTCTCACAAGAGCCCTGCAGGCGGCCCTGGATCAACGGGCCAGTGAATCATCTCACACGCCGTCTACCAGCTCGAAGCCCGCTAGTTCACTCCAGATCAGCTCGAGGTGCAGGTCGATGTGCCTGTCTGCTGCACAGCACATGGCGGCCCAGCTAGCAAGCGGCCACCTACATAGGACCTAGACAAACATGTGGCATGGGTGTGTCTCGGACTGACTCATTGACATTGAGTCACAAGTTTGGGAGGGGGTGTGGGGAGGGATCGTTGGGGAGGGGGTGTGGGGAGGTTTAGTTGGGGAGTGGGTGTGGGGAGGGATAGTTGGGGAGGGGGTGTTGGTCCACCAGTTTCTTTTTTCTCATTCCTTTTTAAAACACCCAGTGTTGCATTTAAAATCATGACTGGACATTCATTACTGTACAGTTAGTGTTAATTGTGGTGTATGGCCTAGGCCATGTGAATGTGCTCTGTACCTAAAAGTAGTTGGTGATGAGTTGATAGCGGCCCTCAGGTCTTTCCATGTCATCCCTGCGAGGGAGCAATGACATCTCAGCTTCACTGTCACTGCCGTTGTCCCCCTCCGCTGGAGGCATGTCCATGTCTGGAGGAAGAGGAATGTTGCGCCTGATGATGCACATGTTATGTAACATGGCACAGGCCAGGATGATCTTGTCCACTTTCACGGGACTGTACATCAGGGCACCCCTAGATCTACTTAGGCAGCGGAACCTTGCCTTCAAGAGTCCAGATGTTTGCTCCATGGTGCACCTTGTCTGGATGTGGACACGGCTGGAGGCATGTTCATGCTGATTTTGTGGGTGTCTAACAGGGGTAATGAGGCATGGCAGCAAGGGGTATCCGGAATCACCTGCATGGGAGGGAAACAAGGGGGGCACAGTCATTGGGGTGGTAGTGACAATGCAACCATGTTTAGATGTGGGTCTGTGTCACATGGGATTACCACAAGACATGGCGAATGGCACAGATGACCCTAGTATTTGGTGTATTGTACTGTGGCGTGGGTAAGTTGCACCCACATTCACAGCACCATATGACACCCACCTTGGCCATTAACCTTATGCCGGCACAGGCTTCTAAATTGTCTACGATTTGGGCCATGTTTATTTGCGCTTGCATGTTGTACATCGGTCATCTCTCCCATTAGTTATTTTGTGTTCCTTCATCATTCAGATTCATGTTACATGCATATGGGTATGATATGATATGATAGGTTATTTTTTACGTGCTTAAGACCCAGAGGTTTCTAAGCACGGACCTGGGGATCGAACCTGTGGTGCTCTGCGTCGTCTTGCTGCCAAGGCGAGCATGTTGCCCTTGAGCTATCCTCCCAAGACTATGTGTGTTTGCGACTGGCAAGTCACCTAGTTTCATGCTGTAGGATACACTGCTGGAGGGGAGGTAGGTAAAATTTGTCTGGCATGGCTGTGATGCAGGTGGTGGGGGATGTGCACAGTGTGTACATGTTGGTGTAGGTGGCATGGGGGTAATTAATTCTAGTACCTGTAGTGCATTTGATGTGCCTGGCCATCTGTGCACAAATATATAGCGTGTCCTTCCAGTTGCCCATGCCCCATATGCCACACATGTCCTCCAGCTCATGCATGTAATCTGTGTACAAACTGTTGCATAATGCACATTCACTCTTAACAGTGGAAAACTCCCCCCCCTTCCACAGTGCACATGCTAAGTGTAGGTACTTTCACTCACCCAACAGCCAGGTCCGCTCCCCGCTGTATTGTGCTATGTACCCTGGGAGCGTGGAGTTACACAGCACCATGGAATTGTGCATGGATCCAGAGAAACGTGCACTGCATTGGGTTATTAGGAGTTGTGCATCACACACAACCTGGACGTTCAACGAGTGGTACATTATCCAGTTGCAGTAGACTTCCTCATTTGCAAGTTTGAGCACCAGCTCAACGTGTGTGAAGTCCAGCACACTTATCACATTTGGCATGCCTGCCACGGCATGAAAGCCTACTATTGTGGTATTAACCTGGGCTGCTGTTCTCGAGTGGGCAAGGTGGTCAGACACGTGCCGCAGGAGGGCATCCAGCACCTAGTCTAGCACCTTTAAAATACGGGGCTGGGATATCCCATGCAGCTCTCCCACAGTGTGTTGATAGGTGCTGGTGGCCAGGAAAAACAGCACTTCAGCAAGGGGGGATTGCGATCCGGATGCCAATTAGGCTCCCGATGTCGCCCTGGATGAATTCCACCATGGAGGTTATGGTCGCCCTGTCCAGCCGATACAGGGTGTGGACCTGTGTGTCAGTGTGCTTCTAGGGTGGGGCCCTTATGCAGGGTATGGGTGGCTCCCTGCAGGGGGCTACCTGCTGGCCATTGTTCATCTGAATGGCCATCAGCCTCCTTTTGCACCTCCACTGCCTCATCTGCCTGTCTGCCTCTTCCAATTCCAGCTCATATTGGATCCCTGCATGCAAGCAAGTTGTAATGATAATATACTACTGTTGTGCCAATGTTTCTGGCATGGCCTTCGGGGGGCTGCCTCTGTTGGCATTTACGGTGCTTCATTGACGGTAGCACCGTGGGTCATGTTTGCGGGTACATAGTTTCCGGTTCACGGGTCGTAGTGTGCCCGTCTGGAAAATGGTGCGACCAGCACTGTTAATTCCAGACCGGCATACCTGTAATGAGGCCCCATGTCTTATTTATTTTTTACAACATTTTAATAAAATGTGTATTTTTGCACCTAATGGAACGAGTGCCCAGGATTTCTTTGTTTTCCGACTACCACTCTTGGAAAAAAGAAAAAGAGGGAGTTGCGGATCACGTTTTCGGTAAAGGATTTTGTTGTTTTCTCTGACCATGCCTGGAGGCACCAACTGCAAAAATCGATCATCTTGTATTTTTTGGAGCAACACTTTTTATATTACCATTGGCTAACATGATGCAAGAAAACTGAACTCTCTTACTCTGTCTTTCTCTCTATATATAATAGGGCTATCATCCATAGGAAAAGTAAAGATTCTATGGTTAATAACTTTTGAGCAACAGGACGGATCAGCACAGCGTTTGACATTTCTATATTAGAGTAGAAAGCTTCGTGCACATCGTGTTACGGTTCAAAGGATACAAAGAGTCAAAAAAGGGTGTGTTTTTCCCCTTTTCCATCAATTTTCCCAGAGAGAAAATGTCAAATTAAGCTCATGTGCACAGCCCAAACCGATTGGATGGATTTGTGCCAAAGAAGAAACAAGTTGGGCATGAAGCACTCGCAGAATGTGGCACAGAGTCGAATGTCCCTGTAAAGTCAAAGTTATTCATATCTCCCATGATGCATTGCTGTTGCCAAGCCTTTTCAGTTCTGGAAGTCTGACATTAGGTGATTCGAAAATCAAGTTCTGAATCGACATTGGAAAGTTCCCTAGCATGATATAAAGGATGTTAATTAGGGAGTTTTTAGAGCAGGGAGCATATGAAGAGGGTCAGGAAGGAGGATTGGTGAAGGTTTGGTGCTGAGGGGGAATCATTTTTTCCCCCCGAGTGTTTTGGCGAGATCGAGAAGTGGCATGAACGGTGGAAAAAATGAGTTCATTCAAACAAATTATGATACATTGGAATGTGGTAATTAGAGTGCCTGCTAGTTAGGGGAAGTACATTTAGGATTAGATATATTTTTTTAAACATTTCTAAAATAACTTAAGGGGGATGCATTAAGATTATTAAACATTCTGCATTTGTGTAGTGTAGTATTCAGATAGAGATCGGTTATTATTTACAATTGTTTAGTGAATATTAAGTGCGCCACTGAGGTGTGTTCATGCCGTGCCGTGGCTACATACTCTTTTGTTTTGATTGGATGAGGTTTTCACGCGATTTGAAGGAACACTTCTCGATTTAGTGTTCTGTTCGGAGCCGTTCTCGAAGACAGGCTTTTTATAGAGGTTAGAAAAGAAGTAGGATGGACAGAGATAACTCAGCACTATTTCGTCATATTCCTCAATTCGTAAGGAGTGACTAACGAGAAGAGTATTGAATGTAAAAAAAGTACATTATTTATATGTTTTAAGTGCAGAATACACACTAAGTGACACCATTTATTTTGTTTAGTGTGTATAGAGATGATGTTGCACTAATTCACATGACTTCTCGATTAATAACACACGGCAACGAGTAAAAGGGGAAACAAATAAAAGTACAAATTAGTCAATACCTTTGCATGGTTGTCGAAGTTAGTCTTTGTACAGGGCTTGCAAAAGTTCATTTTAGGAATGCTTAATGTTTTATTTCGTTGAAGGGTGGATGTAAAGGGTATAAAGAAGGGAGGTGAGTGGTATTACTTTTGGGTGGAGGCAGTGTACATGGAGATAAATGCGTACAATTTTGCATATCTTCTCACTTTGTAAAGTGCTAGGACGAGTAAGAGGGAAAAAGAGTAAGAGGGATGTATAGGTATTAGTTTGAGATTCGTGATGAGTGGTACAAGTAAAGATGAGAAAAAGGAAAGGATTAATTTTACATTTTGTGGGTAGTGCGCTTATTAGACATGAATGATTGGAAAAAAATGTTGATTCTCGATTCAGACTGTTGATTGTATATTAGAAGTTGATGGTTTTGTGGTAACTTTCCCATGTTGCCATGTAAATATGTTGTTGGCTATTAAAAGGCTCTGGGTTTTCAGTGTGTCTCTGGTCTAAGCCGGCGTTATTAGTATGTTGGCCAGCGCCCCTTCTCCTGCACATCTATCTCCTCCCCACTCATCCCTCACCTCACCTGTAGTATCTTAGGTGGGTGCCAAGCGTGTTTAATATATTAGCTTGCCTTGTGGCGCTGTGCTGTGCCACGTATTTTGAATTCTGTTTCCCTGTTGATGATGTCACGGTTATGAACAGAGAAATTGGATTTCAGGAATCGACAGCTGCGTGCTGAGACTGCCGGTAATGGTTCTGCTACTTGCATTATGGGACCCTTGCTTCATTGGGCTTTAACTAGGGCAGCGGGCGATTACTGGTAGGTTTAACCCATTGCCATAAGCTTTATTTCAACCCCCCCATCCCAGTTTAGATCATTTTTAAAACGTTATGGGGGTTCTGAAAATAACTGTTGAGGGGTTAAGGAGGGGATGGGAGTGGGAGGGAGGGGATGCAGGAAAGATTAGTGGAAAGTGGACTTTTTTTCATTCTTTTTTTGGTGAGGTGTAAGGGAGGCATAGTATCACAAGTCAAGACAGAGACAAGAGATGCAAAGTTCAAGTGTGTTAATTGAACAACAAGGGTTGGAAAAACTCCTATATGGCCCTATATCAAAAAGATGTTAGCACGTTCTACCATCCAATAATAAATAACAGTCCTAGTCATGTCTGTCAAAATAAAGTGGCCTATACTAAATAAACCTATGGCCTGCCCTTACGCTATTACAATAAATGGGTGCCTGGAAAAAAGGTGTATGTAAAGGAAAATCAGTGTTATAACATAAAAGATCAAGATAGCGGAGTCAGCTCTCCTCCCGATGTTGGACAGCATGGAGTAAGGCGGACCCGTAGACAGGATGACACACTATGGGCCTCATTACAACTCAGGCGGTAAGGGGTTTACGGCAGCGTTAACAGCGCCGACCCTTACCGCCTGATTACGAGGTCCCCTAGCGCCACGGTGCTTTTAACACCTGCTTTTAGCAGGTGTTAAAATCCATGGCGCTAAGGGACCATGGAGTTAATTACGCCACCGTAATTTACGGTGGCGTAATTAACGCCTTCCCCACTCCCATTATGCCCTATGGGGCAAAAATGGGAATGGGGAAGGGTAAATGGGGATTGGGGACTTACCGCCCCGCCTAGGTCGGAATGGGGCGGTAAGTCCGCCAACCACCATGGCGTAAACGTAGTTTACGCCATGGTGGTAAAGTCACGGCCCAGGCGGTAACTTACCGCCTGGGTCGTATGGCTCAGGTTCTCAAAACAAAGGCAGTTCAAAACGTGGATCGAGGCCTGCCTGGCCTTACATTTTAAAGTTCCTTTTCCAGCGTTCCAAAAATTCTTCCACAGTTCAACAAAAAGTTCACAGCTCAACAAATGTTCACGTAGGTCTCCTTTCATCGGGCTTGGACCTCTCAAAGCTTTAACAGTTCACATAGGTTTCTCTCAGCCAGGCACAGACCTCTCAATCACAGCACATGCAGGGGTTCCCTTCCCGAAGCTTAATTCACATTCGTCAGGGTCCCCTTCCCCTAACGTATCACACTTCCGGTCTCCCTCAATCGGGCTCAGACCTTTTACTGATGTCAAAGACTTTCGAATGTCAAGGCTTTTACTGTAGACCTTCGCAGGACCACTTCGACTTTCTCAAAGTTTGCCACAGGTCTCCCTCTGCGGGGCTCAGATCTCTCAATCACTCACAGTTCATCACAGGTCTCCCACAGTCGGGCTCGGACCTCCCATTTTGCAACTCAACGTGATTCACTTACCTTAGGCTTCTCTTGCCTTGAAACCAAACAGAGTTCATATCCTTTATGCTAACATCAGAATTCAGTCAACAGAGACTATCGCTATGCCGGACCACTCTGTTATACTGTATCACTATTATTCATCACGTGCTCGCTTCAACTCACCAGCTGTGTTGGTTTCTCTGTTCGTAGCCTCGATCTGGGAGCCAAGAACGATACCAAAGCTGCAAGTGGTGTTTTTCTAATGCAATGTTGGAGGCACAGTTGTCTTTCGCTCTGTCCTCTCAGGGGTCTCACTCAGCCGGGCTCGGACCCCTCTTAATTTGCAAAGTTTTAAAGTCTTTGGACTTCATGGCCCAGAATGCACTATTCTTATTTTTCTCCCACTTCATCAGCTCCCCTAAACGGCATTCAAGGGTTTTGGGAGCTGCAGGAGATAAAGAGGATAACCTATTAAGGTCAGGGTCACGCCACCTGCCCCTCAAAGGCCTGGGCTTTCCTGTTTTGCCCAGGGGAGGAGCTCTAGTGTGGACACTGCCAGGTAACCCCCAGCTGCGCCTGGTTTGGCTCCCTGGAGTTAGAACTCCTTCTCCACACTGCAGCCTCCCTTGTACTCACAGGACCATCAGTTTGGCAGTTAGACCCTCGAAGTCCAGGACTTCCAGGGTCTCTCCAGCTCGACTCTCTCCTCTCAGCCTCTGTGCACCATCCAGCATCCCCAGCTCGTTCAAAGTGTGTCTGTGTATTCCACCTTTTATACTTCCTGGGAGAGTTTACAGGCTTCAGGAGGGAGTGATTGTAAAGGGAGGCCTGATCTTGCCTGGCCTCATTACCAGGACAAAATGGTGACTGCCCATAGGAATCCTTGGTGCATTGGTTTCTATGGGTGATCTTCATAGCTCCCTCTTGCCTCTTCTTTGTCCCAGCGGTTTGGTAAATGGGATTTCTAGAGTGGAGGTAGGAATTGTGGGAGTTGTAGTTTGTTCTTCTACGTCTGCCTTTGATGTGGGTACCTGTTGGAATTGTGGTGGGGCAACGGGACAAGATTTACAACAACCTATAAATGTAGAGGAAGTGTTGGCTAGCGGTGTGTTGTGAAGAGGGGGATACCACATCTTGCCATCAGATGTCTCACCCCCACTATCAGAGGACCCCTCCCCCAGGTGATCCTCCCGCACTTGTCAACCCCCAGGTCTGGATCCAAAGGTGATGAGCGTGCCCTGGCCACCTGAGCAAGAGATCCCCAGGGTCTACATAGTGAGACACCCGTTGGTTTTTCACAGGGGTTTTTTAATTAACAAAATTAACTACTGCCATTTTCACCCATGCTCCATTCAGGCACCCTCAATTGCCTCCAAAGTTGTTGCATTCAGTGCTATTGGCATTTAGCACTTCCCGTAGGTGAAAAGCCTAACTACTGGAAACCTGTGTTGGCGTGGAGGGTCCAATGCAGGGCCCACAGAGGTGACACTCCCATCATTGGCACTAGATGAAGTTGATGCAGTCCAGAGGATGACACAGCTGGTGGTGGAGATTCAGCTTCCACTATGGCCTGTGGTATTGGAAGGGCATTGCAACCAAGACAGATTGCCTGTTGCCGGAAACAGCTCCTAAAGCGTTCTTCCACTTGCCGCCAGTGGTAACGAATCAGGTGGTTGATGAAGGCTGTGATGCTCAGGCTATGTGCAGGAACTGAAGAGAATCCTCTCCTGTGTACCTCACCCGAAAATGTGCACTGTCCCTTCTCGGCATCTAACAATAGAGTGTCTATTTGCAGATTGAAGTACCGCCAGCATAGGGAAGGTATTAAACTCCTGCAGCAGTATTAGCTGGCTGCTTCAACCACTCCATATCTTCTGGGTCTTGAGGGACAGTGATGAGATTGATGTCTTCATTGCTGGAGTGTTCCTCTGGATGTTGTGTTGCCATCTCCAGAAAATAATCCAAATAAAATACACAAATTTAAATAAATTGTAAAAAAAAAAGGGGGTTTCAAATCCATAAAAAGGGAATCCAAAAAAAGAAATAAAAAAACAACTGAAAACTTAAGTACAGCAAAGTGAGAACACACAGGGAAACAGGTTGGCAGAAGCGTTTCTAGGGGGGAGTTAAGGCGGGTATAGCCCCTGGTCTTTTGGTTGTAGCCCCGGATAGAATCTCAGGAGCTACAACCAAAAGGCTAGCTAGCCCCTAGTCTCGACAGTTCCGACATTAGCGTAGCCCCGGGTCTTTTCCAGATCTAGCAACACCCCTGCAGGTTGGTTAGTGGACTGTTTGCGAGCTGTTCTTCTTTTTATCTAATTATTCATCCGTGGTGGAGTGAAAGAGGTCACTACCCTGGAATGGAAGGTCCAATATGCTTTCCTGGACATCAGGGTTAGACTTAGTAGCCCGGGGCCAGAAAGTCCTTTTCATGTCCATGGCAATGCAGATGACCCAGCCAGAGGTATCGATGTGGGCCAATGTGGACTCCATGATGTCATGCGCTACCAGACTGGCTTTTCCTATGCCCACCTTGAAGCGCGCTTGACTCTGCGCCGGAAGTTCTAGGAGGAAGTCCGCAATTTCCCGCCAGAGCCTTTGGTTCTCCAGTGCTCACTCCCATATGCTGTCGGCTAGATTGCATAGTGGAGGGGATCAGGTACCCCCCTGCTTGTTGACATAGTACATGCTGGTGGAGTTGTCCATCTGGATAAGCACTGCCTTGCCCTCTATGAGAGGGAGGAAAGCCTTGATAGCCAGCCATGTGGCCTTCAATTCCAGCCAATTGATGTGGGACTCCTGCTCCTGTGGCTGTCCAGAATGGCTCCCCAGCACTCTAGGGAGGAGTCCGTAGTAACTGTGACCTCAGGGGCCGGATGCCGGAAGGGCTTGCCCTGCCGCAGGTTGAAGTCCGCGGACCACCACCTGAGGTCTGGGTGGAGAAAGGGAGGAATTTCGACTGGTTCCGCTTGGGAGCCCTTCTCCTGATTCCATGAGGCTGCGAAGTGCAGCTGTAATCTCCTCATCTTGAGCCTTGAATGGGGTACGGCCAACAGGACCGCCGCCATTATACCCAGCAGTTGTTGGTACCACCAGGCTGAGGTCACTGCCCTGGAGAGGAAGTGAGAGGTGGCTTTCTTGATGGCCGCTATCTTGTCCTCCGAGAGAAAGACTCTCTCAGAGCTTGTGTCCCAGATGAGGCCCAGGAATGTAAGGGTCTGCGTGGGCTGCAGCTGAGACTTCTTGAGATTGATAGTGAACCCCAGGTCATGGGGTGTATTCATCAGTGCGGAGGAGGTGTGGTGAACTGCTTCCGGAGATGTGGCCTGGACGAGGACGAGCCAGTCGTCCAGGTATGGGTAGACATGGTGGCCCTGGGCCCTAAGGAGGGCTGCCACTGCATTCATCAACCTGGTAAACACCATGGGGGCTGAGTTGAGGCCAAAGGGTAGTACCCTGTATTGGAAATGGCAGCCCATGATCCTGAACCGCAGTAAGGAATGATGCAGCTGCCAAATCGGGACATGTAGGTACACGTCCTTCAACTCCAGGGAGCACATCCAGTCTCCCCTGTTCAGTGTTTCCACAATAAGTGCTGGCGTCACCAACTTGAATTTTTGCACAGGAAGGGAGAGGTTGTGTGGAAAAGTCCAACACAACTCTCAGGCCAGCCTGGTTCTTCTTCTGTATGGCAAAAACCCTGGAATAAATGCCCAAGTCTTGCTGGGAGGTTGGGACTTCTTCCACAGACTGGATCTCAACGACCGACCAGATCTCCGCCAACAGAGTGCTGTCCCAATCTGTGGTAGAGGAGGGGGTGAGGGGGGAGGGTAAAGGTACCGGTAGGCGGTACCCCGTGGAGACTACGGAGAGGATCCAGGGGTCCAAAATATTCTGGCACCAAAAGTGCACGTGAAAGGCAAGCCTGCCCCCCACTGGAGACACATGAACCCGAAGGGGTGTGTCATGCCTTCTTTCCCTCTGAGGCTGTTGAGGAGGAGGGGGATTGGAAAAAAACCCCACCCCCCCACCTTTTGTTGTTTCCTCCGGTGCTGACTCGGAGAAGAGTCAGGTTTTCCGGACCTTCATTCTTGAAACCCCCAGAACCCGCCGGAGGCCCACCCTTTGTCGGAGCACTGCTGTGACTGGGTGTAGGCCTTTTGCGTGGCCTTCGTAAGAATAGATAAAGACTTTGCTGTTTGAGCTGTTCTTCTTTTTATCTAATTCTTCATCCGTGGTGGAGTGAAAGAGGTCACTACCCTGGAATGGAAGGTCCAATATGCGTTCCTAGACGTCAGGGTTAAACTTAGTAGCCCGCAGCCAGGGACTCCTTCTCATGTCTATGGCAATGCAGATGGCCTAGCCAGAGGTATCGATGTGGGCCATGGTGGACTCCATGATGTCCTGTGCTACCAACCTGGCTTCTCCTATGCCCAACTTGAAGCGCGCTTGACTCTGCGCCGGAAGTTCTAGGAGGAAGTCTGCAATTTCCCGTCAGAGCCTTTGGTTACCGGCTGCCAGCATGGCATCCGCGTTGGCTTGATGCAGGTCCAAGATTTTCTCCTCCTTGCTTAGCAGCGTCAAGGGACGAGGTGGTCGAGGACGACTGAGTCTTAGAGTACAGTGACGCTGCAGTGATCAAGGAAGAGTGAGGTTGAGGATGCGCCAAAAGCAAGAGTGTATTCCCCTCCATCTTCTTTTAATTGGCGTTGAGGAGTCGATTGACAGGTTGGGCCGAGTGCAGCTTGAGCCACCCCTTTTTGGTCAGGGCAACTATGTCTTTCTGCATCGGGATCCCCATTCTGGTAGGGGGTCTTAAGGTGAGGACTTTTGCCAAGACCACCTCCTCGGGCTGCTCTACCTCGGGCTGAGGAAGGCCTGAATATTCTGCCAAACCTGCAAGGTGTTTGTGGAAGGCCCTGGCTGAAGATGGCGTGTCGGGGTCCTCCTCCTCGTCAGTGTCCACCAGAGTGCTCGGAGGGTCCGGAACTGGTGGAGGGGTGCTGGGCGCCGTGGGCTGCGGTGTGGATCCTGGAGCCAGTGGCTGCTGAGGAGGCTGTTGTGGAGCCACCTGTAATGTGGGAGGCAGGGAAGCCGGAATCGGAGGAGCCAGCTGGGGCAGCGGTGGCTGCGGTGTGGGACCGGAGCCATAGGAGGAATGACTATGGGTGCTGGTGGGGTGACCTGGGGGAGCATGCCCCTAATGTCATTCCGGAAGACTGCCTCCATCTGGGGAGTTCGCATCAGCCCTAGGATCCGTTTGAAAAACCTGTCTTCGGAGGCTGCAGAGGTGGCAGGTGATATTGACAGAGTGGCTAAGGGCAGCTGGGGCTGGGGCACACTCTGCCTGGGCTGCAGGGGAAACCTGCCATGCACTGCTGGAGGATAAACTGTAGTCCACGCACCTGGTTTACAGCAGTCCCATCCTGTGACTCTTTCCTCCACCCGCTCTGCAGGAGGGGGTATTGGACGAGCGGCCATCTTGTCTGGTGCGGTGGCGATTTTGTCGAGCTGCATGCCACGTGCTGAAGTCGTGGTGCCTGGCTCGCTGGAACCAACCCCGTCCAAGATGCTTGGTGTTTGAAAAAAAGTCCTACCCCGCACCTCAGGCCGTGACCTGGAAGGCGTATTCCCTGGTAACATTCTTTCGATGGGATGGTCCGACAAGGTATTCCATATCTATGACAGTAATCACCACAGCTGTGCTGCTTCGGAAAATCCTTCGGCGTCTGCGTCCTGTGTCGCTGACATTGATACGCCGCCCTCGAGGACCTCCTCCGACGGCCGACGTCACTGGATGTTATAAGTAGGACGCACGACGCCCGTAGCCTCAGTTGTAGTTTTTTCCCAGAACGTGTGGCACCAGTCTTCTGCCAGTCCGACCACACAAAGCCTCGCGGAAACGTAAGCTGCAATTGCATAAGAAATTCTGTAGCGGGGAAGGCAGGGAGCGAGCGATATGGAATACGACGTCGTCGGACCATCCCATCGAAAGAACTTTACCAGGTAAGAGAGTAACTTGTTCTTCGAGGGGATTGGGTCCTCCGATGTATTCCATATCTATGACAGACTCCCAAAGCAGTACCAATGCAAGGAGGTGGGAAAAGAATTTACAGAAATTTAGAATGCCCAATCAAATTGCGGAGTAAAGGACCGCCTTGCCAAAGGCCAGATCCTGCCCCCGGATGGAATCGAGGGAGTAGTGACGTACAAAAGTATGTACCGAAGCCCAGGTGGCTGCATCACAGATGTTACAAATAGGAACACCCCTCTGTAGGGCAGTAGAGGCAGCCATACCCCTGGTGGAATGGGCCCGTAAGCCGACCGGTGGGTCCTTACCCGCCAAGCGATAACACTCAGAGATAGCCAAAATAATCCAGCGAGACAAAGTCTGTTTGATCACATCTTGTCCCAAACGCTTTCCAGCGTAACCAATGAAGAGTTGATCGTCCACTCTGACCCGGGACATGCGTGAAATATAAAAACTTAACGCTCTCCTAGGATCAAGCCTATGGAGCCTCTCTTCTTCCTTACCAGGATGTGGAGGAGGATAAAATGCCGGAAGAACAACCTTCTGGCCTGTGGTAAATGTAGCAGATCAGTTGATGTGTCACATGAATAAAACTCTGAGCCACTAAGTAAGTTGTTCGGATTAAGAAGAAAATCCAATTCGTTTATTAATATAACTGTTTTTCCCTTTCAGGAACCTTAGCAAAGGATACGTCTTCTCTTGAATTTTTCTATAGACTCCGGAACAGGAAACCAGTATAGGTAAGTTCAGGTAAGCGTTCATATACTTTCTTAAATGTCTTTTC
This sequence comes from Ambystoma mexicanum, assembly GCF_040938575.1. NCBI lineage: Eukaryota > Metazoa > Chordata > Amphibia > Caudata > Ambystomatidae > Ambystoma > Ambystoma mexicanum. The sequence continues at coordinate 1,375,562,339 of NC_090932.1, forward strand.
ACTGTTGTGACCTTTTTTTCTTCTTGTCCATGGTCAGGTTTTCATCCGTCTCGGCAGATACCTTTGTCTTTTCTCTTTAATACTTTCTGTGCCTCTCTTCACCTCTTGTCACTTCTTTAAAGTTTAATTTTTATTGTTCATTTTTCTTCTCTCTTTCTTGTTACTTTTCATACATCTATCAGATTTAAACGTTAAGAAAGTCTGTGTATCTAGGATTTATGCTCCTTTTAGTCTTCCTCCTGCCCTTGTCAAGACTATTCTGTATTTTGGCTTTCTCTCCTTTGTTCTTTGGGTTAAGGCCCTTCCCCCTCTTTGTTCTTTTCAGATTTCTAACTTTTTTGAAATGAGTATTCCTCAACATGCGTCTCGGTGCTTCATACCGAGTTCAAAGCGCAACGGCGCTTCCCAAATAATTTGTATTTTAATTGGACTTCATCAGTCGCTTATACCGTGACGACACTTCACTGGATGTCCTTAGCGCAATGGCGCTTCCTAACAAATCATAACATGTCCTCTTCAACTAATATATATATATATATATATATAGCGCAACAGTGCTTAACTTTCAATAATAAAGAGCGGTTGCATTCACCTTTCTGCCGCTCTTCTTTTCGTCGTGCAACGTAGCTCTTTCTTTAACTCTCACGGTTTACCGCTGATCAGCTGGTCTCATCGTGCGGGTCTCCCACTCGAGCCTCCGACGCTTCACTTCGTAGGGTAGCGGTGCTCGGTCCTTCACAGCATCGGCTTACTGCTGATCAGCTGCGTCTCGGCATGCGAGCTTCCTGTGTCCGCGGCTCTCCCTCTCATTCTCGTTCTCATCACACGATTCACTTCACCTCTTCTCGGCCGAGTCATCCGATCAGCTGTGGCCTTCAGCTGTTCTCCCTTTTGTCCCTCGCTAATACGCCCAGCTGAGACCGTTGGCTTCCAGCTCCTCTTCTTCAACTCCGGTCTCCTAGGATACCAGGATACAAGTCATCTTGTTAGAGGAAAGTCCCTACATAAATCTGAATCACTTCCTGCTTTAATGTTTATTATGGCTTTACAGGTCTAATAGGACTTAACAGGGCTCCCAGTTACTTAAGCAGGGAAGACACTTTACATTATGTCACATTGTCACATGGCCTAAATGAAATTCCGACACCACCTTCGGAAGAAAGGAAGGACGAAATCTAAGGACAGCCCTGTCTTTATGAAACACAGTGAAGGGTGGCTTAACTGAAAGTGCCTCTAACTCACTCACTCTGCGAGCAGAAGTGACCGCAACCAAAAATACAGTTTTAAGAGTTAACAGTCTCAAAGGGCATGAATGCAAAGGCCCAAATGGAGCACCCATCAGAAACTTGAGAACAAGGTTCAAATCCCAACCGGGCACCTGGAAAGGTGATGAGGGAACACATTAGTGAGCCCTTTCAGAAACTGAGAAATTAAAGGAATTTTAAAATAGGAACACTCTTCAGACGAGCGCTTAAATATGGACAGCGCTGCCAGGTAACCTTTAACGGTACCCACTTGCAGGCCCCTGTGGGCCAAAGAAAGCAAAAAAGACAGAACTACAGGAATGTCACATGAAAAAGGATCCACATTCTTAACCCTACACCAGTCGCAGAATTTACGCCAACGGCAACAGTACAGGGACTTTGTTGCTGGCCGTCTGGCCGAGAGCAACACCTCCATCACGTCTTCAGGGAGGTCCCAATCCTTATACCTCAACCTTTCAGAAACCAAGCGTGAAGGTTGAGGGATCTGACCTCTGGATGGAGAACCTGACCCCCCTCCCGTGAGAGCAGATCGTCTCGGTAGGGAAGACGACGTGGAGGGCAGATGGACAAGTCTAGAAGTTCCGGGTACCAAGTCCTCCGGGTCCATGCCGGAGCAATGAGGATCATCCGGGAACCGAACCTCTGTAACCTCCGCAGCACTTGCGGAATGACGGGGACTGGAGGAAACGCATACAGCAGTGGGAATGACCACTCCACCACAAACGCGTCTCCTAAGGCTCCTTTCGGAGGAAATTCCCGCAAGCAGAACCTCTCGCACTTCCGGTTGACACTGAAGGCGAAGAGATCCACTTGAGGGGTCCCCCAAAGGGCGAAGATCTCCAGGAGAATCTCCTGAGCCAACTCCCACTCGTGAGAGATCGCGCTCTTCCTGCTCAGAGCGTCCGCCGTCTCATTTTCGTCTCCGGCCAGATGAACTGCCAAGATCGAAACTTCCTGCTGGATTGCCCAGAACCAGAGCTGCATCGCCTCCATGCACAGAGGAAGTGACCCTGCCCCCCCCCTTTTTGTTAAGGTAGTGCATGGCCACCGTGTTGTCTGTCAGGATCAGGACATTCTTCCCTCGCACAGTCGGTAGAAAAGCCTTCAGGGCTAGCCTGATGGCCCTCAGCTCCAACAGATTGATATGGAGTTTGGACTCCGACGGAAACCTACGACCGCTGACTGTCAACTCGTTGGCATGAGCTCCCCAACCCGTGAGGGATGCGTCTGTCACGATCGTCACCTCAGGGTAGCCAAAATGGAGCCCCCTTCATCAGATTGTCTTCGACAGCCCACCACAGAAGGTCCTGGGCGACCGAGGACGGCACCTGAACAGGGTCCGACATTCTGCCGGAGGACTGAGACCACTGGAGCTTGAGTGCCCGTTGCAAAGATCTCATCCGCAACTTGGCCTCCGGCACTAGAAGAATGCAGGATGCCATGAGCCCAAGCAATCTCAAGAACTCGAAAGCTGGGAGACTCTGGGCAAGCTGAAACTTGTGCACCATCTGCTGAATATGATGAGCCCTCACCTGGGGAGGAAAACACTGCCCCAGGGACGTGTCGAGCACTGCTCCGATGTACTGGAGCCTCTGAGTTGGTGTCAAATGGCACTTCTTTAAGTTGAGGGAGAAGCCCAGCTTGTGGAGGGAGTGGCAGGTGACTGACAGATGATCCAGGACTGTTACACTTCAGACTTCCCTGCGGGCATCCTTGCAAAATACAACTTGTTTACAGGCTCCTCTATGGTCCAGGTACAAGCTACCATGGCGTCTGTACAAACGTCGACGCACTCCAGGTCACCTGACAGGTATTGTACGTGGAAGACGTACAGCAAGCCACGCCCCTCTTATGACTATAAAACCACCGTCTTCCGAGGGGCTCGTTGCTGCTAATTAGCGTTACCAGCTACACACGGTTTTTGTACCGTTTCCTCTTCGTGTTTCCTTACACGAATCCTTATCTGAACTCCTGGTTTTGACCCTTTGCCTGACTTTTGGATTGCCTCGTCTCATCCTTTATTCCTGTCGTGCTCATCTGGTTTTTGGATTCGGAACGCTACTGGATACGCCTCTCTTCTGTGGCGGTTCTTCCCAGCTGCTGCTCTACTATTCAATTGCTGTCTTTTATCCGGATCATCTCAACAGCTACTCAGTTATACTCGTGTACTCAGGTACATTCCTATTGCCTTCCTTGGATATTGTCTTCTGTTGGATTCTGGGACACTGAGTGACTTTTCTTGTGATTGCTCTTAAGTGCACATGAACGCCCTCCTGAATTGCACCAACCCGGCACTAGTGCGTCCCTCGTGCCGTTCGGGGTTACTTACCTGTACTAACTTCACTGTTTGTTATTTTCTCCTGTCGTTGTCTTCAGAATCATGGACTCCTCTTACTCTACTATCTTATTTCAGGTCAGTGGTTATCAATCCTATAGCTATAGTGGGAACCGATACTGAATTAGTCCAATTCCACTCATTTGTGTTATTCTTATTTTAGATCATTCCCGGGGAAATGCAACTCCACTCCAATATCTATATAGGTAGTTGTCCCATCATTCATCTGTTCTAATTACTTGCATAATATCAACACTGTCTAATATCTTGGCATTCTTTTGCAGCATTGGTATTGGCGGTGTGTGTTCTCCCCGCTCTTTTATTGAATTGACATCTCTGTCTGTTCTAACTAAAACAGCAGAGAGGTACATTGTGGAAAAGAGCCCCTCTTTGAGGAAGCCTGAGTCTTGTACTCAGGGGAGCTGGGATGGAAGGCTGAGTTGGAATCTTATACCACCAACATGTCCAAGGCATTATCTCTGTATCTTCGGCCTACTCGGAGTGGTGAGTAACAAGGACTTGCTCGGGAGAGCGCGCCCTGATCAAACAATCGTCCAGGTAGGGGCAGACGTGACTCCGCCCCTTCCTGAGATGCGCTGCCACCACTACCATGAGCTTGGTGAAAACCCTTGGGACGGAGGTCAATCCGAATGGCAGGACCCGAAACTGAAAGTGCGAGTCGCCAACCGCGAACCTCAGGTACTTCTTGTGCTTTGGATGTATCGGCACATGAAAATAAGCGTCCTTGAGGTCGAGAGACACCAACCAGTCCTGAAGTTGAAGCGCCTGGAGGACTTGAGAGAGAGTAACCATCTTGAACTTGTTCTTCCTGAGGAGTTTTTTCAAACCGCGCAAGTCCATGATGGGTCTTAATCCCCCGTCTTTTCTTGGAAATCAAAAAATAAGGGGAATACCATCCCTTGTTCCTCTCCGCTACAGGCACCAGTTCTATGGCGCCTTTCTCCAGCAGGGATTGAATTTCCTGCGCAAGGAGCGGATCCGGACTCTTCAAAGAGAGATTCCCCGGTGGATTGTCTTGAGGCCTCTGCCGGAAAGGAAGACAGTAGCCGTGGGTTATGATCTCCAGAACCCACACATCTGAAGTAATGGCGCGCCACTCTGCAAGATGCTGCGCCGGCCTTCCCCCAACCGGCGAGCCATGGGACGTGGCCTCATGACTCAGCTGAAGCGGCGTTGCCTGAGGGCAAAGAGGCAAAAGCCCGAGCGGCCTTGGCACCTCGAGTACCTTGTTTTCCACCTCTGGCACTCCTACGGTGGCCCCTTTGACTGGCAGCTCCCCTCGCTTTACCAAAGGATGAGTAATAACGAAAGGAACCTCCCCTCCATTGCTGTCCCCTAGGACGGAAAGGCGGAGGTTGTTGAACTGCAGCGCCCAACGACTTCGCTGCAGCTTTTGAGGTCTGCAACCTCTCAAGGCTCTCGTCAGCCTTGCTGCCAAAAAGATGTTCCCCGTCAAAAGGCATGTTGAGGAGCCGGGCCTGCACATCAGGAGCAAACCCTGACTTCCGCAACCACGCAAACCTGCGTATCACGGTGCTAGCCGCCATGTACCGGCTGACGCAATCTGCCATGTCCAAACCCGACTGAATGGCCTCACACATGGCATCCTTGCCATCCCGAACCATGGCAAGGAAACCATCCGGTTCGTCCCCTTCGGGAATATGTTCAGCCGCTAAGGAAACACAGTTCCACAGAGTGTGCGTGAAACGTGACAAGGCACATATGAAGTTGGCCGCCTGAAGCGCCATACCCCCTGAAGAAAACACTTTCTTCGCCCAGCCGTCAAAACGCTTGTCGTCCCTATCAGGAGGGATGGTAGGATACGATGCCTGCACTACCAAACTCTCCGGAGTGGGGTGCTTGGACAAGTAGCAGGGGTCGCTACTGGCTGGGCGGTATTTTCACGGCAAAGACTTGCCCACTGCCGGCAGACTCTCCGGAGCAGTCCAAGCCGCCGCCACCCTCCTCTGTAGAGCCATATGAAACAACAGTACTGGGTCAGTTGGTGGACCAATGTCGAGGATATCCGTAAGGTCATCCTGAAGAAACTCCCCCGGGGGAGCAGACCATCCCAAGAACTCGGTGACCCTCAACATGAGGCGCCGGTACGAGGAGTCAGCATGAGTGCCAGGCTCAGGCCTACAAAACTCCACCTCTGGAGAGGTGTCCAGCCCACTAGCATCGTGCAGGGACTGCCTCAGGTCCTCAAATTGGCTATGGCCCGAGAGAATCTCGTCTGGCACCGTATTAGGAGCCATGCCATCATCAGAGCCCTCATCCACCTCTGAAATAAACTCAAGATGGCGGTAAGAAGGCACAGAATGTGAACCAAAGCCATGCTTGACCTTGGCCAGAACTTTTGTAGGGGGTTCCACCGAGCCAGCGCGGACAGCATCGATGGGGTCGACACAGGCCTTGAGGCCGGAGCCCCGAGCATGTCCTTCGACAGCCTGGGCGCCGATGGCGCCGATGACTTCTTCGGAGGCGGGGCCTCGAAAGAGTCCATCGACGACCTCGGCGCCACCAGCATCGACGTCTTCCTCGAAGACATCACAGGTTCACAAGGTCTCGAGTGCGTCGAGGACCGGGACCTGGACCAGGCATGACAAGAACAATTCCCCTTGTCCGAGCGGGACCTCTCCCGTGAATCGTGCCGACCACCTGAGCCTGAAGGCGTGCGAGCGGTGTCTCTCGACCGATCACGACCGACCCCACTCGGAGGCGCGGACGGACCGGTGCCCTACGATTCGAGAATCGCTAACATTTTCTTCCCGAAGGAAGCCCATTCCTCTGGCGTCGCCTGCTTGGTAGGGTAAGCGACCAGCCGACGGGCGGAGTCCTCGGAAGAGGACGGGGAAGGCGTCCGATGACAACGCTTCCGGGAGTGCCTCGAAGAGGCAGGGGGGTGGCGGGACCGACTCCGGAACCGAGACCCACTGGACTTCCTACGACGACGCGGAGCGTCGCCTCTCGAATCGTCCGTCAAAAGCCCCGCAGACCTCGACTTCCGTGGCTTAGACACCTTACCTACCGATAACTTCTTCTTGCGCTCCCGCAAGGCTTTAGACGTGAGTGACATGCAGTCGACACAGTCATACGTGTCATGGGCCTCCCCGAGGCACCAGAGGCAGGCGTTGTGCAAGTCCGTAACCGACATCTTGGACCCACAGTCCCCGCACTTCTTAAATCCCAGACGCGGGGTGGAAGACGAGGTAGACATCCTTCACGAAGAAGAAACACAAAACGAACAAGTAGGAAGAACCGAGAAACAACAGAAACTCCAAAGAGTCGAGGCGCGCCGAGATTCCCGAAGCGAACACGTTCACGGAAAAAACGGAACTGAGGCTACGGGCGTCGTGCGTCCTACTTAGGACCTACTTACGAGGTCCTCGAGGGCGGCGTATTAACGTCATTGACTCAGGACGCAGACGCCGAAAGAGTCTCCGAAGCCGCACAGCTGTGGTGATTACTGTCATAGATATGGAATACGTCGGAGGACCCAATCCCCTCGAAGCAGTATTTTAAAAGTGTGTTTCTGAATATAAGTCTGGATTCAAGGCCTCTGTCGTTATATCTAGACCCTTCTCAAACAAAAGCCTGTCCCCATTACTGTAGTCTTTCCAAACATAATCTATCCATGGAATATCATTCCAGCTAGATGACCTTATTATATCCTTTATTGTGCATCTCGTTAACACCAGTTTAGGGTTTTTGAAGAGTGAGAGCCAGAGAGGAATGGCATCACCTTAATAACATCTATAATATTAATGTAGTCCCAATTCTAGACATACCAATTCCTTTGGGGTAGCCAGAGAGAAACACTCAACCCAACATTTGTACAATATTTGTTGCAGCTTCAGAACCCCAGATTCTGGCCCTATAGCACACCTGACCACAAAATTGGGCCCTATGCACATTGATGACTGACTTAATGCTACTTCTGCTCTTCCAATAGAAAAGGCGAAGGATGCCAAGACAGTTATGGTTGGAGCAATGTGGTAATATACTGCTATTTAAATAAATTGACCTTTGGCATAAGTGAAGTTTGCCCAGCCACATAACGGCCAACTGCAAGCTATTTGTGATAAGATGTTCATTCACCATAAAATGCTCAAAACTAATGCCTGCATGGTATTGTGTGTCCTGGACAAAATAACATAATTAGCATGTAGCAGAATCTGGGTGAGTCTGATGCTCTGATGGGTATATCTCATAGTAGCGCTGTCTTCACATCATTAATGTCGATAGAGAATAAAAGGGGAACCAGGACACAGCCCTCCCTTAATCCTTTCCTTGTGCCTCTTCTCTCCCCTGAAATACCATACCTTACATTGTGACATTAAGCACCCGTTCCACGGGCTGGAATGGTAGCTTAATGTCATTAGCACTCCGGGTTACCAACGTGGTTAATTCATTGAACGAATGAATGAAATCCATTTCTAAAACTGTCCCTTTCCATGGCGGGTGGAGAAGCGTGGAAGCAGCTGCTGTGGTGGCCTGAGCTGCCACAACAAACAGGTAAGTGGGGGTGGGAAAAGGGGAAATAAAATTTAAAGTAGGGAACGGAGAGTGGGGGGAGGGGAGGAGATGGTGTGGGGAGCCAGCTGTCAGGCGGTATTGAACGTGGGCTTGCACCGGCGGTTCAAGCCTTTGTTCCTAGCCATCTGAGTGGCTGGCACCCACCCCCCTCGCCAGGGTGCTGATGGAGCTTATGCCTGAATAGATTTATAGTAACATCTTTAGCAGGCTGGATTCCAACCCCTCTCATGAGCAGAATTTCCCACAATATTGTCCTATTCATAGACTCAAATGTACTTTTAAGATCGAAGAAGGCTAGCCCCAGTGTACCCTTTTTAGCATTCACTAATTTGCCTGTAATTAAAGTTATATTCAGACATTGCTCTCAGTGATATTGTTCCAAAATAAATCAATTATTAGAAGATTAAATTTATTTCATAGATAGAATGCATTACATATGTCAGATCATGGGGATATGGCTGCCTCAGTGTTTGTAGACCCTTGTGCCAGACACCATCTGAAGCCCCTGGTTGTCCACCTCCTGACTCATTGGGATGCAGCTTTAATGGATTATTCAAGGATGATCGGTTTAACTCCCCACGCCAAGAAGTCTATTGTTTAGTGGCTCTCAGATTCTCACCTCCTGCGGTGCTTCTTGCTGGAATCTCCAGCCCCTGACACTCACAACAGATATAAATTAGTTGGGTTGGGGTGCAACTCTGGGCCCCTTCTCCATCAAGTGGAAATGAATGAATAAGGGAAGTAGGGAAGAGATCTTCCAGCTGGAGAGAGCTTTCGTCCACATAGAAATCCCTTCTGGCCTTGGAGCTCGAGATCAGGGAGAGGGCAGTTTTGGTCAGCATGGACAACCGTGTAGCCAAGACTTACAACAAACCCCAGAGGGTGACAAGGTCCTATTCACTTCAGATGTTTGCATCTGAGATCCTGTGTTGGGCAGAGACCAACCTCCTGCCCCTTTGGACATCCTAAATTCCAGGGGTTTAGAACACAAGAACGGACACTCTTAGTGGGGTCTCGCCCTCCTCAGTGGAGTACTCCTTTAGGGCCTCCATGTTCAGGGAGATCTGTTACTGGTGTGGGTCTCCTAAGTTAGACTTCATTGCCTCCGGCCTGGATTCCCTTCACTCAGACTTCATCTTGAGGTCCTGGAATCCCTTAGTGACTGGCACAGATGCCCTCATCCCTTTGGGCAGAGGTGCTTATTTTTGCCTTACACCATTTCTCCTCATCCGGAGGGTGTGTCTCCCAATCAGTTGGAAACAGGATTGGGTGTTATTTGTGGTTCCTCTCTGGCAAAGGACACTGTTGTTCCCCCTCCTCCTTCATATAGCAGTGGGTTTTGCTCCCTTCCATCTGAGGCCTAGCCCCCTGCCATGCCCCTCTCTACCAGTGGCCACACTGCACTGCCTCCAGTTGAAGGCCTGGTTGCTGAAAGATTAGGGTTGGAGAGAAGCTCTTTCCAGAGGGCTGGCTCTGGTGGTCCAGAAGTCCAGAAACCCTTCTACCCGTAAAGCCTGTCCTAGGCATTGGTGGTCTTTACGTTATCCCTACATATTATCCCCACCAAAAATATCGCCATACATATGGTTGTCTCGCCATAGGTGATATTTTTGGGGGGGATCATTTGTGGGAGCGGGGGTGGCAGGAGTGTTCCCCACACATTTAGTGCAGGGGTTGCGGTGGTGTCTCAATATCGCAGCACAAATATGGTGATATTTTTGTATCGCAATATTTTTGCAGGGCTATTAACACATGGAACCGTCTTTACTATCTTGGTGCACTACAGCTGACCTTGATCCTCTTCCCTGTGACCCAGTCAAGACACTCAAGTTTATCCTGGAAGTGCCTGGATTTGGGTTGGGTTCCTCCATCCCGACAGCTGAAGTGGAGGCAATGAAGGCATTTTGTGTTTCCTATGTCCCTAATATGTCTGTAGAGGAGTTAGCATCCCAGCTCCTGAGTGCACAGAAATTGTTCATCCTAGGATTCAGTCTTCTTTTCCCAATTGGGATTTTTCCCTTGTTCTAAAGGCCTTTCTGATCCTCTCTTTGAGCTCTTGGAGGACCTCCCTCTGATTAGTCTGTTTTACAAATGCATTTTTCTGTTGGCCATGGCCTCTGCCTTCAGTTGGGGTCAACTAGGGGCTCTGATATCTACTGCACCTTATCTTAGGTTCATTCTGAGAGTCTTGCTCTTTACTCATCCCCTCTCTTTTGACCCAAGTTAATCTCTGACTTTCATCTTCATGAAGATCTGGTCTTTCAACTCACAATCCGTCTTCAGAATGTTCCGTTGCCCCTCTTTCTCATTGCGTGGATGTTGGGAGGCTGGTGAGTATTTCACTTAATCAAACAACAAGTACCAGACAGTGTGAGGAGCGGTTTATCACCTTTTGTCCAGGTTGGCTGGGTTTAAGCCTACGACTGTGACTCTAAGCAGGTGGATCCAGTTATCAATAACATGGCCTATGAGATATATGGACTCTGAGGGCTGTACACGGTTGATACAGTCATGCCATATCTGCCTGCTGGGCTGTTTTGAAGGGTGTCCCACTTGGGGACATTTGCAGGGCCTCTCTGGTGATTCCTGGGACATTTATCAATCCCTACAAATTGTATGCTAAGCAGTGTTATATTATGTCAACAATTAAGAAATGTTGGGTGTGCACTACAGTTCTGACTGTTCTGTTTTGGAATGTCCCCTACTACTGCTTTCTAGTTCCTCATACGGTAAGGATTGGGATGAGCAAGAGGGACGAGGTGATAATGTCTAGATTACTTGCTGGTAATCGTATTACTCCGAGTCATTCTCTTCCTTGTCCCTGTCCTGGGTTATCTCCCCACTCACCCATGAGGATATTGCTGAACTATGACAGGAGGTAAGCTTGGCAAGTGCTGCCTTTGTACTCTTTCCGGTGTGGGGACATGTCAAGGGTCACCCTTATCTAGCAGGGGTTTATGATTGATCAAAAGGAATAAAAGGATTGTCTGTCTCGAGAGGTGGATACCTCATATGGTAGGTAAAGGGACAAAATAGAGAGGGGCGCAGAGTAATGGGCTTACCATTAAGAAATATAGACATCAATGACTGCTGCATCGTTTGCCTGGCAGGATAATTGTTGAGGTGCGGTGTGCTACAGGGACTGGGTGGTTGATAAGCCTTTTGTGGCATCACTGGCATGTTAAATTTTAATTTTGTCTGTAGGCAGATGTTAAGTATTTGTCCCACTGGTCTTTGGATTGGGAAGCTCAAACCTACCTTGTTGAATGCAGACTGAAATAGTTTGTGTATATCCTTGGGGCCTTGCCGCAGAAAACTATGTACATCCTGTGTATTACATTGCGTTCTTTATTCCACCAAGAAACTGAGAATAATTCCCTGTGGTATTCTCAGATACAGAAAAGGGCAAATTACATTCTTGGCCAGAGAGTTTGTTGCACAAGTTAAATTTGTAAGTACCATGTATGTGTGGTGAAACCCCCTAGAAAGTGTGACTTTTCCAATTAAATGTCTTAAACAAACTATGTTTACTTTCCTTCCAATGTATTCACACATTTAGTGCAAAAATGTATCTATCTTTACTGATAACACCCACTGATTTCAAATGCGAAGTGCAGCAAAAATATATACGCTTAAGCCTCAATCTTGTCGACATAAAGGGCCCTATTCATGGAATTTTTTGCACGGTTGAAAGTGACTTTGCACTGCTGACAGAAACCCTGATTCATGGAACTATGCAAAGTGTATTCCATGAATCCAACCGGAATGTCTATTTGTATTTTTAAAATGATTTTGAACGCATATTTGAGAAATTGCACAACATTATTCCGATAACCAAGCAGGATACCATAAACAGATAACAAAAAAAGCAAAAACAAATCATTATTTTGAAGAAATGTTCTAGCTCTCAGCTATTGATCATATCTACAGACGCAGCAGCCATTACATCACATTTTCAAGAGTACTGTTCAATTTAAATGCTAATGTGATCTTATCTAACAGTCCTTTGCACTGACAAAATAAGTGTAAGCCTTTTACTTGGCAGCATACATTTGCGCAAAATACTAAGGTGGGATTGCATTCAACAAAATATCCGCACCTTAATAACACTTGCATCGTATCAGCAGGTCTTGCTATGTTAATTGCCCTAGGCTTCCACTCTGTGAGAATCCATTCCGTGCACAAATGAGCTAAGGACAATGCTTTCGTGGAATGTGAAAATCCCTTATTTTAGGGAGGGAACATGATGGATATCACAACAAAAGTTCTAATCAAACCATAAATAACAAGAATCGACATAAGAACCACATCTTTTTAAGTCCATGGCCTATTTTCCTTAAAAAGATTTGCAGTGCACGTCCCCAACATTTGTTATTTGATTAGTAATGTATGCATCATTCCTGCCTGGGAAATGAATTGACATATTTTTGATGATCCCAGAAAGTATTAATTCATTGGTCTTCTGAGACAGACATCATGAGGTGAAAAGAGACATTGGGCCTCATTACGAGGTGGGCGCAAAGGTATACCGGGCACCGTTAAGGACATCGGTGCCGGTAATCCCTTTGCGCCCTATTCCGAGGTCCCTTAGCGGGTCTCCTCCTTAACGCCTGGTTTTACCAGGTGTTATGGACGGGGCCCGTTAAGGGACTTCAGAGCTAATAACGGTACCGTTATTAGCGCCTTCCCATTGAGCCCTATGGGGGCTGAAATGGGAATGGGGAACGAGGGCGGACTCGGTACCGGTATTGGAGGTAGTCATGGTGCTAATAGCACCATGACTACCTCCAAGCTCGGAATGAGGCCCACTGTGTAGAAGACTGTGTTAAAAAGGAAACTTTATCTCCATTCTTCAAACATGGGCAGTGGCAGGGCGTTTACTACTGCTCTGTAGGTGGTACTCAGAAAATCCCTAAGGTAGTTGTAACATCTTTGCAATCACAGCCGAAACACACCAGCTTCAGCAGATCACAATGCCATTGGTTGTAATATGTTCAACACCAGAGTAATAATCCTAAATATTATTACCTCAGACCACTGGGTGGAGTTATGCATGCCCTTTTCCAAAGGGTAACTGTATTGTCAGAAGCATGATTATAATGCCGTGGTGTGATCTGCCAGTTCAACACTGTACATAGATGAACCAGGCAGAAAATAAATCCACGCTGGTCTCTCTTAGAAAATATTCTTAGTTCAAGTGATGTTGCAGGGTTGTTATAGTAAATAATATTTTGGAAAAATAAAGGAGTCCTTAAACTCAGCCCACTTACATGTACTAATTTCATGATATTAATTCTTGGCGGATTAAGCAATAATGCCCACGCAGATGAGCTTTCTGAAGCAGCAACAGCCCAGGGAGAAAGTTAAAGGCATGTGCAATGTTGGGGCCTTTTAGAAGGTTTATGGCATGGTTACTTAATGGCCTGGAAATCCTTCCTAAAAGTGTATTATAGCTACTGGCAGTCAGCATATTGGCTGGCATGGTGTCAGCTTCTGAGTGTGTCATCTGTTTCTCAACTAAAAATAAAAACTACAAAAAAAGATGCCAGCAGGGGAATTGACAAAGAGAACTTTTGTCTCTTCTTTATTTCCATTGGCACTGTTTGGTGCTGTTGGGGAAGGTGCGCTGCCAGAGCTGTGAGAGTAAGGCAGGTGGGGGCAACATAATTGGTAGTGACTGAGGCTGGGGAAGTGAAGGGATTTGTGGTGCACTAGACAAGGAAAACAGTAGTAGAAGCGGAAGAAAGAGAAAATGGCAGTTGGCCGGCAGGTGATACGCCTAGCTGAGCCGGAGGAATGATTTGCAGACCGACATCATGCGGTAAGGGCTGCTTCCCATGCTCCCTGAAGGGCTTATCTCCTTTCCTGGAGATAGCCTCTTCCCATGATGCCAGGGAACGGCAACCGCTACCTGATCCTGACCCTAAGGGTGGCTATATGAGGGAGCACCACATGGGGGGCTGCAACCCTCGGGGGGGAGTAAGGCCTCCTCTGTGGGATGTATTGACCCACTTTTGCACTGCAATGCTGCATCACTCTGTTATGATGGTGCCAGAAACAGCAAAATGGCCACAAAACCCTTGTGCGCGCCAAAACCTCTGAAAATGATGCTTTTCCATGCACAAAAAGATGGCTGACCAATCTGCCACGCATGTTGTCAGTGGTGGAACAGAGCTCTCACTACTAAAATGTGTCACTGGGCTCCACAACAATTGAAAGTGGAGTGCAGAAGGAAAAAGCAGTGCTTTGCTAAATGAAACTCCAAGATTGCTTTAAATCTCTATTTCTTTGCTGCTGAAACTTCAGAATGCCGGTACAAAACACCTTTAAAAAAATGCAAAATTATTACTGGGTGCTACAATTCACTTAGTTATGAAATCATTGTGAACTTACAAGGTCCTGAAAGGCTGAAAGCATAGAGAGATTTTCACAGCAAAGGTGGCCTGCCTGTGGATCCGTCAAAAATCTCTGTGCAGCAGAGGGCTACTGTGATGACAGCTGTCAGGGCCCTGCGTGATTAAACTTTAACATGTATAAACTAAGAGGTCTGTTACTGATAGTAAACCATATTGTAATTGTTTGATCCCATGGTTTAAAATCTTGAATGAGAATTCTAGATGTATTTGATACAACAAGTTTGTTTTGTGCTAAGGAAAAGACCACAGAATTTAACAATTAATTTAAACCTGGCTGAACAGGTTTTTCTCACAGAAGGAAGGTCTTTCCCCCCAGCAGGAAATCACAGAGAAGTGTTAATTACAGGGTAGGAAAGAACCTGGTCTACAGAGGCAAAAAGAACAATGACAAGCTGCAGCTCAGGAAATTTGAAGTGTGAAGACAGTCGTAAATGGCCTCTGCAAGGTACAAACATGGGGGATGGCTCCTGGGCTTCCAGGGAGAGACCAAGGGGTGGAACCAAACAACCATTTGTTGCTGAACATGGACAAAGAACATATTTTAAAAAAGACTGATAACTCACTAGTCAAAATTGTGAAAAATATAAAAATAACAGAGTTGTAATGTAATTTCTGGCTGCATGGGTGAAGAGGCGCCATAACTATGTGACATGTTCTGGACAGCAATGGCAAGAAATGTGATTTTAAGCAAAATGTGTTTCTGCTAGAATTGTGAAACTTTATACACTTATTCCCATGTTAAACACGCACACTTGTAGAAAATTGCTTTAAAATTGGACATTATGTTCCTAGAGAAAATGGAAAAATTCTGTGAAAAGCAGAGACAAGATCCCACAGCTACAGGGCTTTGAGGAATAGCTGCTATGTAAAATATGTAATCTGTATATGTGATTTTTTTATAGAGGTTGCACATGTCGAAATATGTATTTTGCCAAAAGTAGTTTTTGTGTTCCAGGGGCTCGGGGTGGATTCTCAGCCTCATAAAATTGCACCATAAAGATGACACTCTGTTTCTCTCCTCGTATCAAGGCAGAGAGTAGACTCTGACCCAATTACCTTTCAAAGGGGCAGGCTTTGGCTAAACTGGCCCACACAGCCCCTTTATGATGTCATTTCATATCATAAATAGAGACAGATCACCACTCATAAGGACAGACAGATTCACTCACTATCCTGATAGTGGCGGAGCACCCTGCTGCTGAACACTACATCTTCCTTGCTCCAGACTCCAGAAACTTGGCAAAGCAAAAAGGCCTATTGCATAGCTGAACGATTTTCAGCTAGGCCTCAAATTCCAGAACAGAACCCCACAAGCCTAATGGGAAGCATCATAATACAGCCGGGCTGTGCTGTTACTGTTTGCCTGCTGAAGTGAAATATCCTCAGAACCGAGAAGGGCAGATCCGATCCAGTCCAGTGCCGTGCTGTGACCAGAGCACCTTGCTGACCCTGTCCAGTCCTGTGCCGTGCTGTGACCAGAATGTGCCGTGCTTGCTGACCCTGCCCAGTCCAATGTGCCAAGCTGTCTTTCCTAAACCAGATCCAATTCCCTGAACAGAACTGATGGTCCGATTTAAAAACTTATCCAGTGAGTATAAATAGGAAGAATTGTGTCACCAGCATATGTAATTTGCATAGTCTTAGTCCTATCTGAGACCAATCCTATCTTGTATTCAGACCCTGTATTGTTAGGAGCATCTGTGCATTGTCTGAACCCTCTCTCCAAACCATCCTATCTTTCCTCCAGAACTAGTACTGTTAAAACTATCTCTGCGCTGATCCTTTTCTCTTCTGAAGAAGACAAGTTTCCTTAGCAGGCAGTCACCCTGATCAAGTGACTATGTTCCTGTGTGGTATTCATTTTGTTCATAGTCATTCTCTAGTGTAAGAAACCCATTTGTCAATTTTAAAAGCACATTCCTGTTTTCCATTCTTGCGCTTATCTCGAAAAACGACCGTCACTAATACGTCTATAACTCCATCCGTTTGTGTGATAGAAACAAAACATCTGCTTGTAGCTAATATCTACAGCTTTCCATAGCACCCAAAACCACATTCCAAATCAATGCAATTCTCCCGTTATCGCGAATATCGCGCAGTGAAAAGTTTTCCGCAAATTTTAGTTTTGGGAAATTTTTACACGTGTAAAACAGCTTTTAATTGCTTCCGACTTGAATTTTAAGATTTCAAATGTTTTCTTGAGATTAAATCATTGCTTGTGTTTGTGTGCAACTATCCAAAGCGGCTCCCATAAGAATTTATAACAATTCCAGCAATTTTGACCATATTTGGTGTTTTTGCCCAGTCCATCCTAAAGATAACTTTAAAAGCCATTCTGACAGCTTTACGGTCAATTCCGTTTTCTCTTGTGTTTGAAAGGGGGAAAGTGGATTTGATATTCTGTTTGAATTCTGCCATTCCTGAATACCTGCTCTCTCCTCCTATCTCTTTACATTGTCTATTGGGGGTTGAGGAGTGTGCAGGCGGAACCTCTAACCACAGTGCTATCTGATCTGAACCCACACAAAAGTATTTCTGTGCTGAATTGTTTTGCTCACTTTCCTACTCCTTGTGTATTAAAGAGATTATTCAGTGTTACTTCACCCCATTGGTGATTGTTGTGTACCTCTTAAGACATATTGTGATTACATTTTAAATACATAAATAAATATTTACCTTTGCAAACCAGCCTGATTCCTGGTTCAGTGTGACCGGGGGGGAGGGGAGTTCCAGGAAAAGGGCGTGATATGAGTGGTATATCGTTCAGAATAAAGAACTTTTAGACCAAAATAAATAAGGATTTTAGTTGTGCACTACATGCTAGGAGTTGACTTGGGTGTGTGCCGGATAGAAATCACTCACACATCAGATGATAATAATAATAATTTGTTTTTTATATAGTGCTTTAATCTAAAGCGCTTTACATCGGACATATTTACAAACATTACTATTATTACACAATCGAAATTGGTACTCATGAGATGAGACATGGTATCCCCCTTTTCCCTTTAGGGATACCCCCTCCATTCCTCATGCCATGATGGCATACTGTGGTAACCCCCTTCAACAACCTACAAGACTTGTTGATCGTTTTTGTAGTTTGTATATAAAGGTGTCATGTGGCATTACGGATGTGTGGATTGAAGATGTGGAAAGGGCGTGGGGTGGGTTGGAGTGATGTTGTGGAGGGGTGTGGTAATGTGTAGTGGGGGAATGAAGTGAAGCATTGGTGTGAAGGGGTGTTGTGGAGTGGAGTACTGGAGTGGTGTGGAATGATGGGTGCTGTAGTGTTTGTAGTGGTGAGGGTACATAGTGGTGGTTGTTTGGAGTGGGAAAAACCCAATGCACCTTCTAAAGAAGTCCAAAATAAGGCACTTCCAATGCAAAAAAAGGCAAAAAAAACAAGCCATAAAGCAGTAGAAAATAGTTAGAAACCAGTCCACATAACTATGATGTAAGCAACATTCATTAAACAGAAATGCACACATTCCTATTTGTACAACTTACAAACACTCATAACACAAACTGAGAACATTCGGCAACAACAATGCAGGCACATATTGCCAAACTAAGTTGTTAAATGCAACTGGATAACTGAAACAGCATTCCTCACACTGTGGGACGGACTCTGTTCATGTGATGGTTAATATATATGAGAAAATGTGCCCTTGTATCCTGTATTGAATGCGAGTGTTGATCTCCAGGTGATTTTTTGTGGGAACATCTGCATGCTGTCTGTGGAACTGCACCCTTTATTCACCATGTTATTAATCTCGATGGCAGAAAGTCTGCAGTTCTACTGATGACCATAAAATGAAGAAATCACAGGAACTCACATCAGGAAAATGATTCCCTGATTAAACTGTGATAAGTGAAGCGCCTTTGGTAGAGTGGTCCAATAGCTGCCTATTTATACTTGTGTCCTCTCCTTCTTTAAAGTATAAAAGTATAACGATCTGCAGAGAAAGAGGCAGGTACAGTATATAAACAACTCGATCGGCGAGTAAATACATCGCCCTCTTTCTTAACCTTAAGTGCCAATGGTGAGGTATCTCGTCCTTGGAATTACCTCCCGGTTGCCCCAAGGAGGAGATACCTCGTCCTTGGCACTTGAGGGGTTAATGAAACAGAAAACGTTAGAAAGCAAAAAAGGCCTTGGCACTGGGGGGTGGTGGAGGGTGGTGGGGGATGAGGGGGAACCCATGGCAGTTAAAAGGTTAAAAAAGGGAGAGTAAAAAATAGCATAATGTGTTTTACATTTCGAATACGTGTAATAGTGATTTAAGCCTGACACCTTTCTGCGGATGTAATGCACACTCGTATCTCTGCTAATTTCCTTGATCAGAATGCATACACTATCTGATAACCACATGGCATACATACTATTTGAACAGCGTAGGCTGTTGGATGCGAGGACCCGGCTGTTCTGTTTGAACAGAGGGAGACGACCGATTTTCCTAAATGGTTCATGACGCCTGCTCAGTCATTCAGTTCCCTCACTTCTCCCAAAGCTCAGAGAGAAATCATGCGGGCTGCATCAGGAAGTCTTATTTCCCTCTCATTCAAACCCTTAACTTAATCTCGTGAATCTTAGCATACACACTCAGCACGGCCGATGGCAGCACAGCCCAGGTCCTTCCACCGCATGTGTCAAAGTGCTTAATGATTAACAGCACAGCAATGTATTTTTCCAAACAATGCAGGTATTTCTTGCTGTATCATGCATAGGTCCACGTTGCCAAGTGTTTGCCTTGTTCTCTCACGTTAGTCAGGAAGCAACAATTACTGCACCACCAGAGGCATGAAAGCCTAGGTATGCATTTTCATGCAACGCCCAAATATTGTTAAACAACCCAGATTAGAGCCTTTCGCGGAGGGAGACAAGAAACAATCGAGCCAGCGAACACCCCTTCTATCTCTTTTCTATGTAGCATTGGTTTTGTCCATATGGTGGTGCTTAACATCGCCAAAATGTGCCAGGAGCAAAAACAACCAATTTGTTTTCACCAGCGGACGCTCCACACGTGCAGCACTTGTTCATGTCTCATGTCTCAAGGCATACTCACACCATTGCCTAGAGCTTGCAACATTGGGGGTTGTCCTTGGCAGCAAACATAAACTTCATCACTGCCACTGTTAACAGGATCAACTTTCTAATATCAGGAATGTTTTTTTTATTTTTATTTATTTTATTAACTTATTTATAGTTTACATTTAAACTTTTTTATGCTATTTACTAAAAGAAAACAAACTTTCCTAAAATTGCTAGCAAGATGAAGTGTGTCAAATCTGATAAAAAATATATAGGTTCGGGGAGAGGAGGGAGAAAAAAATAAATAAAAGGAAGTAGATAAGACCCCCAGATGCTTTCCCAAGTCTGATGGCAGCTCCAATCTTCATCAATTTTTTCCTCTCGTCTCAATAAAGCTCTTCCTTTCGTCTTCTTCCACCGTCAGTCTCTCAAAAAATGTTTTGACGAAGGCCATCAGGGCTAGAATCTCTGTTTCTCCTCCCTTGACACAAGCTAACCCAAAGTGAATTGGGAGATGTTGTTGTTGAATTCTGAAACAAGTGTCCCAAGTATGTTGTTCTTAAATCCTTCAGTGACTCACATTCAGTTGTTAAATGTTCTAGGATTTCAAGCATGCCCTTACAGAGCCAACACGTGTAATTTCTCATTGAGGCTACTTTGCGTCTCTCGGGAACTTCTTTTGTTGGGAACATGTTAAAGCGGAACCTCATGAAGTCTTGTCTGAGAGTAGGAGAGGGGAACTTTGTCAAGTATCTTGGGACTTTGCCTTGTTTCCTAGCATCTTTTGTTATCCCTCTACCACTTTTCATGCTCCGAATCCGTTCACCTGTGTCTATCCAATCCTGGTCATAAAGTTTCTTATTGACATGGTTGGATTTTTTCAGTAGAAGCTCTTCGCTCAATGCTAGACTTTTTAGTATCTCCACACATGTAGATCTCCATTCAGTTAGAGACTTCTCACTGTTTAAGGAAATAGCTTTATGTAGGACTTCGTACCCTCCTTCACCTTGTGGTTGTAAACATTTCCTCAACAATGACAGTGATCTCCAGACCATAATGGTGTACATGACACCATTCCGATTTCTCTCCTGATCACTTCTACCGGTAGGGAGCTTGGCATGTTCAGAACACGTCGCCAAAATGCTCCCTCAACCTGCCTCCAAAGAAACCCTGAAAGTTGTAGCTGAGTTTCAGAGCCATACATCAAAATGGGAGTCACCTTCAATTTGTAGAAGTTAATGATGGGTAGTAGGGTTAATTTGCCGTATTTACGGTTGATTATTCTAGCCTGGGTTGCTAGGTTCTTAGCTTTTGACTTCACGGCCATTACCCCGTGTGAATCTGCCATGCTAGTGTTCACTGTTAGCCCCAAGTACTGCATTGATGTAACCTCGGGTATTTTTACCCCTTGGAGACTCCAACTTCTTTTCGTTCTGTGGGTTCTATTTGCTTCTCCTATAACCATGTTTTTGGATTTCTTAGGGTTGATGGTTAATGAGTTATCACACACGTATTTAGACAAGGCATTCAGCTGTCTCTGCAGACCCACTTCAGTTTGGTCCATGATTAAGAGGTTGTCAGCGTAGAGTAATCTTCCTACTGGGATACCTGCAATCCTTGGGCAGAAGCACCTCACATCTTCAAAAGCCTCCTCGATGTCAGATATGTAGAGGTTAAATATAGCCGCTGCCAGTCTGCAGCCCTGTTTTATCCCTGATGATGTTCCAATTTCGCTCAACAGAGTTTCTGCCCTGTCCAATCGTATTGTTAGCGTTGTTCCAGAGTGCAGGAGTTCCAGGGCTTCCCTGAGATCGATCGGGCAGCCCCATTTTGACATTTTTCCCCATAAAGTATTCCTGTTTATTGAGTCAAATGCGTGGGCCAAGTCTATAGACGCTATATAGGTCTTATTTTGCTTAGTTGCTTTTGCCCTGCATTTCAAGTTTATCAGGAAAAGATTTGGGGCAGTTCCCGTCCCTTTTTTGAACCCAGATTGCCATCGGTCTTGGTGGTGTGATTGTTTGGACCATGTGTTTAAATGTTTCAGGAGTATTGCTGAGAACAGCTTTCCTACCATGTCCAAAAGGGCGATTGGTCTGTAGTTGGCAGGGTCAGACCTGAGTTTTCAAGGATCGAATCTTGTGGAACTGTTGTAGAGTTCAACAGCTTCCAGATCTCGACTGTGTTCTTGTTGGCCATCAGGCCCAACATTCTCTCCCCGTCTGCCTGCAATAGATGATGTTGGTGTATTTTCAACTAGTTTTTAAATGATTGTTTCTCTTTTCTCAACTTTTCTCTTACGTCAGGTAGCACACCTTTTTTAAGTTGCATAAGTTTTTTAATGGACTTTTTCTTTTCATAGATGTCCTTGTTGAAGACGTGTTTCCTTGTAAATACACTTTTTAGACCTTTTCCGACTTTAGCCTGAAGATTTTCAGGGCTAGTGGGTAGTGGATTGGTTGTATGGTGTTGCCAGAACCGTCCCTGCTTTTGCCATTAAACAAGGACGTAGTTAGTTTACTGAGGTCAGTAGAAGAAATTCTTAACCGGTTAAGACCCGGTGTAACCTCAATGTTGGCAGTATTAAGTGAGTGGGAAGGCTGCCCAGCCGTATCTTCGGCACAGCTTCCCACCATCTCCAATAGATTATGGTCACTGTTGTTACATGATATCACATCTAAGTGACTCATCTGGCCAAATAGAGTCTCTGATGCGAAAATGTAATCTAAGATCTTGGTGTGGGCACCTCTTTTCCAGGTTGCTTTCGGTGGGATGTCACCCCTTATATTACCATTCATCAAGTTTATGTTTCTTTTTTGTAGGTCTTCTCTCCAACTTATACCCCTTAATATCTTTGAAGTGGCAGCTCTTGGTGGATTAGTTATCAATTCGTTACTAGAGTCAAAACATTCCATATTCAAGTCCCCACATACCAAGACGCCAATGCTGTTGTAGGTAGTTCTAGCTTCATCGATGTAGTTCATAACTGTTTCTTGAAGATTTACTGGTGATGTGGGGTTCCAGTAGATGTTCCATATCAGGAGGTGGCAGATGTATTGACTTTAACATTTTGACAGCAACACAACCTGAATCAGTGGCGTAGGGTTCTGTGCGCAAAGCTTGGTCCAGCCCTTTGTTCTTTTACATGCTGTAATCAGTCCTGCCATGGTTCGTCCGAAGTTCCCTTTGACAGCAGGGTTCAGGAATACTTCGTATCCTTCCAGGGATAGTTCCTCTTTCAGCCAAGTCTCCTGGAGGCACAGTATATCGTATTTCTCAATTACGAGTTCCCCTTCCCCAAATAAGTGCGTGAATCCCCTGGTGTTCCAGGAACAGATGGTCAAATTCTGGAAGAGGACAGTTTCTGAGAGCTTTTGGCATTATGACTTCCTAGCCAATGTGCCCGCTAGCCAGCTCCAATCTTCTCTTGGGCTACCCGGGCGTGTCGCTCTAGGCTGTTTAGACGGTGGCAGTTCGCTTCCCAGATCGTCTGGTCCTACCCAGCGTGGAGCCTGTCTGTCTCCTATTGCCTGCTTCTTACTCAATAGTTCCTCAGGACGAGCCTCCCTGCTTCTCAGGCTTGTAGACTCCACGTAAGCCGGTTTAGTAGGGCGATATCAGGAATATCTGGGGGCAACTCACCAGCCATTCTGTCATCACCCTAATTCACACCCTGCATCTTAGCATGCTCGACCACTGCTCTAGCCTTTTCATGAGACTGCACTTAACAAAATACTCAACTTTGACACGCTCACCCTCTGCAGCCTACTTAGATCTTCTACCACCTCAGTTTAACGTCACCTTTCTGGGTGGCTGCCTATACAGAATCGCTCACGGTTCAGATTTCTCATGCTTGCTTTCAGATCCACATATGGCCTTGCCCCCACTGACTGTCCAAATCCATTTGTTTCTCCTGCCTGGACTCTGCTTGCTAAATCTCAACAACATCTTTTTCCAATCTGACCTGCCTCCAGCTTCCGTTCCTGTACTGGTCCCATGCCACTGGAAGGCCTTACTATTGGATATTAAAGCATGCCAGATGATGGAGGTATTCAAGACTAAGCTAAAGCAACACCTTCTATAGCAGAACATGATTACTCATCGATTTCATTGGAAGATTGAACAGATGTTGTGTGTCGTGTGCATACAT
Organism: Ambystoma mexicanum; assembly: GCF_040938575.1. NCBI lineage: Eukaryota > Metazoa > Chordata > Amphibia > Caudata > Ambystomatidae > Ambystoma > Ambystoma mexicanum. The sequence goes on from NC_090932.1 coordinate 1,375,586,097, forward strand.
TTGCAAAGTTGTGTGTATTTTTATTTGCACTGATGGAAGCTAAATAAAAAGTTACTCACAGTAGTGACTGACGTACTCCTAGTCCATAGTCCCTTTTCCTCCTTACTGTATGTGCGTCCCGGCTCAGGGACTGGACCGGTACGATTTTGCCTTGCAAAAAATGCAACTTCCCCTTTAACTTTGGAGCACACTGGGGCACCTCCAAATTTAAAGGGGAAGTTGCACTTCACGCAATCATGGAACACAGAAAATGTAGATCAGTGCTGATTGCAGGATGATAAAAGAAACTGTATTATAGTTTATGCTTTTATGTGGTAAATCCAATCACTTAAGGCGTATGTATTTGAGACCAACATTGATGGAGGCTGGGATAGGGACACCGAAGCAGCAATGACCTTTCTGAGGCAAAGTACAGACCCATTTGTGGTGTTTGGGTCTGTACGCTGTATTCATAGGACTTGGTTGCTAAGGATTATGGTCACACTAAATGCGTCTGAGGTTGTGAGCGGTGTTCCCATCTGTATTATTAATTGCATTTTAAGCTACCAATTATAGAATAATCCCTCACAAATTGGTAAACTGTTCAAATGAGGCCGCGAGCAAGGCTCTCCTCTTTGCTTTTACTTATGAATTGTTTATATTCTCTGTATTAGCTGTGTTTCCTTTTTTTTTAATTGTAATATGTCTTAACTTGAAGGCGCAATGCCGAATAAAGGTTTGTTGACTGACTACCATTCCAGTTCCCAGTTGGGCCGGCACCTCAGCTCAGTCCCCCTTTGTAGCATCAGCCCCCGAGAAGGACTAGTCTGCTAGATATTTTATTTAGGGGGATGGCTGGTGGGTCATATGGAGGAAGGCGGACTATGGACTAGGCGTACTTCAGTCACTACTGTGGGTAACTTTTTATCACACCTATGTCCCATCCCTTTTCCTCCATACTGTATGGGTGCTTCCAACACACCATCTCTCAGGGAGGTGGACCATTTAATTATATAATCCTGGAGAACAGGTTTTTTAGTACTGTCTGAATGCTGCATCTGACCTTGCTTTAGTGTTGAGGCAGTAATTTTTACAGAAGGCCGAAGGTGACTCCCATGTGGCAGCCTTACTTAAGACGTCCCATGGCACTTGTCTTTGGAAAGCGACTGCTGTGGCCTTAGCTCTGACAGCACGTGCTTGCATTCCTGTCAGTGGTTCTTTATCCTGTATTTTTTAAGAATCTGAAATAGCTGCTGCCATCCATCTGGCTTTGGAGGCTTTGGATGCTTGCGACCATGGAGAAGAGCCTCCAAAAGTGACAAACAAGGCGTCTGACTTTCTGAAGTGTTTGGTCCCGTCCAAGTAGAATTTTAATGCTCTGCTGGATCCAAGCAATGCAAAACTTTGTCAGCCTCAGATGTTGGATTTGGAAAAAAGGTAGGTAGAACTATTTCCTGGTTGAGGTGGAAGGCTTAGACAACTTTAGGAAAGAAACCTGGGAAGGTTCTCATAACCACGTTCTCCCTGTGCAACACTGTGCAAGGCCCCTTAGCCACCAACACCTGAATTTAACTCATTCTGCGAGCAGGCGTCAACCCTACCAATATTGTGGATTTCCATGTGACTAATTTAATGTCAGTGGATGCTATTGGCTCAAAAGGTTTATTTGCCAGCGCGGCCAGAATTATATTCAAGACCCACTCTGGATGAGGAAGAGAGATAGGTGGATACATTCTCGTAACTCCTTGTAAATGTCTCTTGACCACTGGGTTAGCTGATTATAGCAACGGTTTGTCCAAATTTCTATATGCACCAATGGCGACTAAATAGGTCCAAAATGTAGCACTTGTACTCCTAATAGGGCAAGATGTGTTGTAAAATACATCACCCAGAGAGCATTGCAATGGGTTGACATTGTTGTCTTTAGCCCAGAAGCAGCGTCTCCACCATTTACTTCTATATTGGTACCTGCTAGAATCTTTGAGCTTTTTGAATTAGCTGCACATTTTGCTGCGAAAGGCACAAGTATCCCAGGTTTAGCTCTTGAGGAACCAGGCCCTGAAGGCTAACCTGTCCGGGGCACGGTGAATCACCACTCCTTTCTGTTGGTTTAACAGGTGAAGTTGCTGTATCTGCCACTGAATGGAATTTTTCCGAGCTAGATGTAAGAGATCTGAATACCACACTATGGCAGGCCATTATGGGGCTATTAATATCCTTGTGCAGTTCACGGAGTGCTTGAGCTTGTCAATGAATGACCCTCTGAATTAAGGGGGTTGGAGGAAATGCATAACACCAAAGCCCGTCCCACGGGATCTGGAAAGCATCCCCCACCAAGCTCTTGCCTTGACCTTTCCAAGATCCATATACAGCGCATTAGGTGTTCTCCTTTGTTGCAAAGAGGTCCATGTATCGATGACCCCAAGAACTGAATGCTTTTCTGAAAACTATCTGGTTCAGTTACCTTTTGTGTGAGGTGGATGCCAGCCTGCTAAGCCTGTCCGCTTCCATGTTCTCTTCCCCTAACAAATGAGATGAATTCCCTGAGTTATTGCCCAATTCTGTGTATACACTGCTAATCTGCATAGAGCTGGAGACCTTGTTCCCCCCTGCTTGTTGACATAATGCATCATAGTGGAAATGTCTGTTTTGATGAGGACAGTCTTGTTTTCAACTGGAACAATTTCAACCTGAGAGCAACAGCCAGTAGCTCCAGATAGTTTATGTGGAAATACTTTTCCGATGGACTCTATTTTCCTTGAATTGTATTTATTTATTTATTGCATTTGTTATACGCTCAAACCTGAGGGTATCACGGCGCAGGTTACAGTAGAGCTTGACTTTCTGGTTACAGTGAGGAAAAAAAGAGTTACTTTAAATATAGGTTAAAAAAGCAGAGCACACCATTTAGGGCCGCCGCAGATTATAATATGCTTGAGCCGTGATTTCTATGATTACAGGTCATGCTAATAGGTCCAATACAAGAGAAATAGGTAATAGTAGTATACAATGGTGATTTATGCTGAGCTCGTGGTGGTACAGTTGGGCCGATCATCAGATCACGTGATGATTTAGAATTTGTTGAACAACCACGTTTTTGGCGTTTTCTGGGATGGTTCAATTCTAGAGTGAACGGGGAGAGGAATCCAGAGTTTTGAGGCTAGCACTGGGAAACTACTTCCCCTACCCTTGAACTTTTGTAATCTGGGATGAAGAGCTGAGAGTTATTATTCAATCTAAGTAGTCTCGTGGTCTTATTGTGAGTAATTGCATTGTTGAGGTAGGAGGGTGCCTTTTTGGAGTTACATTTATGGGTGACGCATAGTGTTTTTAAAAATGATTCTGGATTTGATGGGGAGCCAGTGCGCTTTTCTCCTCGTATTAGTCATGTGATCAGATTTATTTAGGCCAAAGGCTGCTCACAGGGCTTTATTTTGCAGTAGTTGGAGTTTGGCCAGATTACCATTAGAAGAGCCTAACAGGAGGATATTACAATAGTCTAATTTAGAAAAAATCAGAGCCCAGGCAAGAATTAAACAGTTTTGCAGGGTTAAGAATTGGCGGCTTAAGGCAATACGTTTGGAGGTGTAAGAAGTAGCTGAAGACAGGGCGTTGACATGTTTGGTCATTTTAAGGTTGGCATCTATGTGGGCCCCCAAAGTTTTGACTTGCTTAAGGACTAGTATGGGTGTACCATCAATGGTGATAAATGCATAATCGGCATGGAGGAATTTGATTTTGGCGGGGGAGCCTACAATCAAGATCTCAGTCTTTTCATCGTTGAGGCACAAACTGTTTGTGGCCATCCAGTTCTGGATAATGGCATACATTTTGTTTATGATGATTGTGTCTTCATCATGGTTGCCAGTAATGGGACTGAGGATCTGGGTGTCAGCGGCGAAGTTCGTGTAGATGACACTCATCACGTCCTAAGCTACAAATAGCAGGTTGGTGTAAGCATTTTAGAGAGTGTGTGAAAGGCAAGATCCTTGTGGTTCCCCAATAGGGACTGGTATAGAATCCACAGATTCTTTACCGATGGTAACTCTTGAAGTGCGTTCTGCAAGGGAGGATTTGACCCAAAGATTATAATTTTAGAAGCAAGAGCATTCTGTATGGTGGTGCAACAGGCTTTACTAGTGTAGACAGCAGTGGTTGATGGATGGGATAGGGATTCCAATTATCTTAGAATAGTAAAGAGTTCTTTGGAGTTTGATGCAGCATTGTTTATCCAGGAGTTCAGGGCATTGGCTTTTATCTAAGTTGATTTATAAAGTTTGTTGGCTTCCTCAAGGTGGCACTTCAACCTTCCATTGAAGAATCTGTGGTAATCCTCACTATATGGGGGTGGGGGCTCGGAGTAAAGGAGCCTCTCTCATCACAACAGACTCTTGTTTCCACCATATGAGGTTCTGTTCCAAAGAGGAAGGGATTGAAATTATGTCTGATTGATTCCCTATTTCCTGTTCCCAAGAACTGGATAGATGCATCTGAATTGCTCTAGCAGCACTGTAAGGACGCAAGAAGCTAGGAGACCTAGTATGTGCTGACCACCACGCTGACGTTGAGTCTCTCATGAGAAAGTGACTGAACGCTGAGACAATATCCCTCAATCTTTCCTGGGTAGGGAACATTTTCTCTGATATTGTGTCCCACCGTATCCAGAGAAACACTAAGTTCTGAGACAGTACTAACTCTGAGTTCTTGAAGTTGATTGAAAACCCATGTGGAATAATATTTGTATTAACCTGTGACAGAAGACTATCCTATGCTGTGGAAAACTGGCTCGGAATAGCCAGCCATCTAAGTAAGGACATATGTTGTTTCTCTCCATTCTGAGAACTACGGCAATGGTGTTCATTATTTTTGTGAAAACTCGTGGGGCTGAGTTCAAGCCAAATGGAAGCATTGTGTACTGAAGTGTTGACTCATCATTGTAAAGCGTAGCATTTGCCTGTGCGGTTGCCAAATAGGGACCTGCAGGTAGGCGTCCTTCAGGTCTAGGGAGCACATCCCCTCTCCCCTGCAAAGAGCCTTGTTTATGTGCGCTGGTGTCACCATCTTGAACTTCTTTATGGAAAGGGAAAGGTTGAGGTATGACAGATCCAGGACTACTCTCAGGCCTGCCAGATTCTTTTTGTGAGTCGGGAAGATTCTTGAGTAGAAACCTAGACCCTCCTCTGCCTGTGGAACATTTTCCACTGCCTAATCTTGAGCCAGCTTTATTATTTCTCTGAGGAGAGCTGGGGAACCTATTTGCAGAAGGGGAAGGGATGACGGGGGTTGGAAGTGGGAGTCAAGAACCACTGGAAATGACTGATATGAGCCATGGGTCCAGAAAGATGTGACACCATACTGACACACGTTTGGCTAGTCTGCCCCCAACCGTGGTATCGCAGGCCCAGATGCCAGCCTCACTGTTTTCTAGGGTCTGAAGCCTGTGAGGAGGGAGTGGATGAGAAAAACCCATTGGTTGCTGTACGGTGTTTCCTGTAATGCATTCTGGAGGAACGGTAAGGTTGCCTGGCCCTCCTAGCCTGAAATCCTCTAAAGCCCCTGAATGTTCATGCTCTTTGATAGTATCTTGGTTGCGCACTAGAAAATTGCTCTGGCACATGTTTAGACAATATCGCTAAGGATTTCGCTGTCTGTGAACTCGTCTTTTTCTTTGTTAATTCCTCATCTGTAGAGGAGTGAAAGAGGACTGGTTCTTCAAAGGGAAGGTCTAATATTCAGTCATGTACGTCTGCTGTAAATTTAGTGGCATGCATCCATGCTGACTTTCTCATGTCTGAAGCCGTACATATGGCTCTGCTGGCTGTATCACTGTGTGATACTGTTGCTTCAAGCACTTTGTGAGCAATTAGTTTTGCTTCTAATAAGCCTGTTTTAAAGGCCTCTTGGCACTCAATAGGAAGATCATTGTTGGTTAGCCGCAGCTAGTAATGAGTCAGCATTTACTTGTCTGAGGTGTAAGCCCGCATTTAGGTACACCTATTTTGTCATATGATTCAGGAGTTTGTCCTCTCTCAATAAACAGGAAGATGAAGACGCTGTTGATGAAGCCGATCCAGCAGAGGGCTTTGAATATAAGGATGGAGCAGCTACCATCGATGAATGTGGCTGGGGGTGAGAAGCCAACAGCTCTGATTCACCCTCCAGTTGCCTCAACCTGGCTTCAAGGCATTTATATGTAGACTGAGTAGAGTGAGACTTAAGCCAGAACCTTTTAGCAAACACCAACACATCGTTTTGAAAAGGTATGTCTAAGCGGTTAGTCTTTCTCAGAAATAGAATCTCTGACAAAACCTCTGCTTCTGGCTGTTCCTGAAATGGTACTCCCAGGAATTTAGCCAGTCCATCCATGCGGTCATGAAAAGCTTTCGCAGAGTTCGACGTATCCTCCTCTTCATCATCATCATCAGTGTCTCTGTGTGGAGATTTTTCCTCATGGGTATCCTACCCAGAGAGCCACATTCAGAAGAATGGGCTCAAGTGGCTGGGTAGGAGCTGGCAGAGCCTCTATGAGACTACGAGCCACCTACACTGGTGAAACATTTGCATGTATAGGAGGTGGCGGTGGTGGTGGTGGTGGAGGTGGTGGGGAGGCGCTGTAGAAGGTGGAGGTGGTGGAGGCATTAGAGCCGTTAACTGCGACTCTGGCATAGGTCTTGGTGGTTGAACATGAGGTACGACTTCCCAAATTACATTTTTCAGAATGCCTGTCATTTGCTGTGATCTCATAAGCAGCATAGAACGGTTGAAAAACGGTTCTTCGCATGCTGCTTGAGGGGAGGCTTGTGTAATGGGTCTCTGATGCAGGAGCCGTTGCAGACATTGTGCGAGAAACCTGAAGGTGTCACACCTGCTAGTCCCCGGAGATCTGTTATCCAGGTTGCCAGGACCCAGCCATTGCTATTGGATCTAGTTCCTGGGGGTGGACCAGTAGGGGAGGATCACCTGGGCAAGGGGTCTTCAGGGAGTGGAAGTGGGACACTGAGAGTTGAGACGCTGTATCCCCTTGCATGTAACACCTTTTCCCCATCCTACTATGTAGGATATTTAGAAGCTCTACCCCCCCTCCCCCATTTCCCACATGAACACTTTCTTACACGGTAAAAGACAATGGACTAACACCACAGCCGTTTACCAGACATGTCCCAACACACGGGCCAGGCAGAGACAGGCAATTGACAATAACCATGCACACTTGACGGCCCTTTACCTTCCCTCAGGGATAAAAGGCAGAACATGAAAGCACACTTCGGGCAAGGCCTAACGCACGAGAAGACAGCTACACCAAACCAGCAGTTCAAAAAGAGGCGAAAGGCGGCGGGACCTGGAAGGATGACGAAGAGGGAATTACCCTTGCCCTTTGCAACTCAGATCCGTGAAGCCTCCGAAAGGGAAATCATAAGACCAGGACTTACAGCTGGCGTGCAGAGCAGCAGATGTCAACAGTACACGGGGGCCTCTGCATTGATAACGCAGGTGGAGAGGCAATCTGACTACTGTTGTACTATCCTTGACTCCAGAGATCAGAGAAGCCAACGGGTTCAGCACAGCCGGTGAGTCAGAGGAAACCGATAGCAAAGTGAACTGCGTTGAGCCCAAGGTTGCAAGTAGCAACATTTTTAACACAAGGAATTTGAAATAGAAGGAACTTGTGTGTGTGTGTTTGAACTTTAAAGAAAGCTCAGTTGAGGTCCAGGTGCAGAGGGGTCCGGTGCCAAGTGGGGGCTCATTCGAAAGACTCTGACCGGGACCGGTTTTGAAACTACAAGAACTAGAGGGCCCCAGGAGGGGTTGGCGAGAGGCGTCAGAGTGGTCCTACAAGGGTCAAATCTAATCCCTTGTACAATCGAAAGTCTCTGACCAGTTGCCAGAGGAAAGCTAGGGGAAGGGAAGCCCGCTTTCCGATAAGATTGTGAACTGTGAAATAAGGCAAGTGTGAACCTGACAGAGGCATGCCGAAAGAAAGCTAGGAGAAGGGAAACCCTGTTTTCTGATGAAAATGAGCAACATATGAACTGTAATAGAAATACATAAACTGTGTTAAAGGAAGGCCGTTGTGAACCCGACGGAGGGAGGCCCAAACTACAGGAAGGATCCGAGCCCAGCAGAGGGAGATCCTGGGGGCGAAAAGCAATCGCCCAAGGTGCAAGATCACCAAGAGAACTTTTGTTTGTTTGTCGTTGTCAATCAACAGGCCTTCTTAGGCAAGAGACTTTTGCAGGGAAGAAACTTATCCTCTGAAGGTCTTTGATATCATTGAATTTGAACTGTGAACCTCGTGCTGGGAGTGTGCTGTGAGTCCCACCTTGTCCCATGCTTAAAACGTGGGGAAGGGAGATCCAGCCATGCCATCCTGACATTTCCTTTTGTGTACACTTCTTTCTTTTCTGGTGAAAATTATCCCACACTCTTTTTTGTAATTTAGCAGTAAGGATTGGCAATAGAAGAACTCACTGAATACTGTGATTCATCCTCTGACATATGCCCTGGGTTGTCAACTTGTTTTTCTGCCATATCTGGGCTAGGCTAAATGGGATACCCTGGGGATGCGTGCTTAAGGCATAGCCCAGACCTGTAGACTCCTTGGTGCTCCCGGCAGTTCTCCCGGTATTATCAATGACCTCGGAAGTAGCTCCAAGAGGCTTATTGGCCTCAGGCTCTGGCCCAGTAGTATTTTTGTTGCATACAGGTGCCCGCTCAGACATAAGCCTGGTAACTGAGCTATGAAGCCCTTCGGACTGGTGCCCAGTAGAAGGACCTTTCTTTGGCGCCTCTGCATCTGACCCAGTAGAGTCCGAAGACCCCTCAGTGTTTGCAGCGATAGCCTATGGGCCTCAGGCCTAACACCGGTGTGAGAGTCTCAACGACCCCTCCAAGCTGAAGAACTCACTGGGAAGGAGTCTCCGCGCTGGGGTGGTGAAGACAACATTTGACTTACCTGTTTCTTTGACTTCTGACGAGTGAAGGCCATGGGGTGTTCCAATGGGGACCACAAGAAGATATCCATCCACCGCGACAGATGGTTCTTGAGTGACCTTGGGGTAACTGTGTCACATGTCGTGCAAGAATCCCACCAGTGTTCAGCCCCTCCGACACTATAAGGAGAGCAAATGAGGGTCTGCAGCCAGAAAGGATCTGTTACAGAATGCGCACCTGGAAAACCTGCTCAGAGCCGACATATGCCGGAGAGTGAGGTGCCGGAGGCCGATGAAAAAGGACAACACATGGAAAATATGAACGCGAGACAAGTCTGATCCCGTCTGAGCAGAAAAGAGGACTGAGGTGAGGCGTCGGTGGGCAGGGCTAGCAGTGTGTAGTTACATCCACGGACGGTGTTCCAGCATGCTCTAAATTTAAAGGGTATGCCCTGATCCTGACCCTGGGGGTGGTATTAGGAGTTAGGATCGCATCGGAAGAGATTGCTTTCAGGAGATGTGGCCACATTAGGAGAGACGCAGTTTTCTTCTCTTCCCTGGGAAGAAGATTCTATAATTCCTCAATAAATTCCTGATGGCATGTTGTCATTATACAAATCCCTCCAGTTATATAAACCTAAAAAACAACCTTGTCAAACGTTCTAGGCAGGATAACATTCTCACCTCATATGTAAACACATATGACACTTCCTGTCTCTAATGGTTGTGTGCTGACTAAAGTTTTATGTACTCCAACTCCCATAAAACCTCCAGTACTGGGACAAGGAAGAGGAGAAAGGAGTTAATATGGAGCAGAAGGAACACTAAACTGAATATGCAGGCTAGTTGTCATGAAGAGACTCAATTATACAGGACATTTAAAAATGGTGTATGCTTTTTCCAAAGAGAGAGAAGCCGAACACAGGCAGAAGGAAGCAAAGCCGTTGGAGAAGGCAGAAGTGCTAGAAAGGATCGCACTGAAGGTAACAGGGCTTCCCAAGTAACCGTTTGCAGGCAGTGCTCATCGGAGAGGTGATGATCCACGGAGGAAGCGGCAGACCATGGCACAGTACCGCTGGGGAAACGGCAGTCACGGACAAGCTACCGGCAACACGGTCGATTGTTGGAGCAGGTTTACCAACAGACGAGCACCGAGTCACCGAAAGAGCTGAAAGGTGGTCTGCATAACGGAAGATGCCATTCTGAGGAGAAAGCTTCACAGCATCAGCGTGATATTGGTCAGCACCGGTGTGTCTGGCCAGAGAAGTTGGGGGCCCTGGGGCACTTCGGCACATGAAGCTTTAAGAACTCATATTGAATTTCAAATAAACAGAAAACAAGGACGTAATTTGCCCAGTCCTCATATATGAGATATCAGTATGAGGAAAGTTGGAACAAGTATTGCCAAAAGTAATACTATTGAAGGAGTGAAAAGGTCTAACTTGAACAAATCTCCATATTTGAGATATAAGTGTGGGTAAAGTTGGGACAAGTAATACCTTAAGCCAAGAAAGTATATACAGTGAAGTAACTGTGGTATATAGAAAGACAGTGGGAACAGTAAAGAGAAGCCCTGGTGAAAGTAGTGCATCAGGAGTGGGCAATTACGGAGAGGATAACTGGCAGGCGAGTACAGAAGGGGATCTGTAGATCCCAGAAATGGATTACTGGCAGGGGAGTATACTAGGTAATCCATATCAAAGACACAGAGGCCTCTTGGCAGGAGAGTAGACCAGGTAGGTCTCCTTAAGAAATGGTTGTGTATAAAGAGACACTTTAATGATATTAAGAAACGGCTTTCATCATCTAAAGAAACTACTGTTAACATCCTTAAGAAGTGCTGCTTGGAAAGAGACACTTTTGTCATCCTTGAGAGGTGGCTGTGTGAAAGAGACACTTTGCCATCTTTCAGGAGTCCTTATTTGAAAAGAACACTTTTGCCATCCCACCTGAGACATCCAGGGGAAGGGGAAAGACCCCCTTTGGATCTAAGGATTATTTTGTTCAATTCATCTATTTGCTTTTTGAAAACATTTAATCAAACTTGCATCAGAGACTCTTTCCTTACAGTTAGTTATTTTATTTCGTGTGAGGGTCATATTACTGTTTTGGACAAAAGGATAGTGGTTATAATTTATATGACGAGACACAGACAGATCTTTAGTTTTAGTTTCCTAGGTAGGGAAACTTACTTTTATATAGGGAGAGATAGGCCGTTATCCAACCCTTTCCTTTCAATAACGATGTCGGATGTTGAAAATGCTACCACTTTGTATCTGCCTCATTTCTGACCCCTTACAGTAGCCATGGTGATAAGGCTGAGGCTTGGAACTTATATGATGTGGATCAAAAGGGTCAGAATTTACTTAGGCAGGTCGATCCTCAAGGATGGATTTTATCAAAATTAGAGAGGGACCTTTGATGCCTATGGGCTTGCCCAGTATTTTGCAGTTGATTGCTTCATATGCTACTGAAAGTTATGGGCTTGAACATGGGCTTCATAATACTTCATGGTACTCAGTTTGTGTTAGCAGGTCGAGCACACAGAGAAAAAACCATCAGTTAAAATGCAATGATATTCAAAACAATAGAGAAATAAAATTATTATAAAAAAGACATGCATGCAGTGAAAATAATGTTTTCACTGCAGTACCTGGAAGCTACACTGGTATTGACAAAGGCAATAGGCCTGGCCTTACTAATTGGCACTTGCAGCACTACATTTCCAGAAATACCCATCGTATGCCAAGGGTCAGCATTGCATATCCAGAAATCTCCATCAAATGTCTGATGTTTCCTCAAATGCCCAAATGTTGTCATTATATGCCATGAAAAGCCTTATGTGTCCAACTACAGCCAGCAAATGCTTAGGCCAGTGCCTCAATTAATAAACATTCCTTACTGCATGTTGATTCTACCTACAGTGCTGTTTAATAGTCTACGTTACTGGACTTGAAAACACAGGTTTAAATCTATACAGTGATATAAACTCTCACTACATAAATGAGTCTGTAGGCACTTTAAAATAGGCCCCGACACATATCGAGATTCAAAAGCTAAAGTATAGCCATTGTACGTCAGATAAGGTAAGGTGAAATGAACGCCCATAGTAATCCATAGAACTTCTTGTGTTGCATTGTGGTGCAGTGACTTAAAACCAATGCCCCAGAGTGACAATCAAACTGCTTTGGTCACCATGGTAGAGACTCTTATAATTTACCCAACAGGAGCTTGAAGTCAAAGATACAAGCCCCTGGGAGACCATAGTTCCGATGTGCCAGCCCAGAGTGGCCCATACACACGCTAAACAACCACAATGGCACCTGACCTGACTTTACTTGGTCTGTGGCAAGATAGCTGCAGTATCAAAGAATGTGGTCTATCAAAGGAGATTATTCAAACCCCCACACACCTAAGGACACCTGAGGAGAGGCAGTCCTGGCAGGTGGGTTTGAGCCCCTACATGGGAGGGTGGCGAGTCCTGGAAGATAGGTTTGGGTGTCTGGGGAAGGAGCAGAAACACACTCATTAGAAAAGGAGCTAGAGTTGTTGACAGACTCTGAAAAATAGAGAGAGCAGGTAGTAAGAGTGCAGAGAGGAGTGAAGGGAGAGGAGGGAGGAAGGTGTAAGGAGTGGAGAGAGAGGCATAACAGGAGGAAGGCAGAGGGTGAAAGGAGAGGGTGAATATCTGTAAGAGGAATGAGAAGGGCTAAAGGAGTAGAGAGAAGTAACATCAGTAAGAGGCCGGAGGAAAGACAACGTAAGTGGTAGGAGGAAAGGTTAAGAGGGAGAGGAGTAGAAACCTAAGGGGAAGGCTGGAGAAAGGTGTTTGTCAGGCGATAAAGAGGGGAAGGTGGTAGAGAGAATTAAGGAGCACATTTGGGAAGGAAGGGGGAAGCAGCATCAGCTGGAGGGAGAAGGAGGAGAAGTATCAGTAGGAGGTTGGAAAGAACATCAAAAGGAAAGAGGCTGAGTAAGAAGAGGGTGTGTTGGATTCTAAACAGATTTCTGAGTCATTGAACCCCAACTCTGAAGAGGGAGAGACTGGAAGGGACGAAGGAGCTAGCATGTGGCAAGGCATTGAGGACGGTCCAAGGAAGTGGAAGAAAAGTTAGGAAGAGAGAGAAAAAATAGGAGGGCACCCTTTAGGGAGGAGCATGTGGCGAGATGGTGAGGTGGACAATGAAGATAGGTTGTGGGGTTGATCGAGCCAGGACTTTAAAACAGGGAGGTGGAACTAGAAAGTAAAGTCAACTTCTCCTGCTACCATGTTTACTGCTCCCGCTGTAAGCCGTAGCCATTACCTTTGCTGGTAAACCAAGGGCCTGCGCCTTATCATATCCGCCGAGATAGTTAAAGCAAGAAACCTCACAAGGATGGTTCCAGCCTACCTAAGAGAAGCAAGTGCAAGAAAACCGGGAAGAATAAGAAAGAAAGGCTGGGTCATTTCATTCAATAGACAGGATTTTTGTTGTGCCAAGCAGTTAGGAAGCCAGTAGGAACCCCAGGCTTCAGAGGAGAGAGAACTTAATTTTTAAATGGGGTTTACTAGCTTGCCAGAAGGGCCCAGAACCCAGGTCGGAGACAGAGAAACCTTTTAGCACAAAGGTATTTGCTTCATCAATTATCCCGTGGGAGTCGGGGAAAGATAATGGTGTTTGGAGAAGCTCACCTTACCATTTAGTTGAAACACTTTGCACTCCTTTCATTAATTTGACCAGAAGTGTAATAAACCCTATTAAAAGACTACTTTAATTCTACATGTTTTTTCTGGCTTTTTCATTGATCCATGACCACTTGGTTTGTGATTAAGATCATTCCTAAAGTGATGCTGATAGACTTAACAATCACTTGGCACCGGTCATACATTTTCAGAGGGATGGCAAGCTGGTGGGGCAATGTGTGGGCTTTTGGCCTGTGGAAAACAAAATATTTGCTTGCCAAAATTATAAAATTACAACATTCAACACGACTTGGGAAACATGTGCCAGCTATTGTCAAAGCACGCAAGCAAATACACACACACCCTAATTCCTCAAGACTTTACAATGCCTAAATACAAAGTTATTGGGGGTGTTTAAGAAATAAAGGGCAAAGTCTAACTACACGTGATCTTGAAAGGTTGTGCAATGCAGAAAATCTGCGTATTGTAACGCTTCTTTCAGACTGTGCGTCGTGATAATGTATTGAAGTAATTTGAATATATTCCTTATTTGCTAAACAGGTCCCTTGTGGTTAACCTAGGTTTGTAAATAAAGTTGAGTAAAAAACAAACATTTGCACAGGCACAGAAGAATTTACAAAGTGAAAAAGAAGGGGTTGGAGTGCCTTACAGAGGTGAATGTGTGAAAGTTACTGTTGCAATGTGCTTTCTTACTGCCTTGACTTCTATGCATGTAAGGTGATGTCACAAGGTTCCGAGCATGGAATGTGGTGTGAGTGCAGAGTGTTTTATGTGGGACAGCTGAAGGGAGCAGGCTGTGAGAGAGGGTGTGCTGGTGGATGTTCCTTACCATAACTGAGTCTTGTGTCTTTTAACCTTTGGGGCGGTTCTATCATGAACTGTAACATAAAATGGCATTATCACCCCGTTCCTAGGGCTGGTATGGGGGTAACGGCCTGGCAGCCCAAGTTATAGACCCAAGCAAGGGCATATAATGAGGGGACTGGGGCGTTACCCCCCCTTTCAGCCCTTAGAACGGGGTGATAATGGCAATTGCACCCCAGGTTACCGAAGTGGAGTGCCACCGCCACAACACTAAGGTAATTGGGGCAGGGAAGGTGGGTTGGGAAATTGTAAAAAGAAAAGAAAATGGGAGGGAGGGAGATGGCGATGTGGGGTAGGGGAGGGAAGAGAGCTGAGATTAGAAGTTTCAGCCTGCGATCCACAAAATCTGATTGGCTGTGCCCCCTGCCCCAGGTGCTAGTAAAGAAACTATCCTTTGCACCTGCAGCTCCTGTTCATCTCTGGACAAGGACACTTCACAACAGTTAACTTCTCAAGCTGCTGAAAGTGAAGACGTTTAGGGAGGAGGGCACTTGATTTTCTCACCTGGGACTCTTTCTCCTATAGTCTTGAACATAGTGTAATGAAACTGACAAATGAAACTGCCCAGTGCTTTGGGATGTCTGGAGTAAAATATCTGTGTTGGGGTAGAGGTAGGCAAGGTAAAATAAATGACCCCTCCATGAAACACATATGAGATCAATATTGCTACATAAGTTACAGACGAGGACCCTGTTCCTCCGATAACCAACAGTCCGAACAGAACATATTGTACTTTGGCGGCTGCTCACACCTACCATAGTAACATATACATTTTTTCACATCACTCTTATCTGAAAAAACAAGGAGCCGAGGAATCTGAATATTACAGTTTGCAGGCACCTTCATTCGGTTGTTAATTGTTTTGGTTATTGAGGTGGCTTTGCTTTGAGCATTTCTACCCATCTTGTGAATTATTAGCAGGAAAACATTCAAAACTATCACAAATCACCTTACCCCGGATTTATCAGGCTGTCCTCTATTTAAAGAAATGTATGGTGTTGTTATGTGACCTTGGGTTTGAAAGCCTGTGAAAAAAATCCCTTCTTAATTAAGCAATATGACCCTCGCGGCAGGGGCATTACCGACTCAGGTAATGCCCTGGGGCCAGTACCCCGGCCCGCATTATGTGCGTGACCGGGGCACTAAAAGCATTTTTTTCTGTCCCGAAACGCTGCAGCGTTTCGGGACAGAAAAAAAAAAGAAACAACCAAAAAAATGGCCGCCATGGAAAGCGAAAATGGAGTCTGTTTTCCCTTTCCATGGCGGCCATCGGGAGCGGATGCGCTGGGAAGACAAGTGTTCCCAGCGCATCCGCTCCCGAAAAAAGAAAAGAAAAAAAAGAAGCAGAAGGTAAGTGGGGTTGGGAGGGCGGAAGGGAGGGAGGGGAAGAAAAAATAAAAGTACCTGCGTCTCCGCTGGGGGACGATGGAAGCCTCCAGCCGCGTGGAGGCGCTGAGCGGGGATGGCCCGCTCCGAGTCTCCACACTGCTGGAGCCTGCTATCGTTCCCCAGCGGGGACGCAGGAGCAAAAAGGTAAGTGGGGTAGGGGGGAGGGAGGGAAGGAAAAAGCTTACCCGAGTCCCCGGCGGGGGTGAAGGCAGCCTCTCAGCCGTGGGGAGACTCGGAGCGAGGATGGCCCCACTGCAAGCCTCCTCATTGGCCGAGGGGCTGCCATGCCCCCGCCGAGGACATGGCGGCTGGAATCCCGGCTGAAAATCGAAGGATTCTCGGCCGGGTAAGGACCCGGCGAGAGCCAATCAGAATGCTTGTTGCATTCTGCTGTCTCTCGCCGGGTACTAATTGTAGATAACATTTTTCAACCAAACTCCCATTACCAATAGATACCATACTGATAAATGGCATCAGTGTGTACTATGAAAATCAATGATATAACACATTCCACCAGAAAATGTAATTGTGGTTTGCTTTTTTCAGACACATCAATGTTGCCTGTAGAGAACAAAATCACAGACATTCTTAGCTACACCTATGAACCTATCACCTGGCAGTCCCATAACCCTGGGAGTATGAGAAAGGACAGTCTGCTGTACTCCTATGCTTTCAAGAAGACAGTCATACATAGCTACAACAATGGCACTGCCATGGCCCAGAGAAACCACACAAACCTTCTTATCTTTGGCTGCTTACTCCCTTTCCTCTTCAAAGGCCTTGATACCATTCTAAATGTGCATGGCCCTCTTGCAACCATTTATTATTTGTGATATCTCTTAGGAAACCCTAGGGCTATTCCCACCCTATTTTTACCTTATTCCCACTACCTGTATATTTCCCTTTCCCATTGCCCTGATTCTCTATGTCCAATGACTAAAAGGTTTTAAAAACCTGGAGCTTCTTCCAAATCAACACCTTGAATGCCACATCTGCGAACAAACACCCCTCCAATATTTATGATCTTTTGGGGGGAACATGTCATTGACTTCCTTGGCCTCACTGAAACCTGATTATTTTGAAACAACAGGGCCACTGTTGATACCTTACTACTGGACGGCTACAGAAACCTGGTGTACTATAAGTCTAATAAAATGGGTGAGATGTTTCCTCACATTCCCTTCTTACATCTCCGCCTCAAGAATTGTTTGTGCCGATACAGTCTCCTTCAAGAGCATTACCTGCAAATGACAGCTGGAGGCCAACTATTCCGTCACCATCATCACTATCTACAGGGAATGGTCTGACTGTATTGCCAATATCCCACTGATCCCTAGGAAGATCCACAACATAGGTTACTTTAACATCTTTCTGGACACTCGTTAAAATAAAACTTCTGCACTCACTGCATTCCTGTTTACTTCTTGTGAAATTACCAATATCCTCTCCAGTGTCCTCCCCCTTGGACTCACAACTTGGTACCCACTGATTCTTTAACTAAGCTGGTAAAAATGCTACCATTGATCATGGCCACTGAAGCAGAGTTGCTATCTGTAAGGCCTAGGAAGTGTGTCTGAGAATTTCATCGCCACTGCACTGGTCCTGATGTTGTCTCGACCCCCTAATTTCATGCTTGACTATCTCCACAAAAATTATCAATGTTTTCAACACTAAGCCAATCAGAGGCAAGATAGATACTTTCCTTACAATACATAATGAAATAACTAAATACTGATAGGAAAGAACCTCCTTAAGTAAAACAGGCAACATATCGGGATCTGGATGACTGAAGAGTCACATGTTACTACGTAGTCTTGACTTCTCCTCTTTCATTTATCCTCATTTCTTCCCTCTCTCACTACCAACTCCACTACTGTCCTACCCCTCCTTTTAAATTTACTTTGACATGTTTTCCCCACTATGAGGGCTACACGTCTTCCACTGTGATATCAGGACTGATTTTTACCTGGCAAAGCCATTCTGAATATTCTGTCCGATTGCCCTATCATACCAGAACTCTTGGACTGTGACTGTAAAAATGCACCTCCTCAGTTATGATAGTAAACATCACTTTGTCTCCAGCATGTCAGCCTTAATGATCAGCTCACTTTGGAGGTTTTGCACTTACTGGCATAATTGACTGAGGCCCAGTTAATCAGACATATTTTCTCTTTCTTAAACCTTCTCATGTTTGCCCGAATTTCATTTTATTCTGTTTTTCATTTTCTTTTTGTATAACCGGTACCTACACATTGGTATGACACTGACAAACACAGTCTTTTCTTTTTTAGTTTCTTTTCCACTTCATTTCTGTATTCTTTTTTTGTTTCCTTTCTGTAGTATCTTGACCCCAGCCAGCACAGTGCCTATGATGTAATGTAGGGAATGTTGAGTAGTGGAAGGATGGCTGATAGACAAAGAGCATACTGAAAGGAGGGACGCTGTACTGCTGGTGGGACTTTAGATGATACTTGAAGAATATACCTCTAAATGCTCCTCTACCTCTAACTCCCTCATGGTTAGTCGTTTTTCAAAGAAACGAGCTTGGGTGGATCTCTGTCTTCGGCTGGGGCCTCTGTCTGGTAAAGCCTCCCTCCAACTCTAAAACTTGAGGAGAACCATCTCCAGTTCCGAAAGCACCTCAATACCTTACTCTTTCCTTCTGCCTTGCTCCCCCTCTCCCCTGCTGATCTGTTCTCTCTTGGCACTGTGCACCTGACCACCCTCTGTCCTCTGGGCCCAGGTACCTGCTCACCCTGCCACCCTCCCGCACTGCCTCCGGGCCACCCCTTGCACTGGGGTCTGTATCTGTACCCATACAGCCCCCCCCCTTTTTCTCCCAGCACTTATCAGACCTACCCTGGCTGCTGCCTTAAACCTAGCACTTGCCACGTGCTGGCTGCACTACCACTGTTTGTTGCCTTTATTATTTATTTATTTATTATTATTATTTATCTGTTTCTCCTCTGTTTCGCACTTTCCACTTCTCCCACCTTCCATGCACTTTTCCCCACCCCTCTCTCATGCACTTGCGCGTTCTCAATATTACTGGGCCTAGTAAGATCGCTGTTCTGTTCTCCCCTGTTCCTCTCCCTTGCCTAGTCGCGCTCTGAAACACTTGTGTACGAGTGCGATAGAAATAAAATATCAATATCAATATCAATAGAATAAAGTTTGTAAAACCTGCTTGGCTCCTGTATGCTTCAATTTTGGCGACGAGGCACCCACCAGCCACCCACGCGTGAGAAAAGCATCAAGAATCCTGTGGATTCATCCACAAACAAAAAAAGTAAGAGCACAACATTCCCTTCATATAAATAATGCATGTTACATCTGTGGGGCCCAACCGCTTTAAAATGCTACAAAACTACAGCTCAATTACAAAAGAGAAATCCTTACAGCACTAATCTCTGCATGTGTGTGTTAGTGAAGCCGTTTGCACTAAGAGTGTCTCCAGGGCTCATAAAACAACAAACTGTGCCCCACATTCCAGGCCTATTCTACCCAGCAACTGATTATGCTCAGGCCTCTCTGCATTACACCCAGCAATTGTGACATGCAATAAAGGAAACAGGGCGCTCAGCATTACCTATTCTGCCCAGCAACTGATTACGCTCAGGTCTCTCTACATTCCACACAGCAACTATGACATAACATAAAGGAAACAGAATGCTCAGTATTCCATCCTCTACACGGAAAAAGGAAATCCATTGTTTGCAGTGTGTTTAATGAGAAAACATAAGGAAATTAGTAAGAGAGCTGCAAAAACCTTCATACAGTGGACGCACATATACAAATATATGAATATCAGAGCAGAGAAAAGTAAAACTGGATGAAACTCTATATAGAAACACAGTAATTTTTAAACTTTAAAATTCTACTACCAAAGTGAGAAGGAAATTGCCTTGGGTGACGGGCACTCCCCAATTCTAGACATGCAGAACATTACACCCCGAATTCCCTTTCTGCCAACACCAGGTGACCCGCCAGTACCATGGAAACGCTGGAAACAAATCCTTCAGACATTACGCATTGGCTGTGTGTGGGAACAGCAATGGCGTCGAACAAAATAAATCCTTACTTATGCATTGCTTAGGCACCCTCAGGTCCTACTAAAAGGAAATCTGCTCATGTGTACAAAGGCCATTGCCTTTCTGTGAGAGAACACCCGCGCTTACATATTCACACCCCTCCCCTTCCCCCAGTGCGATCCTTTGTGCTGGAACCTGGTGACACGAATTACATGACTCCAGATGCGTGAACTCCTTACAGCATGCTGGGGGTGGGGGGTGACCTGCATCGGCGCTGCAAAGCATTGTACGGCTTGTGGGGAGCAGAGAGGCGAGGGGGGACAAGGACTAAAGGTGCTCGCTCAAACTTAAAAGAGTCCCTAATAGGTTTCAGTAGAGAGGCCAAGGCTTGAATGGGCGGCCACCTTTACGCTTCTGGGCATGTGTGCTGAAACTTCAGAACCTCCCATCGCAGACGCTGCACCAAGCATGACAAGCATACCAGCACAAGTGTATTGGAAGTAACACATGACTTGTTAGGGCAATTTAGGTGACAATCATCGTTTGATGGATATTATGGCAATGTGGTATAACATGGCTGGGATCTCGTTTCATGAGTTCCGTTTTGGTTTATTACACTTGGAACTGAACATCAAATTATGACACAGTGCTGGAGTGGACATGGAAATTAATGACTTGCTCTATTGTCCCCCTTTGCCATTGCCACCTCCTTGCAGTGCCCTTGCAGTATGCCCCCACTTCTGACTCCTTCAATGGCTGCCTATGTTTGTATCAGTTTGAGGGGGCTATCCGGTGCAATTCTTTTGTGATGGGAGCTGCACTGTTAGTTAATGTTTGCTATTATTTTATTTTCAAAGCACGTGATATTGCTTATTTTATATATGCATTCATCTATTCTTCTGGATATTAACACAATGTGACCAGGGCTAACTACTAGTGTGTTAGTTAACTAGTATACCGCATCTAGTGCTTGATTTGGGGTCGCCATTTGACCTGGATAATTTCCATTGCTACATTCGGGGGGTCCAATTGATATTTACTTATTCTTGAGTTTATTTTGGACCCTACTGCTGCTGAGATACATTGCTTTTATTGCATTATGTGGGTGGAGGTTGGGTCGTGAGTATGTGCTTTTTCTATATTGATGAGTACCTGTGCAATGTTGAATGTATGGTGTGGGGTGACAATGACTTTTGCATGTAGTCATTATGCTCTATAGTGTTACGGCTATGTTACGTACTCTCACATCCCTGTGTAATCCTGCCATGTGATGTGGAAAGTGTTTTGTTGGAGGTTGGCCGTTGGCCCATGTTATGATATGGTATAGGGAATATGCCGCACTGCGTTGTATCATACTGCACACCACGAGATGACTGTTTGCAGCAGTGTGCTATCTACTATATCTTTTGGGGTGTTATGCCCTTGCTGTCATGTTTGATCTATGCATCTGTATGTACCTTTTGTTGTGGGCTATGTGTATCAGCTTGTTTTGACTGCTGGGATGAGGGGACACTTATTTCTTATTTATTTATTTTTTTCCAGATGGTTTGGCTAATTGCTTTGTGTTTATTCTGTTCTTTCTTGTTGAGTTGTATATATGGATTTAGGAATTGCAATTTAGGTTATTGGTTTTAAGCGGTGATGCTTGTGTTCTTGTATGGGCAATTGAAATCTTATTCGGGAGGGGTGCCAGGGGTATTGTTTTTTTTTTTTAGAGCGCTTGTAACGTTGGCGTCATATTTCTGTTTTGGGGGGGTGTGGATTTACTTTGTTTTTTTTGTTTTTTGAACTAGTGCTTACTTTTTGGTTTCATTTCGGACCTTTCATAATGTCTACAAGCAGGGAATCGCGCCTAGCGATCACCTCTTGGAATATTAATGGTATGAATAATCCGGTGAAACGGCAGAAGATTCCTAATTGTATTGAGGATATGAAATGTGATGTTTGTTTTTTGCAGGAAACTCGCTTATTGAAAGAGGATGTAAGTGTTTTACAGAAGAGGTGGGTTGGCGGTGCCTTCACCTCATGCTATTCCAGTAAAAGCAGGGTGTTGCTATTCTTGTCCGTCGAGGTTCTCCAATTAAGATTTTGAAAACTTGCAGTGATAAAGTAGGCAGGACGGTTGCTCTTTTGGTGGATATCCAGGGGACTAAGAATGTGCTTTGCAGTGTTTATGCTCCATCTATGGATGATGGTTCCTTTTATAGGAATGTGTCTCAATTCTTGCTTGATCTGGATTGTCCCAATATTTTAATTGGAGGTGATTTTAATTTGGTTTATGATCCTTCTATTGATCGTTCAACTCAGAGGAAGATTCAGATGAAAGATGTACATTATCGTTCATTTAAGACTCTTGTTGAAGATTTTGACTTGAAAGACTGCTGGAGACTCCAACACCCTGATGTCAGGGAGTTTACTTTTTATTCCGGCTCGCATTCTAGTTATTCGAGAATTGATATGCTACTCACGGCGGGTGGGATGACTGCGAATTTGTTGGACAGTAGTATTGGTTCTATTACTGTCACTGATCATGCTCCTGTCTTTATGAGTGTAGCTCTGAACTTTAAATGCTGTAGATCGTTTCAATGGAAAATGAACACATCAATTTTATATGATGATGTCCTTTTGGAGAAACTTAGGACTGAAGCTGAATTATTTGTGTTGGAAAATGCTTCGGATGAACTTAGTAAAAGAACTATCTGGGAGTCCTTTAAATGTACGATGAGAGGTCTTGCTCTTAGTTTGTCTGGCAGCAAAAGGAAGAAAATGGAAAGGTTGACTTCTGATATTGATGCTCGTATTATTGAGATAACGCGAGAATTGGTGTGTATGCCAAATGATGTTGATAAGATGAATGAGTTGAGGAAGCTAAAGAAAGAACTGGATGACATTTTATGTATGAAAGCTAATAGCGATTTGTTAGGATCAAATGTACTTATTTCGAACGAGGCGAAAAGTGGGATAAGTGGCTAGCCTACAGATTGAGAAAACAACATTCTGAGGGTGCCATTACTTCAATTCAGGATGGGAATGGTGTGACCACTTTTGATCCGCGTGAGATTAATGCAGTTTTTAAGACCTTTTATGCTGATCTACATAGAAATGAATCTGATGTTACTGGTCAAGGTGAAAATTTCCTGCACAGGTTGGATGTTCCAAAGGTTAATTGTGATGAGAAGGAAGAGTTGACAAATCTCTATTGATGAAATCAGTTTTGCCATTGGTAAATTGAATTCTGGAAAGACTGCATGACCTGATGGTTTACTGGTTGAGTTCTATAAAATTCTGCCAGAGAGGGTGCTGGGTCTGTTGAAGGATATGTTTACTGAATCCAAGGAAAGTGGACTTCTCCCGTCGTCCACAAACCATGCTACTATTTCGGTCTTTTTAAAGAAGGGTAAGGATGGTAACTTGCCATCAAATTATCGACCAATCAGTTTGATAAACACTGACAATAAGATTTTGGCTAAATTACTTGCTTTCCGCGTTGAACAACTCATGCCGAAACTTATCCACACTGACCAATCGGGGTTTGTTAAAGGTCGTAGGACTTCCAATAATATCAGAAATTTGCTTTTGACCATGTCCCATGCACAGGATTTGGATGAAGACGTGGCGGTTTTCTCCCTAGATGCTGAGAAAGCATTTGATCGAATTAACTGGCGGTATTTGTTTATGATTTTACGAAATATGAACTTGGGAGAGGAATACATTGCGTGGATTGCCCTTTTATATGCTCGCCCTACAGCCGATGTTAAAACTAATGGCTTATTGTCGGAATCATTTCATTTACATAGGGGCACTACGCAAGGTTGTCCACTGTCACCATTGTTTGTCCTAGCCATTGAACCGCTGGCTATTGCATTGAGATGTGATTTGCATTTGCAGGGAGTTTCCTTTTATGGCGTTGAACAGATTTGGTTCTATGCAGATGATCTTTTATTGGTTTTGAGGAACTTGGATTTGTCTTTGCATTCGTTGATGGACACACTTAATTGGTTTCATGAAGTGGCTGGATATAAGATTAACTGGTCTAAATCGGAGGTAATGCCGGTGATTGCACGTTGTGATAAGTCTTTGGTGGTGGGGTTTGGATTTCAATGGTGTGAGAGAAAACTGAAGTACTTGGGATATTGGTTGACTTCGGGTGTAAGTGATATGGTTGAGGAGAACATGGGTTTGGTTTGTAGGGAGCTGAAATTGAATGTCCAAAGGTGGTCGGTTTTGCATCTCTCTCTGTGGGGTAAGGTGAATGCGCTCAAGATGAATGCTGCACCAAAAATCAATTATATTCTGAGTATGCTTCCCCTGAAAATTGGTCAATGTTATTGGAAGCTGATAGATACCACTATACAGTCTTTTCTTTGGGATGAGAAACCGCCAAGTCTGAAGCTTTGGAAGCGCCAGCTTCCAGTCGAGAAGGGGGGGGCTAGGTGTACCGAATTTCAGGGCATATCATTTGGCCTTCTCTTGCCAATGTTTTCTTCCCTTTTTGAAGGAGCCTTCTAGTGTGTGGGCTATGGCTGAGGCAAGTGTGGTGGGCCCACTCCCCCCAAGAGCGATATTCACGACTGTTGGCAAACACTGTAGGAGATGTCACCTGACTGAGTTTCCTAGAGATGTCTGGAAGAATATCTATGAGATGTGTGGATCGGTTGCTCTGAAGTCGCCTGAGGCATCGATCTGGCTGAATAAAGCTATAACGGACAATGGCAAGGTGTTGTTTTGGCCGGAGTGTTTTCTCGGAGGGATTCAATGGATTAGTGATGTTTTTAAAAATGATAAATGGATTGACTTTACTGAGGTAAGTGCAACTTTTACTGTAGAAATGTTTTCTATCTCGGACTTCAGGAAATTGAAGAGATGTATTGGTGAAGTGCATTGTGACGGGGATGCGAATGTTGAACTTTTCACTACTGGTGTTCTGTCATTTGCAAGTAGGGTTTATCACCGAATTGTATCAAATTATAAAGAGAATACCGCATTACTTAATGAATGGAGCAGAAGAGTGGGTTGTGAAATCACTTCTGTCCTATGGCTGGTGATGTGTGCGAACATGAAACTTTGTTCGATAAGTTTAACGTTTGAGACAAATTAAAATTCTCAATAGAGTTTTTTGGAGCCCGCAAAGGCTTAAAAATAGAGGTTTGTGTGATTCAGATGTTTGTTGGTGTTGCTGGAGTGTCTTCTGTGGGACTGTGTGAGGGTCCGTGGGTTTTGGCATGAGGTTTGTATTCTTTGTCTCTGGGTTTTGAACCAAAATATTGACTTGAATTTTAAAACAATGGTGCTGGGCTGCGATGATTTGCTTGGAGACCTTTCGATGTCAGAAAAGAAATTTTTGTTCAGAGCTTCTTCTATTTGCAAAAAATTGATTTTGAGGAGCTGGAAATCTCATGACTCACCAATTTTGGAGGATTAGATTACAGAAATCAACTGCTTAGCGAATATTGAGAAATTTATTTACAGAAAAATGGGAAAATTGAGTTTGCATGCGAAGGTCTGGGGAGCCTTTTTGAGTAGGTACTAGTTCACCTTGAAGATTGTATATTGATTGATGTCTTCTTTTTTTTTATCCTTTATGCTATGTTCTGAGACGTTGTGATTTATTGCCCATTCTTGATCTAATTGCAAAATTTTAAATAAATAATTTAAAAAATTTAAAAAAAATTAAAAAAGCATTGCTTAGGCACCCCAGGGCAGGAAAAAAGTGATGATCTACCTGACCTGCCAACTGATGAAGCATATAATCTCAATGAATATGAAAGGTGCATAGCGAAACCTGACAAGCATTATGTGTGTAAAGAGAGCATTATATTAGAACGATATAAATTCAGTAAGAGATCTCAAATTGCAGGGAAAACAGTGGAAGCATTCATCACAGTGCTGAGAGGGTTGGCAAAAACATGCAATTTCGGACTGACGACGGAATAACGTTTGCGGGACCAGTTTATGTTAGAGTGTAATGACGGCAAAATAAAAGAACACCTATGGTCCAAGAGTGACCCACCACTTGATGGGGTTTTGTGTAAAGAAGTAAAGCACATAAATAAATGTGTAAAGAAGCTTGAAGCCAAGGTTCACCAGATCAAATTACCTGAAGAAAAGAACTATAGTAACTGTGCTGGGACAACGGCTTCAATCTCTGGAAGTGGGGTAACACCTTCAACTAAAGCCAAGCCCAATCATATCAAAAAAAGTAATTTCAATACCAAAATGAATCTGAAATTCCAGAATAATTTTTTCAGACGTGGAGCTACCAGTCATCTTGCCAATAGTACCACATGCCCAGTTCTCGATGCGGGATGCCAGAAATGCAAAAGAAGAGGGCACCTCACAAAATGCTGCCATTGTGGTGGCATCAATACAGTTGATGACTGGTGCTATAGTTCTGAAGAAGCAGTATTAGCCATTGATGATGAAGAGGAAGGCTTGGATGGTCCGAGAGAATGGGCAACCATCGACAGTGAGGAGATAGAGATGATAGACTCTGGGGCAAAATACACTCTACTACCAACAATAACATTTGAAAAAACATTCCCAAGCAAAAAGTTGCAGAAGGTTGACATCAATCCACAAGCCTATGGTAGCACAAAAATAGATTTAATTGGATGGTTTGAGGCCCTGTTAGAATTTAAAGGAAGAACGACCGCAGGGAAAGTTTATGTCACCCAAATTGGGTCAATGCCTTTACTTAGCTGGTTTACAGCATAAAATATTAAAAATCAAACTTAATCCTAATGAGGAAAAGTGTGCACTACAAGTTGACAAAGAAAAGATACAGAAGTAAGGACAGTCCCATTGGCTTTACGAGAAGAAGTAAAAAATGATTTAAAGAAGTTGGATGAAAATGGCACTTAAGAAATAATTGAGTCATCAAGATGGGTTTCGCCTCTTGTGATCGTTACCAAACCCAAAGGAAAATTGAGATTATGCGTAAATCTCTGTGCACTCAATAGGTGCGTCATACCGGACGGCCACCCTCTTCCCAACATCTTGGAAACCTTATCAACCATGAATGGCGCACAAATACTTTCGTCATTGGATCTAACAGTGGCCTACCATCAAGCCAAGTTACACCATGAATTAAAACAACTTACAACATTTGTGAGACCAGAATGATTATTTCAATTCATGAGAATGCCCTTTGGCCTTGTGTCAGCCGCCTCCGTGTTTCAAAGGATCATGTATGATATCTTTAACGATGTAGCGGGTGTGATATGTTTTCAAGATGACATCTTGATATTTGGACCAGACCAAAAAACGCACAATCAAAGGCTACACAAGGTGATGAAAATGCTGATCAAATGAGGCCTAACACTCAGTAAGGAAAAATGCAAAATTAATCAAACAAAGATTGAGTATTTAAGGCACACTGTGTCTGCCAATGTAGTTAATGTAAAGAAACATGCCAACAACATAATGAATGCTGTTGAACCGAAGAATAAAGATTCAGTGTGTACATTCTTAGGCTTGGCATAGTATTATGCGAAATGGATACCCAACTTCACTAGCATGACAGTACATATGAAGATGCTTCTTAAAAATAACTCTCAATTCATATGGAGCTCGGAGTTTGCCCAAGAAGTCGTTATCAAAGCTGCATTAGAATGCATACCTTTTCTTAAAGACTTCAAACTAGCTTGAAAATTGATAATTACAATGGATGCCAGCAACACGGGACTAGGTGCAGTATTCACGTAGATCGAAGACAACAAGGAGTTTGTCATTGCTTTTGCATCACGATTGTTAAGAGGAGCAGAAGTAAATTACTCTACCATTGAAAAAGAACTTCTCGTTGTCAAGTGGGCAATTGAGAGATTTAGAAGATTTCTATGGGGAACTGAATCAGTCATACTTACTGACCACAAGCCTTTGAAAGACACATTACGTAAGCAGGGTCTGGATAGTGTATCCTCGCGTATAAGGATATGGGTTATTACACTGCAAGAATATCGACTGGATGTAGAATATGTACCAGGAAAGAAGAATTTACCAGCGGACTGTTTGTCTCGCATTGGAGTGAATGGAGAAGATGAAAATGAGTGCATGGAAGAGGGTGAATGTGTGCAGCATGTTGAGCCCAAGATGATAACGAGTGGGAAAGGAGTTTGGAAGGAGATAGCATTCTTAAGAAAGTGAAAGACATTTTGGAGGGAGGTGAACAAGTGAAGAAAGAGCCAATTTAGAAGGACTTTGTAAAGTGATTGAGGAACTGCATCTGGAAAGAGGTTATGTCATGAGGGGAGATAGAATAATTCCACCCACTGACATGAGGAAAATGATAATTGAAACAGCTCATGAGGGACACAGGGTATCACGAAAACCAAACAAGCATTGAGAGCTGAATTCTGGTGGCCGGGTTGTGATTTAGAAGTAGAAAGGACAAGAAGGGACAGTATACCATGCTGTTTAGTGAAAAAAATCTTATGCCAAGAGAAAGTCCCATGTCACTTGTTAGAGTTCCCTGCATGCCGTGGGAAAGAGTAGGCATGGATATTGTTGGACCCATTCATGGCAAAGGTGTGGACAAATATTGCATTCTGTTGATTGACATATTATCTAAATGGGTAGAGGTGAAGATCACAAAGTCTATTATGACTAGAGATGTTATAACTTTCATAGAAGATGTGTTTAGAAGAGAAGGTTACCTGATGGACTGACAATGGCGTTCAATTTAAATCTAAAGAAATTTGTGATTATTTAATGAGTACTGGTATGAAACATAAAGTGACCACGATTTATCATCCTCAAACTAATGGGCGGGCAGAATGCATCAATAAAGTGATCAAAGACTACATTAGTTGAGCATGAATGAATGGTGAAGATTGGGAGGTTGTTGTGATGAGCAGGATGGTGGCGCACAGATTCTATCCCCCACACCACGACTGGAGTATCACCATTTGAGTTGTGTAGAGGGAGAAAACCCAACTACAAATTGAGTCCTCTGTGGATGAGGTGAGCAAGATTGATGTGGGAGAGTGTGCAGCAGGTGAGGGAGAGAATGAGAAAAAAGCAAATGAAGAACAAATGGAGGCATGATGAGAGGAAGTCAGTAAAAGAAAATGACATAAAAGAAGGAGACTATGTCAGGATTAAACTGCCTGGTCCATTGAGGTAATGTCCTATGAAGTGGTCCTCGCAATGTGAGGTAGTGAAAGTTTTGCATAATTCAGTGAGAAAAGAAGATGGTAGGTTTTGGAACATGAACAGAGTTATAAAAGTGACAAAAAAGAGCATGGTAACTGTGAATGAGCAAGTGCACGAGAAAAAGGATTTCACAGTGACAATGGTCTAAGATGCGGCGCTGATAGGCCGCACAAGTCTTTCAGCATGCCTGAGAGATTCAAACAATTTGTGTTGTATTAATGTTGTGTTAATAGGATGGAGGTGTGTAGTATCTTGATCCCAGCCAGCACAGTGCCTATGATGTAATGATGGGAATGTTGAGTAATGAGGGATCTAGATTGGAAAGATGACTGAAAGACAGAGAGCCTACTGAAAGGAGGTACGCTGTGCTGCTGGTGGGATTTCAGATGATACTTAAGTTACTCAAGTTTTTGAAACCTGCCTGGCTCCTGTATACTTCACTTTCCACTTCACTTCTTGGCTTACAGTCTTTCCTCAATTTCCATATCTTGCTGCAATATATTGTGGGGGGACTTCTATTCACCTTTCTAAATCATATCTGTTTTCAAACACCCAAACACATTGAGAAAGTAGTAGTCGTGTGAAACATGTCAATGTAATAAACAGTACTATAGATAAGATTTTGAAGTGGGAGTATTTTACTCCCTATTTTTTAAAAGGTGGGAGTAAAAGGATTATTTAGGGAGTAAAAAATTAAGTTTCATTCCCAATGGGAATATTATATATGTTTGAACTAAAAGCCAATGGTGGTTTTGTAATAAATATTTCTTTGAACTTAGTTATTCATGCAGATTAAAAGTTACACTTTTACTTCTTCTGATCAGGCAGTAAAAATAGAAGAGTTTCTTCCTGTGGGTCTATGTGTACTGCTAGTCTAAACACATCCATGGAGCGATCGCAGGGGGACAGGCTAGGTGTCCATTTCATATTTTTTGGTGGGATATTTTTTACGTACTATTTTGCCTTTTTGAGAGTATTTGGCCATTTTTAGGGAGTAAAAGTAGCTGATACAACACTTATCTGTAGGGCTGATGAAGCCCTCTTTTAGAATACAGTGGCAAGCAGCCCCTTCATTGGAATCTGATCTTGATATCTTGCCACTGACATGGCTTTCATGAGGAGGAAAAAACAGACAAGCTAGCCTGCCTCTGCCACCTGCAATGCTATTATGCCAGGATTAAACAGAAGAAAAAGCATTTTTTGCATAGAAGCATAAGTAAAAGTAGCTGATACAACACTTATCTGTAGGGCTGACAAAGCCCTCTTTTGGAATACAGTGGCAAGCAGCTCCTTCATTGGAATCTGATCTTGATATCTTGCCACTGACATGGCTTTCATGAGGAGGAAAAAACAGACAAGCTAGCCTGCCTCTGCCACCTGCAATGCTATTATGCCAGGATTAAACAGAAGAAAAAGCATTTTTTGCATAGGAGCATACGTCTTGGAATTAATACGTTTCTAAGGTTTTCTGGATCTACAGAGAGATAAGTGTTGTGAGAAACCCAAAGGTGTCTAATTTTCTAGGCCCCAGGGATCTGTCGTCCCGGTGGCCAGAACACAGCTATCGCTGTTGAATCCAGTTCCAGGAGGTGGACCACTGGGGCAGGATCACCTGGGCGAGAGGTCGTCGGGGAGTGGAAGGGGGACACAGAGACGAAGTATCCCCTTCCCTGTAACGCCTTTTCCCCATCGTACCCTGCAGGATATTTAGAAGCTCTACCCCACCCCCCTTTTCCCACACAAACACGTTCTTACATTGTAACAGACAACGTACTAACACCAGAGCCGTTTACCTAACATGTCCCAACACACGGGTCAGGCAGAGGCAGGCAATTGACACATCTAACGGCCCTTTACCTTCCCCACAGGGATAAAAGGCAGAGCCCAGAAGTACATTTTGAGCAAGGCCGAACGAACGAGGACACAGCTACACCAAACCGGCAGTTCAAACGGAGGACAAAGGCGGCGAGACCCGGAAGGACCACGAATGAGGAATTGCCCTTGCCCTTTTCACCTGAGACCTGTGAAGCCCCCGAGAGGGAAATCATAAGACCAGGAGTTGCAGCTGGCGTGCAGGCCAGCAGACATCAAAGGTACAGGCCTTTAGCATTGATAACTAAGGCGGAGAGGCAAGCTGGCTACCGTGGTACTACCCTTGACTCCAGAGAACAAGGAAGACAATGGGTTCAGCACAGCCGGTGAGTCAGAGGAAACTGATAGAAAACCAAACTGTGTTGAGCCCAAGGGCGCAAGTAGCAACATTTCTGAATGCAAGGAATTTACAAGAAGAAGAACTTGTGTGTATGTTTAAACTTTAAAGAAAGCCCAGTTGAGGTCCAGGTGCAGAGGGGTCCGGCGTGACGTGGGCGCTCATTCAAAAGGCTCTGACCGGGTCCTATTTTTTCAAACTACAAGAACCAGAAGGCCATAGAAAAGGTTGGCGTGAGGCATCAGAGTGGTCCTACAAGGGTGACGTCAAGTCCTTTGTACAATCAAAAGTCTCTGACCTGTTTCCAGAGGAAAGCTAGGGGAAGGGAACCCCGCTTTCTGATTAGATTGTGAACCGTGGAATAAGGCAAGTGTGAACCCGACAGAGGGATGCCGAAAGAAAGCTAGTAGAAGGGAACCAATACATTCTGGTGAAATTGAGTGAAAACAAACTGTGGAATGAATACATGAACTGTGTTAAAGAAAGCCATTGTGAATCCGACAGAGGGAGGCCCATTTTTTGCCAAGGAGGATCCGAGCCTAACAGAGAGATTCTACGGGCGAAAGGCAATCGCCCAAGGTGCAAGACCACAGAGAGAACTTTTGTTTGTTTGTTGTTTGTGTATCAAGAGTACTATACCCCTGAACATTTTGTCGACAAGAGGTCAAGGTTGTCCGCAGTGGAAAGTTTTGTAAAAAGACATTTAACTATTACAAGCAATACTTGAAAGGCTGTAGTAATCACGGCAGAGGGAGATCCAAGGGGCAAAGAGCAATCGGCCAAGGTACATGAGTACCGAAGGAACTTTTGTTTGATTGGTTGATACTTTGGATCAGCAAACCTTCTAAGGCAAGAGACTTTTGCAGGAGAGAGACGTAGCCTCTGAGGGTGTTTTGACATCATTGAATTGAACTATGAAACTCATGCTGACGAGGCCAAATAGTGTGCTGTGCTTGAGAGTCCCGCCTTGTCCCGTGCTTCAAACATGGAGAAGGGTGACCCAGCCATACCGTCCTGACGTATCATTTTGTGAACACTTTTTTCTTTTCTGGTGAACATTATCCCACACTCCTTTTTGGTAATTTAGTAGTAAGGGTTGGCCATAGGTTTTTGCAGTATAGACCCTTTTTATTTGACACAAAGCCACTAGGACTGCCTTATTATGATTTGATGGTTGTAGCTTGCTCCCATTTTAGATTTAGGTTTAGATTAGGCCTTTATCTCACCCATCATAAGGTTAAATAAACACCCTTTAACTGTGATCACTTGTGTCTGTCTTTACTGTTGCCAGCATGAGTTCCTTACAGTGCCCCCAGAGAACGTACTACCAGTGTATTGCATCCCTACCTTTGGCTTGCAGCCTGTCTTCCTTCTTTGGCAAAGTCAAGAGGATTCGGGCTTTCTTTTTAATTCACTCTACCCCATCTCCTAGTTCCCCTACCAGCTCTAATCCCTTCAAGTTGGTTACTCCAATTGAAGTGACCAAGCCTGTGAAGATGAAGGCATCCTCGAAACAGATATGCTCTTATGCAGCTAGTACTATTAAGGAGCATTATTCACCTTGGCTCCTACGGGAGTTACCTTTCATAACAGTTCACTCGAAGCAGGTATTTTCCCTAAATAACTCAAGGAAACCGGCCTCCTCCATCTGCTAAAAAAACCCTCAAAAGATCTGTCAATCTTAAACTACCATTCCATTGTTATCACACTATTTATTGGCAAAATCTTAGAGAAAGTGGCTACTGCAAAGCTCCAGGCCATCTCTGAATGTAAGGACCTGCTTCACAACCACCAGTCTGAGTTCTGTCATGACTTGAGGACTGAATCTGCTTACCTCTATATTTGTGATGAACTTGTCCCATCCATAGACTGCAACTGTCCAGGTGTCCTTTTTCTTATATACCTGTCCTGTGCCTTTGACACTGTCAATCACAACAACTTTCTTTACCATCTTGATAACACCTTCAGCATGAACAACAGAGCTTGGGGGGGATCTTCTCCTTTGTCTGTGGCAGAGTGGTCCAGACCTGGCCAGACTCTTTTCTACACAAACCTGGAATCTACAACTGTGGGGTCCCGTAAGGCTTCATACTGCCCCCCTTCCACTTCAGGATTTACAGACAACCGTTGGGTGAGTTCATTACCCCCTTCCCCTGCATTACTAACCTATGGAAAAAACACACACAGTGCCTTCAGGATGGATGGGGATCTCTCCCTAAACCAGTTTAATCGCTGCTTGCCTTACTCACATCCATAGTTGATGTCTTCCAAGGACCCTTGGCAGAACTCAGGAAAAACAGATTTTTTCATCTACATTGTACCCTTGGCCTTTCACTTGGCTCCCAAACATGGGCTTTATGCCCTCCCCCGACTGTGAAGCTATAAACATGTGAGTTACTTTTGATGGCACCCTCTCATTAACCCCTGAGTTAGAGGATCTTTAAAAAGAAAAATCATACTGCTTAAGCAGCCTGCCTTTCCATAACTTCACTCACAGGATTAAGCTACATGGTCCCTGGTCGCCCTGAGTACCAACTTCTACAATAGTAAAATAGTATTAACTTGGGCCTCTCCAAATCTCTTCTTCACCTTTTTCAGATCATTCAAAATAAATCAGCTGAACTCGTCCTTGGGTTGAGGTTCATGCACCACATAACACCTGCTCATGAATCTCTTCATTGGCTTCTTGTTGACACTAGCATTTCCTTCATGGTTTTTTACATCATTTGTCAATCCTACTGGGGTCGGTAAATAGCCAGTTGCAGAGGCAACTTTTGGTGCTGGGGGAATGGCTCCTGAGGGGCACCACGATTCTAAATGATTAATCATCAGTACGGGTGTTGAATATTTTCAGTGGGTGGGCTAAATATATTCCCAAATTGGCACAAGCGGCTAAGACTAGTGAGCAAGCTCAAAATATTTTGGGGGATTGGTTTGCGTTTGCCCCAAAGAGAACGCTTTTAAAATAGTGCATTGAAATCAAGCATTTTGCAGCACAAATTATGGAAAACGGAGGTAAAAAAAAACATACAATTTACAATTGGTTTTCTACGGTACGATTTTAAAATCAAGTAAATATCAATTCACCAACTGAACACAGAAGCATTTTACAACATGTGTATGAAGCTGCAAGCTATATCTATCTATGTTGGTCATGAAAGTAATTTTCAGTGTCCATTTACTAGCATAGATTGTGGCAGCCGCTTCATGAAAATAATTTACAGTCACAATCGATCTGTGCTAGTATTGGTCACTGAAAATAACTTGAATGTGGCTGCAGCTTATACATGGCATTGAGCATTATAATTTACCTTGTTTCAGCTAACCAGCTTTTAGTGTACACAGGGGTGCAGACAGGGTAGACCTGAGCGGGCAAGCCCACCCAAAGTCTGCAAATGCTCACTCAGCAGCACTGTGTGGCCATTTACAGATATTAATGTCACTGCGGTGGGCCAACTACATTAGCTTCAGGCCCTACTTGTTAGACAATCCTGGCTACGCCTCTGAGTGCACACAGAAAAATGCATGCCTCCAAAAGGAAGAATGAAAACACAAATGAGTACCCTACTTAAAATAGAAATAAATACTAAATATGATGGGCCAGCTGACATCTTCAGGAATCGTTCAAATTGCAGAAGCAAACTTCATGTGGGCTCTCTCCCGAACCACCTAGGACATTTATAATGAACATAAACCATGACAATCTTCAACAGGAAGGCTTTCTTTGTTAATGAATGACAAATTGGGCCATATTGCTCCGGCCAGATTCCCCCAACAGTACAACTTCAATTGCTGAAAAAGTCGCAGTCATTTACCTGGATTGTGCGCAACCTTTTTAGATCACTAGATCGGACAACCTTTAATATGCAGCTAAGGCAGAACTTTGTTCCTGAGTGTTTCTTTGCTTTCCTATGTGGAAGTTCTTTTTGTTAGACACTAGAGATTGCAGATTGCGGTCCGACATACACAGCCTGTATATTTCCTGTCTCAGGGCCATATCTTGTAAGAAGGTTTCTTGTGCAAAATCACATCACACAATCAATTTACAGGTCCTATTATTGCTTCCACAAGAGCACATTTGGAAGATATTCATGGGCATGCTAGAGGGCTTAGCAAAAGGGATGCATTTCCACATTTTCAGTTGCAGTTTTCACTGAGCCTGGATATTTCATATGTACATGTGATCTACTCTCCACTCTACCCCTAGTAGAAATTAAAGTAGTCTGTGTCAGTTTGTCACACAACTCCCTAGTTTGCACTTAACTATTTGTTATGTGCCTAGACTCAAGGTGCTTTGTATTTTTCCAGTGGTCTTTCCCAACCTCCTTAAAGATCCAATTCACAAGGCATTCAGGATTGGCCTCTTTTCCAATTGTTCCCTCTTGTTGGTTTTGAAAAACTCTATTCCACAAGCTCTGAAAGACATGTCTGTTTGATCCTTGTGGGTGACAAATGGCAGGCAGGAAATTGCATTTGAATATAGAACCTTGATATCTGCCATGTGGTTAGGTCAATCTGGTGTACCTGTATCTTGGCTGCTCTTCTTTAGTTGCCTCTGAATTCAATGCATGTTTTTAAACTAGGCTGTCTGACTGAAAAAATCGTTGACTCTCTTTCAACTTAGTTTTGATTGCTGGGCAAATCTCATTGATCCAGCAACTGTAGTCGAAGAGCGAGGTCTACACTGCATTACTTGAGGTATACTTGTGCATTAGCTCCATTACTGTTCGGCCCTACCTATGCCTTTGGGCTAAGTTTGTTCTAGTTAATCCAAATAGCATAGCATAATATGCCGGGTAACATAGGATGCGTGGTATCTCTTGGAGATACAGATATAGATGCAAATTCCCCCTCTCCACCACCCCCATCACAGGGGAGTAAATAGTATTAAGGTGCATAGAAAGCCCTATCTTAGA
The DNA here is from genome assembly GCF_040938575.1 of Ambystoma mexicanum. NCBI lineage: Eukaryota > Metazoa > Chordata > Amphibia > Caudata > Ambystomatidae > Ambystoma > Ambystoma mexicanum. Next base: position 1,375,622,249 of record NC_090932.1, read on the forward strand.
GAGTCATTGATCAAAAACAGCATGCAGTCTAGAGGGTTCAGCACCCCTGGTGGCCCTAATTGAGCAGATATGGCCCATGGAAACCACCATAATAGCGGAGAGTGGTAAGGCAAAAAGATGGGAGGGAACTTAAAGATCAGGGGAGAACTTCATATGGTTTAGCTTAGGGGAGGAAAAACGACACAGGTGCTACATTGTAACAGGGTGTTGCAAGCCTCTGTGTGTGTGAGCTTACGTTCCCTTTCTTGACTCAGGTATCCAGGAATATCTTGTTTCAAGTGGGAATGCTGGACATCATAACAGTGTAGCCATAGATGATCTGTGGTTGTTGTTGCTGCGGCTACATCGTCCCAGAGGAGCACAATAATTCTAGCTGGTCTGCAGGCACTCCTCATTGGCATCAGTGACCCCTGTGCATGATGCCTCTATTGAGGTGGGACAGTAGGACCGAGTGGCTGCAGTTCAAGAGATGGCAGGTAGGGAGGAGCCTCTCAGATAAGCCCAAGTTCCTCACTTTCATATTTCATCAGCTACAATCAGGTAACCTGGCAGGAATTTTAAGATTCGGTGCACTGGTCGTTCTTTTTTCAAAAGGAAGGATAATTGTATTTCTCAGCTGCTGTACATGAATAGGCCAGTGCCAGCACTTATTAGACTAGTGCCAGCATTTATAAGAATGTGCTGCTGCAATTTGTTTTCTCTATATCAAGCACAGGTCAGTGCATACATTTTCTCTGCAACCCATTAAACCAGAATTGCAACTTTTACAAATGGATTATACCACAAATGACAATGCATGCCGCGGTCTCAGGAACACATTAAAGTAGATCATTCAGATTTACTGTGTGTGTTACACATCTGCATTGGGCAGTCCCATTTTGACAATATCCTAGAAACAAAACCATTTGCATGCAAGTGTTAACAGGAAAATAATCTAAATCCCCAGAAAATGTGAACTTCCATTGTTGCCAATGTTCTCCAAAGATCAGCCTACTGTATGCTGTGACTTACATGTGTTATTTAATGACTAGCTTTTCGGGTCACATCTCCCACCATTAACATAACCTATTTTGTAATTACTCACAAACTTGCCAATTATTCCCACCACTCTATCTTTGCATGTTTCGTCTGATTTGTTTTACATGTTTCCTGGACGCATAGCTGCATTAGGGCAGGGGTCTGCAACTTTCAACTCTTCAGATGTTTTGGGTTATAAGAACAATTATCCCTCACCACTGACTATGATATGATATGATTGTTTATTTAGATCGCACCTATACACAATGTGTTTCAAAGCGCTTCAAGGCAAGGGAGGGAACAAGGGAAAATATAATGACATTCTTACAGGCCATGAACATTAAGGATGTGAAATTAACTATTGTACTTGGCCTGACGAAATTTCAGTGCAAGAGCTAGGACAAAGATAAGGAAGGGAGGGGGAGAGTGGGAAGGAAATGGAAACAGACAGGCGACTACCGTACTAGGCCTGACGACATTTCTGGTAGAACTGGAGAAAAACAAAAGGTTAGGGAGATGGGTGCAGAAAGGGAGGGGAGGAACAAAACAAGCAACTATCGTACGAGGCCTGAGGACATTTCAAATAGTGCTGGGGGGGGACAATTAAGGGGAGGGGACAGGAGACAGACGAGGTTGCTATCATATTAGGTCCAGTTACAATTCCGATAGAGTAAGTGCATAAAAGAAATTAAATGGAGGAGGGGAGGAGATAGGTAAAGGGAGAAAAGGAGAGGAGGAGAGAACAGAAAGTAAGCAGTCAAAAAGAGTGGAGAAGCAAGAGAGGAGAGAGAATACATTTGGAGAAGTCAGTAGTAATACAATATTGCAAGCCAGGATACAGGATAAAGATGGGAACAGCATGATTCAGGGCCACCATGAGTATAAAATGCAAAGGAAGTTCAGCATGAGAGTTGACAAAGGTTGACGCACTGTGAATCAATGAAGTCCATAAAAGTCAAATCCAGCATTCGCCACAAGACGGTGATGGTGAAACCAGAATGTATCAGGACAGACTCCTGCAGAAGTAGGCTGGAAGGGAAGGGGGAGCAGGGTAGAAGAATAGGACTATGCTAGCTAAGACCGACAAAAGTTGCATTAGGGTGTGATAATTAGGATGCTCACCTTAGGCTAGTCGCATTGAATTAACAGAAGGATGTTCTGAATTATCTATGATCATCCCGGTGCTGTAACCTGGGAACCACCCCAAGTTGTGTGACTATAATCGGCCCCTGTCCAAGCTGACACAGGACGTAAAGATTCTTACAGCACTACTGGCTCCTCGCCTTTATCGGGTTATAGGGTCTCTGATCCATGAGGACCAAACTGGGTTTCTTCCTGGGAGTAATACCTTCATGAACCTCTGTCGACTGCTGCTGCTCCGTCTACTGGGATCAGATATATGCTGTGCGGCATACATTTGGGTTAGGCCAGGTATTTATACAGTGAGTGTGATTGTTGTTCATAAAACCGATATCCAGAGTCTGCACGGGCATATATATCTCCACGGCCTGAGAGATCCATAGAGGTACCAGGCAAGGTTGCCCGCTGTCCCCAATGTTATACATTTTGACATTGGAGCCCCTTACAGTATTCCTGTGGGCAGAATTCGGTGAATCTGGGATATGGGATGGGAAATCTAGACATTTGATTTTGATTTATGTGGATGATGTCCTTTTGTACCTATGCGAGCCAGAACACAACCTACTCTTGTTTCGAGGTATTGAGCAGCTTTCCAGGACTTCATGGCATCACATTTAACAGGGATAAATCATGCATGATCCTCTTGGGCAAATTTCAGTAGCTGTATTCCCAGTACCTTTCAGACCTGGGCATATGGTCATGAGTTTCGGTATTTGAGGATACTCATTTCGCACTAGGCTAAGGAAATCCATAAGCATGACATGGTTAAGGCTCTGTGATGAATCTAGCAATGTCACCACTGTCTGCCCGGGAAAAGTCTCTCCTATTATGGCCAGCGAAGGGCAGCTGCTACCTGATTCCAACCCTGGCGGTGGTTGCCTGAGGGAGGACCATATGGTGGGAGACAACACTCAGGGGACTCGCTAGATGGAACGCGGTATTCCCTCCCAATCAATGGACCCTAAAACCCCTTCTTACAACTGTAAGAACCATCCCTTCCCTAATGGGCTCATGGGTTGTACTTCACCTAACATTCCCCTACAAAGTACTAGGACGAGGAAAAATAGGAGTAAACTGAATGAAGATCACTTTCCCAGTACTGTGACAAGGAAGATCCCCAATGACTCACAAGGGAGTTATAATATCAGTACTGTGACGAGAGAGAAGAATGGAGGAATGAGGATTACATTTAAGAACAACATATAGCAGTCTAGTCTTTCCCAAAATCCTATTGGTCAGAGCCAGTATACAAGCAAGGAAAGACTCAGGAAGTGTGAGAGAGTCCCTCACTGAAGGACCTGGCTGCAGGATTTGTGTGTTATAGGAGAAGGAACTGTGGACTTCTGTTTGGTCCAAAGAGAAGGGCGAATCCTTGCACCCCAACTGCTTATGGGGAGTTGAGAAGTGCTGGAGGAACCAAGGGGACCAGTCTGCCCCCTCTAGGAAGAAGGGGAATCCCTTTGCATCACCAGAGTGCCAGAGCCCAAAGGAGACTGAAAACTCCCTGACTTCCTGCACAGTGCGCAACGGGAGAGAGAAAGCTGCTTCTTTCGGTCCAGATGGAGAGACTGTGGGGCTGCAGAGAATGATGTGGAGCCATCCGACTCAAGGAGGAAGACAAGAAAGGCTATCTGTGAGAGAAAACATGCTGCAGGAATGCAAGAAGCCAGTGCAGGGCTCCTGTGCATTCACATGTGTTAAGCAGCAGCATTTGCCTCTTCAAAGGTGGACACAGAGCAGAAGAGCCCAACAGGAACCGCGAGAGGCAGAGAGGCAGAGAGGCAGAGGAACGAAGGCAGCGAGAAGGCAAGAGACGTTGAACGCCTGCCAATGGCTTGCTGCAGGAAATACACCAGCAAGAGCCGGTGAGTACCCAAAAGGGAAGCAGGGACACCAGGGCGTATTGGCAGTCATGCCACATGCAGGTAAATGGGGAAAAAGCTAACAAAGTGCTTGAAAGAGAAGAAGCAAGTGAGTATTTTATTGAAAGGGAAAACAGAAGAGAAGTAAGAGACATTAAAGTATATGAGTGTGTACAATGCACATATAAAGAAAGCCCTGGCAGGATAGTGTACCATTATATTATAACAGAGAGTGTCCTGCCTAGGTAGGTTCAACATTCATCAATATTGCATGATTATAAGTCGGGTAATTTCGAGGAGCTAGGATTCCTGGTTACCTTCATAGGTCAACAATCTGGTTTTCTGTAAAGGAGTACATAACAATTGTGGTCCTTATATTGGCCGTTTTCAATTGACCTACTTTTATTTCTTTTTAGATAGATATGTTTAGCATCTCCTTAAAAGTTACTTGAGGCGCTTTCTGGGACATGTTACAGTGGGTAAATCAATATTTGTGCATAAACATATTGAAAAGAAAACATTAGTGAGAAATATTTGTGAAAAACATTTGAAGAAAATTCTGAGTGACACAACACATATTAATTCATTGTTCACTTTGTCAATACATTATTCATCGTATCAAGAGCATATCGTATCCAATCCTTGGTCATGATTTTGAAGACGCAAGTTGGTCAAGGCTAAATATTCTGAACTAAGCAAGCCAGAGGGTTAGCAAAGGTAGTGTGGATAGTGACGTCATCAACAGTCATGAAAATCTTGCCTTCGACACTACTACACAGCTGATGCTGGGCCTGGATATCGTCTCTCTCTATACCAACATCCCGCAACAAGCTTCCCTAGACGCCATCAAAGAAATACTTTTATCCCGTGTTGATAATGATCCGGTGCCCACCTCGTTCATTCTCTGGTGCGTGGAATTGGCTTTGAAGTGCAACTATTTTGAGTTCAATGGTAAATTCTACCAGCAAATTGAAGGTACAGCTATGGGTGCCACTATGGCTCCCAGTGTAGCCAACCTCTCTGTAGAGACGTTTGAGAAATCCAACATTTACAGCGACCTTAACCCTTTCAGCAGCAACATTGTCAAGTGGAGTCGTTACATAGACGACATTTTGGTACTATGGAGAGGCACGGTGGTAGAAGCCAACTATTTTTTGACCTGGCTTAATAACCCACACCTGCAGTTCACCATGACTTCCAGTAATGAATCCACACATTTTTTAAATCTCACCATTTGTGCTGCTAATGGGGTCCTCAAATTAAGCCGTATCATAAGCCTACCGACAAAAACTCCCTGTTGGACTACTCCAGCCATCACATTAAACACCTACGTTACAACCTTCCCTTTGGCCAGTTTCTACGCCTCAAGAGGAATAGTTCGGATAAAGAAACATACGAGGCAGAGGCCACTACTCTCAGTAGGAAACTTAGACAGAGAGGCTATCCTAAAAAATTGGTGAAGAAATCGGCAAAAAGGGCTTTTAATAATAATCGTGAAGCTCTACTTGAACCTAAACCTGTCAAACCTAAAGATGATCCCATTGTCTGTGTTAACACCTTTACTGACCAGAGCTTTGAAATTACCAACATTATTAAGAAAAATTGGAAAATCTTTAAAACCACCACCCAAGCTATGCCTATGCCTATCTTTGCGTATAAAAGGATTCTGTGCCTCTGACACGTTACTTTCGACTTTTTCGGGCCAGCTAACCTTTGTCTACATTAGAGACTCTTAGGGACCGCTATTTGCCCTTCTGGGCCTCTGCCGCGGCAAACCTGCTCTGTGTTTACATCTTTGATTGACTGTGTTCACCACGGTCTTCTGTCATTCTAAGATGGCCACCGTGTTTACCTCCTCCTTGGCTGCTCTTCATCCACCAGACATAGTAATAGGACTTCTGAGTCTCCATGACTACCGATGTAGTATCGGCCGTGGAGAGCCTTCTATTCCATTCACGGTACCGTCCCTGACTTACACGGAGCTTTCTCACTCCAGCGGACTGTTTACAGCATTAGCGCTGATCAAAGGATTTCCTCCAGTATTTGCCGCCCGACGTGTAGGATCGACGGCCTCCGTAGGTACAGCTTGACTCAGTGCATTTCTTGGCGACACTTAGTTGGGTTTAATATGAGTCGGACTATCCTGGTATTTATTGTTTACCACCTCCTCTTAGAGACTTGGTCACTTCTCTCTAGTGCTATTACGTGTCGTGCCTACCATGCGCACTCCGGGCTCTTTATACCCAGGCTAGGATTCTTGCTACATTTCGCCTTTCGGGGTTCTTTTCCCAGAGCATACTGCACACTCGCTTTCTCTGTTTCTGTTCCCCCTGAGTTTCTTACCGACACTGGGTTATCTCTTCACAGGCCATTCTATGCACGTTTTCTACAGGGTGGTCGCTCCTGTTGTCTCTCCTTCTGCTATGCTATGGGCACATTTCCTGCTTCTCTAAGCAATCACTGGCGTTTAATGGATATTTTTATCTCATGTAGGATTGACCCCCGGTCTTCTACCTCCTACTACCTTCCAGTAGAGAGCACCCACAGGCATCATTGGAGGTACTTGTCCCCTCTTTTTTAATGCCATAGTTCATGTATTTTGAACCTTGCAATTCAAATTGCTATTCATGAGCTCACTTTTTGCCCTTTTTGTGTTTTTACTTTACAGATGCTATGAAATCTTCATTGTTAATATTTGTCTTTCACTGTTAAATTGGTTACGTTGTCATCTATGTACCTCCTGATGAATGTTTCATACTAATTCTAGGAACAGAAACATGTCGAGATATCCCTCTGTATTTTAACCAGAGATACAAATTCATGACACATTGACTCTAACTATTGTAGGGTACTACACCCTTGATTTGATATGTACCGTTCTGTGTTTTGTGTGTTTATTTTGATACACTGTTAACTAGCTAGCCAAGCTTGTCACGTAACTTCTGTTCAAGTTTGTTCTTTGTTACAAATTGTTTGTACTGTGGACCGCATTATTTAATTAGTTTTTACCTTTGTGACCTAATAAACCTGATACTTATCTTTAACTGTAACTGGTCCCCTTGTGGTACTCTAATCCTGGGAGTTCTGTGTTTTCTGGCATCTATATTATAGCTTTGTCTCATTCTATAAATGTGGATAGTGTGCCACGCAGGTCCAATTATTACATAAAGAAAATACAAGAGGTTTGGAAATATGTACAGAGCCCACATGAGAAAAGGCGTGGAAGGCAAAGTTAAGCTGCAAGTGTGTGTATCTAAGAAGGCCCTGGCAAGAGAGTAAACGAGACAGTTTTTTGTAATTTGCTAATTGTTTTTTTATAACGTGCTTTATACCCAATGGTTTCTAAGGGGGGGTCTCTGGGGATCAAACCTGTGTTGCTCTGCATCGTCTTGCTTCCAAGGCGTGCGCATTGCCCCTGAGCTATCCTCCTGGACCAAGAATGTCCTGGCAGGAGAAGTATACCTGGCAGTTGCAAGAGTGTTTAAGAAAGCCCTGGCAGTAGAGTATACCAGGCAGTTGAAAGTGTCTGTATTTAAGAAAGCCTCATCAGGAAGTATACCGTGCAACGGCAGGTGTATTCACATAAGGAAGTCCTGGTAGGGAAAACACACCAATGCAAGGACAAACTGAACAGTATATGGGAAATACATCACCGAAAGGGGACCCGAGAAGGTGTATCGGGACTAGTAACATGTTGTGTGAAACCAAAGACAAAAGGAGTGAAAATCTGGCAGGAATCCTAGCAAAATAAAGACAAAGAGCCAAGTTGTTTTGTGTATCAGTTGTATTGTGGAACAAGAGAAACCCAAGGATCTTTGAATATACAACAAAGGGAAGAGAAATCCAGGGGAAGGAAACCACCCCCTGGAACAAGGAACTCTATCCTTCTGGAACATTTGTGTTGGAGTTACTCATTTTCCTTTTTGAGCATTTATAAACCACTCAAGGCCAAAGACATTACCCTTTTCAACTTAGAATACATTTTGTTAGCGTGTGAAGGCCAGAATAGTACTTTGGACACATGACGATTTTGCTTTGGACATTCTGACATTGACAGACCCTTAGTTTTGGTTTAACTGCCAATTCCATTTAATGAATGTGCATCTCCATCCAAAATGTCATCTTCTTCAGAGTGTTAGTTGTTTCAGGCTGTTATTGTCATAGTCTTATTCTCTATGGGAAGAATTACCTTTCCATTTTGAGACTTCCAGATATTCTGGTAACGGGATAAAGGTCTACTCCTAAAAGCGGTCAAGGGGGCCCACTTGTCAAGTGCACCACTTTCTAGTTTTTCCGACAAGTTTCAATGTGAGGTAAAATATCCATCTGTGTCTGTAGTGAAAAATGCTTGTGTGTTGGTTGCTAAGTAACAAGTATACCACATAACGATTGTTTGGAATCCCACTGCAGGGATGAATCCAGCACGCGGTCTACTACTTCTTCATTAATTTGGGCTTTTCACTTACTTTCTATATTGGATTTGGATTGTGGATACTCATTTAAAACTCCTGACCTCTTTTGAATCCGGGAAGAGGACAGGACTGCATGTATAATTAATACTGGTTTTTCCCTTTATTCTAGGGGTTATTTTATTCCACATATTACATAATAACACTGTCATCCTGTGTAAGACCTGCTGTCTTGCTTCCTTTGATGCAGGAGAACTTGCAATGGATATTAAAAATAACTGTTGAAACTGTACTGTCGGAATATATATGCCAATGTGGACCAAGCAATTATCTGCATTGGGTAAAAATAAAATATGCTAGGAAGGTAGGAAGGTCTATGGTGCATATCACCTTACTGAACATGTGACTGCGCTGTCCTCATTCACAAAATATGTCTTTGAACTTGTGAATGAATATAGGAGAGCAGTACTGTAATTCAGAAATGGAGACATTTACTTTTTTGCACTTAGACAGCTGCGGTCTTGAAGAGGGGCACTGCATTTCCCGAGTTTCATGCCAGGTCAAGATCACCATTTCTCAGAGTGATTTTTCTCGCTGCAACTGCATGCTAGAATATCCTTTCCAGTGAGAAAAGAAGAGTGATATCTCTAAATGTCATTGCCAAGAACAGTACTCACTTGAAGCTGTGAATCCACCCCAATACCACTAACGCTGCATTACATTCACAAGCTCGCCTCTCTGCTGGATTGGAACTATAGGACTCTGTCTCCCCATCTCTGAAAAATCTAAACTGGCTGCCCAAAAAAGCTTACCTCACCTCACATGTGATGCACCAGCTACAAAGCAATGACCACCGACTTGCATCTCACCTGGCAGAGAAAATAAATACAGGAGGCAGCGTGATGTTAGAAGCAAAAACATAGCAAGCCCCAATTCCCAAGAATTGCAAAAGGGAAAAAAATGGAAGGTCTTCTGAAATGACGCTCGCATATTCTCAAACATATCCCCTACCACACATCAGCCTTGCATGGTAATTCTGGCAATTCAGAAATGTACACACGAGGAATACCTCACTGATCTCTACTACTGTGTCCTAGGTACAGAATCTCAAATCATCCACTGCCTAACTACCTATTATTCGTATCTTCTTTGTTGCAGTGCTCCTTTGCTTTGTGCCTTTGCTAGTTTTGCGATTTGTAAACACCAAATACAAAAAATACATATATTATACGATATTGTCACTAAAAAGCTATCCAGCGCATGCTTCTCGACTTCCTAAATAGCACAGCCTGATGGACAAAAACTGCGCTGAACAGGCTGCTGGCTGATAACTTTACTACATGGGCTGTTCCTGTTACTGCTAGAGAGTGCAGGATAGTACAGGCAGGTGGGATGCTTTTGTTTGTTCAAATATCTGTCTTAGCAGTTGATTGGTGAAAGGCCTGGCCAGATTACAGACATTTGGGAAGGCACATTGGATTTGGGGCCACGTTTGCATCTGGAATGAACCTCAGTTTAAGTATAGAGATTATGGCGAGACTGGCTTGACACGGAATTTCTGAAAAGGGCTCTGCAAAGATGTGCCAGGGGCTGGCATCTAAAAGATTAAAAGGTGGACTGTCACATCTCAAAGGTAATCTGATGTAGGCCAGTGTAACATAAAGCATCTTTGGAGATAATACAAAAATCACTGTCCCTGCCAGGGGCAGTGCTGCACATACTTGTTTGGCTAGTAGGCATTGACTCAATATCAAAGAACGAAGTCTCAGTAATACCATTAAGCAATGAATTGAAAATAAGGGCAATAAATGTAAGGACAGCATCATGTTATGCTCCCTGCACTAGCCATGCAAACATACATTGTCATGTCCATCGATGACTATCAACATCTTTAGTATTTAGTTTATTTATATTGCGCGCCTGGCCAGGGGGCATCTCGGCGCATTTCTTACAAATTTACAGATAACACCACAGATAGCATCACAATACAGGTCTTGGAAGTACATAGTGGTACATATATTATATTACGTATATTAAACAGACCATTTTGCCTGTAGTGTTTACTGAAAATATCAACATTTAAGGTATTTACAGAGAGTAAGTTGCCAGAATAGGACAAAGACTATAAAATTGGGTCCCAATTTTACAGAAATATTTACAGAGATTTAAAGCAACTTTACATTAAGCGATGGAAGAGGCTAAGTCCTGCTCAGTGAGCCATGATGTGGCTTTGTTTTTAAAAGCAAGGTAAGGGAGTTCAGATCTGAGTGTGTTCCACAGTTTGGAGGCGAGGACTGGGAAGCAGGATCCCCCAGCTTTCTGTAGTTTAAATCTGGTTATTTCAAGCGAATGGGCTTGTGCAGATCTGAGTGGTCGGGTGGCCGTGTGTGCTGTGAAGCGGTTGGCCAAATAATCAGGTTCCTGGTTGACTAAACACTTATGATTAAGTGCAAGAGTTTTGAGTGAGATTCTGAGTGCAACCGGGAGCCAGTGAAGACTCCGTCTTGTGTCAGAGATATGAGATTTTCTAGGGATATTAAGGGCTGCTCTAATAGCATTATTCTGAGTTACTTGTAATTTGTTGATGTTTTTGAGACTAGTCCCCAAGTAGAGGGCATTGCAGTAGTAATCTTTAACCATGATGAGCGTTCTAGCAAGGATAATGCAATTCGAAGCAGTAAGGAACGGTCTGCAAGCTGTCAGGAGTTTGCATGAGTATGCAGATGCTGAGACCACCGCATTGACTTCTCTCGTCAGCGAGAGGGTCGAGTCCAGATAGAAGCCAAGGGTTTTGGTATTATTAGAAACCTTAATGGTATTCCACCCGTTAATGCTAAAAGCTTTAAAGGCGGGGTCCAGTTTATTAAGTCTAAGGTGGGAACCTAAGATAAGTCGCTCAGTCTTATCATCGTTTAAGCATAGTCCATGATATATCATCCAGGCCTGAATGACTGAATAAACGTTGTTAAGAGCTTAGGAAGCAGTTTCGTGGTCTCCAGTGATGGGAATGAGTATCTGAGTGTCATCCACGTAGTTAGTGTAGGTGACACCCAGTCCATGATATATCATCCAGGCCTGAATGACTGAATAAACGTTGTTAAGAGCTTTGGAAGCAGTTTCGTGGTCTCCAGTGATGGGAATGAGTATCTGAGTGTAGGTGACACCCAGATAGTCGAGAATATCAAATAGTGGTTTTGTGAACACATTATACAATGAGGGTGAAACGCAAGACCCTTGCGAGACCCCACACGTGACTGGTGACGGATCGGTGGAGGCAGAAGGGGAGAATACCCGCATAGTTCTGTTTGCCTAGAAGGAACTGATTCACGAGGTAGCTGCTTCTGACATGGTATGATATGGCATTTGTAACGCGCCTATACACAAGTGTTTCTGAGAAGTGGGCAGCAATTTTTAGGTGATGGCAGAGAATCCAATGGTTAATCAGGTCGAAAGCTGCCGTGAGGTCCAGTAAGAGTAATAAGGCTAGCTTGCCCTTGTCTTTGAGGTCCTCAATTTGTGTTTTTAGGTCAATGAGGGCAGTCTCTGTTCCATGTCTGAGGCGGAAGCCTGATTGCCGAAGACCGAGGAGTTTGTTAGATTCGAGGAAGTCCTGCATTTGTTAATAAGCTTCTTGGTCTAAGATTTTCAGGAGGAAAGGCACGGTGGTAATGGGCCTGTAGTTGGAGGGGTTGCTCGGATCAAGGGTAGGTTTTTTGATGAGGGGTGACCTACGCATCTTTGAAATTATCTGGGCCAGTACCAGATTTGAATGAATCATTAATGAAGGTGGTAATGAACAGGGCTAAGTCATGGACAGCTTCTTTGATGACAGGCGCAGGCAAGAGTCGCTTTGACAGTTGGTAGGTTTGAGCTTTTTAATTATATTTTTAATGATATTTTCCACTTCCCAAATAGACAAAGGGGAGAAGCTGAACGGTTTTCAAGGGTGGGTGGGTGCAAGGTGGTTAAGATTGGGTGTGGTAGAGGGTGGGTCTGCACGCAGGCTACATTTTTTATTATTAAATTTAGTCTTTAGTGTAGTTATTTTATCGAGCAGCGCATTTTGGATATTAGTACACCATAGGGTGTCTGTAGTGCACTTGTCAATGGGGGTTATGGGAGATTCAAGTTCTTTGAGAATCTTGAAGAGCTCTTTAGTATAAGATTCTGCCTGCAGGATACATTTATTGTAGACGTCCTTTTTTGCTGTGAGTATCGCTTTCTTGTAGTTGGCAGAGGCGGTAATTCGCGTGCTTTTATTGGCGTCTGTTTGATCACTTTCCTTAGTGTGATTCTGCATTTCTTTTTGCTTTGAGTAAATTTCTCAGCTGTAGTGTGAACCACGAGATAAGGTGGGCGCGTGGTTTCGGTTTACTCAGTTTTAGAGGGGCTATAGAGTTTAATGCTTTTTGGATTGTTTGGTTGTAGATATCAACTAATGCTGTCGGATCAGAGCAAGATACAGCGGCATTGTTGAGAAGGGGAAGGATTAGCAGTAGAAGTTTCTCCTTCATAATATCCTTCTTATTGTGGGTCTGGATGGATGGTGCAATACTAGGTTTAGGATTTGGAGGTGACGCTTTGACTGTGATGGTTATTTTATGGTGATCGGACCATATGCAAGGTGTGACAGACATCAGGTTAATGCTGTAGTTAAGATCAGTAAGCCAATCGAGGGTTCTCCCCTTGATGTGTGTAGGCTCATGGATGTGGTGATTAAATCCTAAATCACATAGAGAGCTGGCAAAGTCTAGGGCTTTGGGTCATTTGGGTCTTGGAAAACAAGATTGAGGTCCCCAAGAAGTATCATTTTAGAATTGGGCTTGGTGTTAACCGTAATGAGGGTAGATATATCTTCAGCAAAGGAGGAGATGGGTCCTGGTGGGCAATAAATAAGATGCCCTGTGGCGGTTTGATTAGGAGATAGAGGTAATTTGACTGATACTAGTTCAGCAGAGGGAATCTGGTCATTGGGGATGTGTCTAAGTTCTAAGGAGTTTTTAAAGATGAAGGCAACGCCTCCACCTTTTGACTGGTTAGTGTCCCTATCACATCTAATGATGGCACAGTTGTCAGGTATTGCTAAAGCCAATGATGGTCTGTATGCCGCGTGTAGCCATGTTTCAGTGACGGTTAGGAAATCGAGATCCTCTGTTACAATAAAGTTGGCAATGTCAAGCGTGTTTCCTGGGAGCGATCTGGCATTGATAAGGGCCCCTTTCATCGTGGTATCTTTTTCCATGGGCGGATAGTTAGAGTTGGTGGTTGGTGTGTTTTTTAGAGTAGAGGTGGCGTTATCTGTTTCGTTAGATAGGGTTGTAATGGGTGGGGGGTTACTTTCAGGTAGAGGGAGTGGTTGGCTTTTTTTGCTAAATCTGGAGCCTAATCTCAGGTTCCTAAGGTTGAGTGCACATGGTTGGTTGGGCGTGGGTTTGCACGCAAAGTGTTCGAGCCATAGGGCTGGTGAGTTCAGATACGGACTGATGCAAGACATAGTGTACTTCGGCTGGAAGCTATGCAGGGTGGGAGTGTACGATGTTGTATACGTAGGGGTGCCATTCAGTGAGGAGGGCTGTGCGCAACCGGAACTAGTATGCCAATTTGGGAGGAGGTGTTGTGTGTGTGCTGAGTGTAGAGATGCAAAGTGTGCGCTACTGTTTATGGTGAGTTTAGAGATTGAGGATGTAGTAAGGAGGAGTACACAGTAAATATGATCTAGCCCATACATAGTTGAGATGAGGCTGTCACGTGGTTGGAGCATACAGGATCAATAGACACAGCAAACGATCGATGTGGGTATAGGTTTCGTAACCACCTACTATAGGGTTTACAGAACTAAGGTTGACAAGCACCAGGAGTGAGTTAAGTAGTTGGCAAACATGGTATAAGTTGCAAGGGGTTATTTAGCATAGGCACGTTAACTTATTCCATATACAAGCTAGACTAGATAGCAGACAAAGGTAGGAAGAACCTTAATACGGTAAGCATACAGTGATTTAGGCACAAATAAGACTACTCAATTGGAGAGTATGACAATTGCTAGTGGTAGGACAGATGCAGAGTGTAAACAAATTACAGGCAATGACAATATACACAATATATTAACATATACAGTAAATGCTATGGATTTAATTACCAAAAAGGGAATTCACTAGTGTGGTTCGACAAGTCAATTCAATATCACAGTGTAACATGTAAAACAATCCAATCGAAAACTCCCCTTATCAGCCACGCAAAGCGCAAATGTATTTATTGGCGGTTGGTATTGCACAACAAGCAATGGGATAGGCTTGACAACACAAGGGGAGAAGGAGTGATGGAGGAAAAGAGCAATGCGAAATGGAGTACACAACAATGACGATTCACAACAGCGGTAGGCACTGTATTCCTGGAATAGATACATTGCAGCCAGAAAAACAACACAACAGTGAAGAACAGAAATAATCTGTACAATATTGCATTTGATTCACAAAAGTTCAGTCTTTAGCCCAGGGAGCAATATCCCAGTGCGGATTAGTACGAGAATCATCTCTGCAAAATGGTAAAAGCATTAAGCATTATATGACCTTGTTACCATTTCCCAGGAACACACAGATCACAATATACAGATTCTTGTGAGTTTCCGAATAAGACATGTAGGGACCACAGAAATGTGCCATAAAATGGTACGCTGTAGGAAATTCAAGTATACTCCCCTCCCTTCCTTGCTAAATAGCGAATATTAGTGTCCTTGATGTTGCCCACAGAAACGTATTGGGATAGAAATAATTACTTCTAGATATCCACCGTACCCTATTTCCTGGCTCCAGTGTAATCTCTGCTGCATTGCAGATATGGATGCTCAGCCAAAGATGGAGGCTTCTTATTTATTGCTGTCAAACACTCTGGCAGCGCAGTGCACTGTCTCCATGTTTCGCCCCAGGTGTCCTCGCTAGTGTGCGCGTTATTGTATTCTATTTCAGGCAGCCATGCGCTCATGATTAGTTTTGCCTCCTAGTCATATTGTGTTATCCTTTGCTAGACTGCACCGAAACGCACACATCACGCATCGACCCACACGCATAATGTGTTCATATCAGCATGGATTTGCTCATTCCGTTTCCCTGAAACTGCAGTTTCCGCCACTGAAAAATGGTGCCATTCACAAAATGTTTTTCTTAAAAAATATGCACATTAATAAACATCATCTTCTTAAAGTCAGTCCCTCAGACCTTCTTTCAAGCAGTGTTTGGAATGCATAATATTTTTTCCCCAGAGAACCACATGCATTACCGACTGGCTAGGATGCATACTAACTATCAGAGGAGGGAGAGATTTTGGAAGCCCCTTTAATTTCAGTAGATCAGGAGGGCTCATTTCTGCAACGTCAAATATAGGGGGAGGCTTTAGTCTGTTGGTGGACACAGGGACCAACAAATCCATGCTGAAAATGGATATGTTCACTGATATCCCCATCTCCACTGAGACAGCCAGTGCAATAGGCATATGAAACACTCCGGTAGCACACCCCGTCACTGATCCGCTCGCTATCACAGCGGGGCCGATTACTTATCAACATGCATTTCTGTTAAGATCCACTTCTCCGGTGAATCTAATGGAAAATGATTTACCATGCAAACTTAGGTGCACCCAGGGGTGGACTGGGCCAAAGGGAACTCTGGAGATTTCCCGGTAGGCCTCTGCACCCTGGGCCTCTTTTGAGTGCTATTTCTAAATTCTCTCATAGGAAAAGCATTGGGCTTGCTGAAAATTGGTAACATGGGCCACTTCGAAAATTTATTCCAGGGCCTCTTTTGGTTCCAATACTTATTTCCAGGGCTTCTTTTGGTTGCCAGTCCACCCCTGGGTGCACCATCGACAGTACCACTGATGGGGTATTTCTGAGTGTGCCCTCTGGTAATGCACAGGAGGTGTCAGCCACCCTGCAGAGGACAAGAAGGAACACCCACCTATCTCAGAACTGGATTGGGGAACAGTTTTACAGGATTGATTGATTTGATAATGAAGGGGGTATATTCACACTTCTGAACCGACTGGTACCTATTAGGGTTGATCCCAGCTGAATCATGTATTATGGCAGATCCGTTTAAAAAAAAGGGGTGGGAATTATTTCAGCTATAGAGTCACTTTTGGAGCAAGGCATAATAGCACCCACTGGCAGTCCATGCAACACCCCGATTTTCCTACTGAAAAAGCCAGGGAAATCAACCAATAGATTTGTTCAGGATTTAAGGGCAGTCAATTCGGTCATAATACCGTCTTTCCCAGTGGTCCCGAGCCCTGCTACCATCTTATCATGTATTACCCCAGGAGCCACCCTCTTTACGATAGTGGGCTTGTGTTCAGCTTTCATCTCAGTACCTATAGATAAGGACAGCCAATACTTTGCATTGTCACATTAAAGTATCCACTAAACCTGGACCCTTTTGCTACAAGGTATTCAGAGTCCCCAACACTCTTCTCACAACAACCAAAGAAAGATTTAAATGACCCAAAACTCCCAGGGAAATGTTTTAAGTCCATTATGAAGATGGCCATCTGGTTGCTTCACCCTCTTATGAGGCATGTAAAGAAGATACTAAAGTTCTGCTGACTATGTTCAAATGCAGGTGCAATGCCTCCCACGAGGGCGCAGGTGCCGTCTGAGGAAGATCATCTAACAGGGCATCAGGACCTTAGCAGTGACGTAATGACCACATGCCACAAGGACAGTAGCAAGGCTCACATGTTTAAGCTAAGCGTTAAGAGGTAACAATAGAGCACACATTAGTTAATTTTAGCTTTTTCCATAACACAGTCAGTGGTGGCATTATAATGTTGCCTTTGCCAGCATTGTGGCACATAACATTGCGTTGCTTGCATGCACTGCCCTTCTTAGAGAGGGCGGAGAACATCATTGTCCATGTAGCACATTGCCATGCGTCTGAGTATGAGCCACAACACACTTCATGACACTATATTTCTCACCCCTTGCTTGCACAACATGATAGCAGAAAATAGATTACCACATGCATCATACGTCAGAAAAACACACAGCACAGCCCAGCTCATGACACTACATCCTACAGGACAGCATACAAGATCACTCATCATCAGGCACACACTCATACAGCTCACCGCAGTATATTTTTTTCACATGATGGGCCTGTGCACCTTTTGGTTTTGGTGGTTTATGAACACAGAGTGTGAAGCACATGACACATCATTATTGTGTTTTGTGCCTGTAGGGATTCTAGGTGCAATAAGCAAGAGCTATGCCATTTTTTGTAGGCCTCAGGTTGAGGCACTAAGCTGCTATTATGGTGTATTAGGCCATAGTTGTTAGCAGAGAGCACTTGCTTGAATTTCGTCTTGTCTTGCAAACAGGCCACAATCATCTCAAGGACAGGTGGAGAGGGATGTGAGGTAGTTGCCAGCTTTTTATTGCAAGGGAATCATTTCTCAAGAGAAGAATGCATTGTCCAAGACAACAAGTGCTGTATCATCAGATTGGGGAAGAATACATAATATTTGTGAAGGCTGCAGCAAGGGTTTTCAGGCAGCCACAACATGAAATGTGCTGAATAATATGGAGAAATTTGCCAAAATAATGGTCCAGGAGAGGTGTTCAGCAGTGGACCCGTCATGTGTTTTCTAGAAGGCCTTTCATCACAGGAAGGCTACTAGGATACAGCGTACCAGGACTAGCAACACGTAACAAGATAGGGAGTTGCATGGTGAGCAGGTGCAGATGGTGGGAAATGAATAAGAGGAGGTGTGTGCCATATTGGGTCGTTGGTTATTGGTCCATTGGGTGGGACGGTGCAGCCCCAATTGTCTGAGGTGGCATGGTCCAATGAAAATAAAGCCCTTTATCAAACTATTTTCCCAAGAAAGGATTGGTGCATTGTTTTGGCTGATCAAGGGGTGGGGCTGAGCATGTTGGGTGGGTGGTGTTCCTTTTGTGACAATATGGTAACTGCCAATCGTTTTTTAGCAATGTATAGGGTTGTTTAGGGGACTGGTGATGACCAGTCAATGAGAATGTTAGGAGGTTTTTGTTACATTTCTACTGTGATATGTTATCCTGTTTGTGGCTGAAAAATGTTGGACTCGTAAGGGGCGGGTTGAAGTTGGCTTGGCTTGTTTTGTTCCATCTTCCCAGCTGTGATGTACGTATAGTATACATGTTGTGTTTTTTCCTGCATGTGGTGCACTCTTTTTTGAGTTTTTGAGGACTTTTTTTCCTGCTTTTGGCCCAAAGTTGGGAACAGCTCTACAACTCCTTTATCCAAGAAGAGCCACAAGGCATCTAAGCATAAAGGACAACTATGTGTAGAGAGAGTTTACTACATGGGGCATGACATTATTGAAGGGTATTGGCTTATATCACCAACACAGAAAGAGACGGTTTATAACATTCTCAGGCGCAAACTATTCCGCAGATGAGGATATTTTTAGGGATAATTGGCTATTGCCAGTAGTGGATATTGGGGTATGCCAAAATAGTGAAGCCTCTCCAGGTCTATGCACAATTAAATACAGTGGACCATTGTGATGGACTCTGGAGGCAGAGAAAGATTTTACCAATATAAGAGGTGCCTAGCTGAAGCACCCGCTTAGATTACTGAATTATAAGAAGGGTTTTGTTTAGTACTTTCATGAGGAAATTGGGTTGGCACTAGCAGTGCTCATCCAGAATTCTGGGATCTAATCCAGACCCATTTGTTATTATAGAAAAGTACTATGCCCGGTTATGGTGGGACTACCTCCCTGTTTAAGAACAGTTCTAGCAGCAGCGCTAGCAGTGGAATAAAGTGAGAATATCGTATAAGGGTCACTTCTGGATGTTGCAGCCCCATTCCGTAATATCCATGTTATTGAAAAGCGAAACACAGCACAAATCTGTCTCCTTTTGTTAAACTTGTCTAATATAACACTAACTCGGTGTCCTGCATTGAACCCCTCATTACTGCTCCCCACAAGATGGAATGGTGAACCCCATGACAGTAGCGCACATGATTGTGTAGCCATCACTGACTGTTTAATAACGCAGTGGACAGATTTGTTGGATGTGCCTTTGTCAGAGCCAGAGCTAGAGTACTTTGTGGATGGTTCTTGTTACCCAGAATGGGAAGGTGGTTGCAGAGTATGTGGTGTGTGCTGCGGGGGACGTGTGGAGTGCAAAGTTAACTCGGATGAATTCAGCACAGGTAGTCAAACTGGTAGCACTCACACAAGCCTGTTGGCCAGCAGCTCAGCAGTCAGTTAACGTTTACACCAACTCTTGGTATGCCTTTGGAGTAACCAACGGTTTTGGCCAACCCTGGAATCTACAAGGTTTAATGACATGCATGGGAACTCCTATTAAAAATGGATTATATGTTGTGGCTCTCTTGAAAGCCATAGCCATTACGTTACCAACAAAGATAGACATTGTTAAATGTGCAGTTCGTTAGTCATTAGATGATCCAATAAACTGTGGCACTGAGTTTGCAAACTGGACTGCCAAGTTGGTAGCTACATTAGACACAGCTGAGGATTACGTTTTGCCAGTTAAAGTTGGTCCAAATGCCTCCCCATATCAAACTTTGGAGGAAGTGGTCGCGATGCAGGAGAGCGCCCTGGCTATTGAGTAAGATAAATGGGTATAATGGGTAGTCGGTTATATGAAGAATCATTGTACAGGGATAGTCACGGCCGGATGGTGGCTCCTAAAAGACTTGTCTCACATTTAGTAAGGCTATATCACATGGAAAAGCATGTGGGTCGGGACAAAATGCTGATGTTCATGAATCACTCTTGTTTTGAACCACATTTTACTAAATTGGCTCAAGAATACTGTTAAAGATGTGTTATTTCTATGCAGGTTAATGTGAGCAAGTCAGTTCTTTCTAGGCCGGGGGACCATCCTCCACCAAACAGCCTGTTTTAGGGCCTCCAGACAGACTTGATTCAATTGCCTTGATGCAACAATTGGCAATGCCTACTCATTTTCATCTTTATATTTACCGTATGGGTTGAGGCATAGCCATGCAAACGCAATCACAGTAGTAACAATTCTAATACAAGATTGTATTCAGAGATTTGAAGTTCCCATTTGTATTAATAGTGATCAGGACACACATTTTGCAAATATTGTAAAAGTCCTGATGTTCACTGTGAGAAACCAGAAGGTGTCTCACTTACTAGTCCCAGGAGATCTGTCATCCAGGTGGCAAGGACACGGCCATTGCTTTTTGATCCAGTTCCTGGTGGTGGGCCAGTGCGGGAGTATCACCTGGCTGAGGGGTCTTCAGGGAGTGGGACACCGGATGGTGAGACGCGGTATCCCCTTCATTGTAACACCTTTACCCCATCTTACCAGGTAGGATATTTAGGAAATCTACCCCCCCTTTACAATACAAACACTTTCTCACAGACAGCCCGCTATGAGAGAAAACACCCGCGCAGTATACCTAGCGTGTCCCAATACAATGGACAGGCGAGGTGTGACCATCACACACACCTGACTTCCATTACACTTCCCCACACGGATAAAAGGTAGAGCACGAGAGCACACTCTGAGTGAGGCAAAGCACACAAGGAAACAGCTGTTTCGAGATGGCAGCTGAGCAAGAGAGTAAAGAGGGCAAAACGGAAGGGGATCGCAAGGAGGGAAATTCCCTTGCCCTTTTTGACAAGGAACTGTTACTTTCCAGAGACCTCGAGAATCGAAAGCGTAAAACCAGGAAACTAGGCTTAAGAATCCTGCATTGTGTGTCGGAGATAGCCAGAGCCCTCCCGCGTCAATAATCAAGGCGGGGAGAATCACCAGCTGCCATGGTACCATCCTTGGCTCCAAGAAAAATGCAGCTTCAGTGAAGTCAACACAGGCAGTGATTTGGCGAGCCCGATACAAGACCTGTCTGTGTTGAAGCCAAGGTTGTAAGCAGCAACATTGTATGGCGAGCGCTGGAATGAACGTTGTTAAAATGCATGTGATAAGAGACGCAAGTGAAGTTGCACTGCTAATGAGTGATTGAACTTTAAAGCAAGCTACAATACCTTTGACAGAGTGGTCTGGCACCAAGTGAGTGCTCAATCGAAGGTCTCTGTAAGACATCCAGCTGTAAAGTGACAACAGTAGATACATTTGTACCCTCAGCAGCACATGTATGACCACAGGAGTGTTTGTGGTGAAGCTTAGGGTCACACCCAGTAGCCAGAGCTCCTAAATGGAGCTCATAGATCCTGCTGGTCTTTGAAATAGCCCCTAACCGGGGATCCTCAGGGTTTACCCTGGTACTTTTAATCACTTGACAGGAAACCTCGAAACTAGACTTGGTAAGTTTAGTCCCAGACTGGGAAACATGGGGAATAATCCTGGTTGCAGCAGCTCCAGAAGCATTGGGCTTAGTCTTAGCCCTCAGATGGGTAAAATCGGAGAAAAAATATTTCGTTGTTACAGCTTGAAAAGGAGCCTCGGAGAAAACTCGAATCTAGATTAGATCCCTTTCGGGACAACTCAGGGAGAACCCTGGTACAAGAGCCACTTGGAACCCTCCCAGAACCAGAAGAACCCGGGGAGGAGTCCCCTGGCCGGGGTGCCCTAAAAAGGAAGGCACTTACCAGATGTTTCCTTTTTTCATTGATGAACTGCTGTAAATGTGAAGGAGGAAGCCATTGGAACACTACCTCCCACTTGACGAGCCTACACTGGAGTGCCCAGATGGAGAGGGAGTCGCAGTAGAGACAAGAATCCCACAGATGTGCCGGGCCCAAGCACTCCAGACAGAGCATGGGGACCCACCCTCAAAAAACGACGTTCGCACAAAGAAGTTACATATAGAGCAAGAGGTCAAGCCTTTGTTTTTTTTTAAAAGGAAGTTGAATTGGAGGGTGCAGGTTGGGTTGGCCTGGGTAGATACGTGGGATGTTATGTTATCCAAAAAGACTTTCAACTCTTTGGAATAAAGTTTGAATGTTCTTTTTTCCAATAAATCGATTGACTAAGGATTCTTTTGTTTGTTAACAGAGGATCAGTACGAAAGTCATCTTTGCAAGATGGTGAATGCATTGAATGCCCTTTTTAACAATCCCCAGGAACACACAATATCCCAATTAACATGTACAGATTGTTGTGAAGTGCCAAAGAAGACAGAGCATTAAGAGCAGCCTTCAAAGCTCAAGAAATAATTGCCAACAGTTTTTATGTCTGCTAGTTGCATAGGTATGCCATAGGACTACTCAAACAGCCACAAGTCAGTAGATATTAGTCTCCTAATTTGTATTTATTTATCTGTGTTATAGTTTGTAGAGAACTGATAAAAATGCAAACCTTGCACAAATAGAAACAACTTACTAAATGTAAAATGTTTAACAATTCATCAAAAATATTATTTTCCTAACCCAGGGTTCCATTTTGGCATAGCCTTCCCTGCTCCTTTGTCTTCATTTAACAGGACAGCAGCACAGCCATACCCATGAGCCTTGAGCAAAAGAAAATTAGAAAATAAGAGGGTCAAGTCTACCAAACCAATGGGCCTTTACTAAAACATCTAACTTAACACTACCCCAGAACCAAAGAATCAGTACAATGGTGCTTAAACCCATATGTGTGAACTAATTCTGCAGGGATGTAGCTGGGCTGTTCTTTCTATTTCTGTAATGCACTTTAGTAATATGCCCAAAGAATTACAGTAAGAAAATATTTTCTTACTATCACCCGGTGAGGGGGAACCAGCCAACCAGCAGCTCCCACAATGGGTGGAACCCAGTAATAAATGCCAGCATTTAGAGAGAAATGCGGCCTGCTCCAATGCACACTGGGCTCTACTATTCTGCTCCCCCCCACCAGGCCTATTCTCCCTACTGCTTGGAACCTTACCCCACTCCTGCTAGCTCCTCCTCTATGACTTTACTTTTGTTCTGCTAAACACTGCAATACTGTTGATGCCTCCATATCCATGCTGGCGCAATGTTCATTGATTGCATTGTAAATTCAGTGCATTGGTACTATATTTTATGGTGTTTGACATGAAAGATTGTACATAATAGGCCATTCCTACACGTGGGAATGGTCATAAACCTTGGAACAAATGATAATGGCCTAAAATAAACAGATGACAGAAAGCTTCCATACAGAGGGAAAAGAGGCATTTCACGAAGGAGTTTGCTTTGTGTTGAATTGTGCATTTTGGTCACTGCCATGTTTACGTATGATGCACTTGCAAATTGTAACTAAATGTATGCGTGCCTGACAACATTTTGTTTAACACAGCAAGAGAATTGCATCAGCTGTGACCATTTTGACATTCCTTTTCAATGCAGTTTATTGTAAATACTAAAACCAAGGACCACAACTTGAGTGCCACCACTTGTAAAATGAAGGATTTTACAACATGCCAAGGAATACAGCAGGCCACAGAAAGTGTATTGAAATCATCTGAGTGTTATGTTGTAAGGCCCAAGCACTTGGAATATGTTATCCACCTAAGAACACAGGCTGGCTCCCAAAACACTCATTCTCACAACTCTAAAGCTTACAAATAACTGGACTTCTTAACATGTCCTTATAATTCGGATACCGTGTGTAAAAGAAAATTTATTTGCAGTTTAAATGTGATCTGTATTCAATGGCTTTCTTTACTATGTAGTTTTGAGCAGAAAATGTAAGTTCTATTGCAGCCTTATGCGAGTCCCCACTGTATATGATTTCAGTGACTAGATTTGCATATGTTTCATCTGCCAAAATAATGAGAGAATTAGCATCATATAGGAGCTAACATGGAAAGCTCTATTGTATACTTGTCATGATGCCTACCCCGGGGGACCCAGACCAAGTCCTGCAACCCCGGAAGCAGGCATCAAGTTACCCCAAGCAAGCCCAACAACCCCCGCTAGAGGCTATTTGGGTGCAGTCGTGGCGCCTATGGCGACAGGCTCATATAGAGGGTCAGTCCTGGCGCCTATGACGCCAGGCTCATAGATTAAAACTTACCTGATGCAGACCATGCTGCAAACTTACCTGATGCAGACCATGCTGCAAGAGCTCCAAGCCAAACGAGGCTTGGAAGGGACTATTTTACCTAGGGACTATTTTTTTACTCGGGTGGGGCTGGGGAGGAATAGTTCCCTGAGACTACTTTGGAGGCTATTTAAACCACGCCCGAAGAGCAGCACACGCTTCGCGTTATTCTGCATCCAGCAGTGTAACGCTCACCGTGCCTGCAAGTCTGCATCCAGTTATCTGCCACGCCCGCCTCGAGTTTGGAGCTCCTAGAAAAAGGGAGAAAGAAGGAGAAAAGGTTAGAACAAGAGCAATACCTTTGATCCTTACCCGAATTCTGATCCATCGCGCCTTCGAGCTGAAAGAAAGAAGTTATTTTATGCGCGTCGCCTTGCCTGCTGCAGCGCCGCGCTGAACTCAACGGCCTTCGCAGCATCTTCACATTTCACTGCATCCTCCTGCATGTTACCGCTGCACTCCGGCACCTAAGGAGAAGACAAGGGCCAAGCAAACGAAGCTAGGTGGGCCAGTCCAGTCCATCGTCTCGGCCCTACACGTCACATTGGTGGAGACCGCATAAGTCCAGTCCAGACCGACGCCTCTGTGGGAGCAAGGTGGGAGCAAGGTGAGCATAACAATACTGCCATGCCTGTAATACACTTTAAAGCACACTGTAGTTAGAACTTGGTGTTAGCATGGCCCAGACATATTTCCATTGCTGGGGAAAGTTCGAAACTTTCAAAAGAGGAACTTGAAAACCTTTGTAGATTCCCATTCCAAGGCCTAACACAGCTGAGAAATTCTATGAGCACATACAGAACCATGGATCTATTTTAGTGAATTCAGTTTCTAAGGAGACAGACCCAACTAAGGGGTTAGGGATTTGAGCTTCAAAGAAACTGTCATCATCCATCGAATTTCAGGCCTCATAAAAACTCCATTAGACAGAAGTCACAAGTAAGACATTAACAGATCTCCTTGCAGCCAAGGAAAATCTTGCATTGACATACGTTATCTATCTTGGTCGGAAGCATACAGCAGATGTGTCAACAGTGTCCTCTTGTGGCCAAAGCAACCATTTATTCACTTTCAATATTGAATAGTAAATTAATGGATGCATGTAAAACCCACATATTTAAACATTAAAATAATCATTGCTATTTTCTTGATTTTCATGTTAAAACTTGTGATTATGTTTTGTTGATGTATGGAAGTTTATTTGAAAATTGCCCTATAAAAGCAAATTAAAAATAATAATAATAATCGTTGCGTTGTAATGCAAAGTCAGATCGACACAAAACAAATTATATTTTGTAGCTAGAAGTAATATGTACCAAAATATGCACATAACATGGCACGCAAAGATTAGGGGAAACATGGCAAAAACTCAACTCCTCCAAATGTCACATGTCTAATTGTGCTAATCTACCTACAGAATCCGATAATGTAATTTTATTAATCTCACATGTTCAGATAAAAAATAAGGGCATATAAACAAAATGTTCATGAGGAGTGAAAGTACCCCTCCCATCTTGTCATGCGGCTGATAGAAAACACCCCTCTGTGATAAGATCTGGGAGGAGCTAAGCAATATATACGTGCCTGCTCATAGGATTATGACTATGGAATAAAGGGAGATGAATCTTGGGAGTACAGTTTGGATAAACTGGAGATGGGAGAGCAGAGCTGACACCATTTTGAAGGACTTACCCCAGGCCGCTTGGGCAGAGAAACCCTTACAAAGATAGATGAGCAAAGCAAGGACCTTGCTGGATGAAGCAGCTCCAGAGAAAGAGTCCTGGCTAGCTTTGTCCCAAATAAGACACCACGCTTAAACAGGTAAATAAGACCACAATGCAACTCAAAATTGTCCCTGTAGACTAGCCAATCTAATCTCTGAGGGAAAGATGACTGGGAATCCAGAGGACTGCACTTTGCCAACAGGAACAGAGGTGTTGTGTATTGAAATGCCTTTTGTTCACCATTTATGTTGAAAACAAAGTAGGAGCTTATTTCTGTAAAGCAAAAGGTACTTTGTATTGAGGGACAGCACTTTAATGAAGAATTGTGTTTGTAAAATAAAAGAGCATTTAAAATATAATTAGTATCTTAAGCCAGTGTACAGTCTTTTGAACCATAGTCTAAGTCAACACTATTGCCTGAGAGATATTCATTAAAGCAGCCACGGAGGCCTAGTCCAAAATTAGATGTTTGCACAACAAAAATGAATATAGAGAATTAGTGCTATTCTATAATACTTGTGCTAAGTGTTAAACCCATGCAGAGCCTTATGTCTGGATGCATAAATCGAATCATGTGTAATGTGGAGGGTTGGGGGGGGGAGTCTTTAAATTGTACATGTTACTGGAGAATAATATACCTCCAGCCCACAAAGCACATGCAGGCTGAAAACTACACACAGGCACATGAAAAGCTGTGCATGCAAATGTAGTTTGACAGTTGCACATGTAAATATGTTGAAAGCAGTGCACAGTGCTGTGTATTTTAAGCTGCACACACAGCTTGATTCATTGCCTCACACAAACACACACAGGTATAGACTGAAAGTAACACTCATGTTTAGTAAAGGTTGCACACACCTATTCAGAGAAAGCTATACATCCATATTCTGAGAAGACTGCACACACATATACTCACAGATGAGGTCAGGAATATTAGCAAGTATCATTCAAATCTGCAGGAGCAAAATTAAGTTGACCATTGTCTACATTAAATGACCTGCACATAGCCAATACATTCACAACCCCACGCTTATACAGGGGAGTCAAATTTATTGTAAATGTACTCTAAACATTAATTTAAGAGTATTTCGTTGATACCATACTTGTCTTGATACTGGAGAAAAAAACAACATGTATTCGTATTCACGAAATTTGATTTGAAATGTTACCATATGAAAATGTATAATATTGACTTATGTTGGAATGCTATCATTGAAGCATTTTGTTTTCTGGATAGAAGCACAAAGAATATTTAGAATGGCTATTATTTTTGTGAGTTATATATAGTGAATGCCTGAGGATTATCAGTAGTGAGATTCATGTTGGCAGGTAAATGAGTTGTGCTGACTACTTGTTTGTGGTATTTATACCATTGTAGTGAATTCCAGGGAAAAGCTGCAGACCACCGTTGTATAAATTGGGCCCATTCTTTTGAATGCATTTTGTAAATTACACTGCCTGTTTGTTGTTCAGAATTCTGGGGTGGGATTGAATATAGAGAGGAAATTAGATTAGGGTATCACAATAGAAGAATCCATAAATAAAATCAATTTCTTTTGCTAACGTTCCAATATATTGTTGTCATTTTTTGAAGGTGCATACCAAGTTACATCAAAGCCTTTGAAGTCACAACAGGATTTTGTCTTAAAGGCTTACACTAATCTCCATCACAACCTTTTTTATTTTATACTTTGACCAGTTGTATAATTTTGCTCTTCTCTGAAGAATGTCTGAATCAAAGGACAGAAACATGTAAGGACAATATGTGATGTGTTCCCCTGTAAGAATAACTTATAAAAAGGATCAAGTGAACAGTTTATGTGTTGTTCCACTAAGATGTTCCAAATGGGCTGGGTTGATTTTTCACATTTCCCTATAGAATTGCTGAAACGTTGTTCCTATTAGGACATTGCAAATAGACCGATTTGAAGTTTGCACTGTTTTTTCATTGTCACATGTCATTGTTTTATTACGTACGTTACCTTTGTTGTGGGTTTGGGATTTGGTCTCACTAAAATTATTCTGTGGTGTTTCTCCAGATTATTATAAGGTATACCCTGTGTTGGTTCTGAAATATTACACTGTTGCCTCATGTCATTCATTTGATTATAATTATGGGTTCTTTGCATATACTTATGAAACCACTCCAGCCCAGGAAACATAGCAGGCAAACTGGGCCATACTTACACCAGGTTTTTGCATACCAAAGGTCCTTTGAAGCTGCAGGCTTGGGAAGGGGAGGGAGTTAGAACAGTAAGACAGAGCAGAAGGGACTGGAGGAAGGGTTCCTCTGTCTTGGTTTTCTGTGGGCTTCTCTTTCTGTACAATCTTCTACACTTCCTGCTGAGCAGAAAATGATGCAGCAAGGCAAAAATTATATGTTACCTTGGCGGGGGATGGACCCCTTAAAACAGGCTTGTTTTTATCAAATTCCTGTGACCTTTAACCTTTATAAGGAAGAAGACTCTGGTTCCTTCCTTGATTCATCTTGCACTCTTAAGGATAGATCTGGCAGATGTGAAAACAGCTGTTGCAAGGCAGAGGCAAACTCTCTCACCTACCCATCTTTTTGGAGCATTGGGGGTAGCTGCTGTTGAATCAATACCTGCGCTCTGCCAGCTGCACCAGTACATATGCTCTTTACTGAAGCTGAAGGACTCCTGCAGGCGCAAGCTAAGTCGCTCGACTGGGAGTGAAGAGGGCACAGACTCACCTTGTGTAACGCTCACCTGCCTGGGCCTCGTGGGGGCACTGCTGACAGTTCCCACCACTCCAGCTCCGACCGTGACTGGCTGTTTAGGGTGCCTGATGCAATCGGAGTGGAAGGGATGATTTGAATGCGTGGAAGACAATGCCTATCTCTATGTCACCTTGCGTGTAGGTGTGTTGTCCCTGTAATACAAACAGATCTGTAAGTTCCCCTGATGTGCTTCCTTAGTAACCCCAGGGCTATGGGTCTTACATTGGTGTGTGGCAATGATTGCCAGGAAAGAGCTTGACTCAGCTTCAGTCGACTTTTTTTTGGCCTTCTCTGTTGTAAATAGTCACCTTGCAATGTCCCAAAATGTCCAACGTGTAGCTAGGTTTCCTTGTGACAAGCGTTTGCCTGCAGTTTGCCTCTCTGTTCCATGTAATCTGCTTTGTCTTCTTGTAAAATGTCTGCAAGCTGTGTGTCCAACATGTTCTAAAGTGCTCTGTATTCCCCTTGCAGGTGATAAGATGGTCTTCATGTGATTGCCAGTGCACCCTGGTTGCTGGGGAGATGAGAAATACAGATGTGTTGCTGTTCTGGTTCTGATACCTCAGTTGTTCTCCTTCACATGCTAATATTCTTTCTGTGTTTCTGACAGCAATTTGAGTGGTGATGCAGGACTCGTGGAGGCCGCAGGATGGTTCCAACAGGTAATTGCTTTCAAATGCTGGTCTCCTTGAACAGAGCCAAAGAGCTCTTGATGCAGGTGCAGCATTGTGTTAAGTAACACTGAGCATGTGCCTGTGTAGAGGCAGGGCTTATATAGCTCTGTCCATGCAAGATGGTGTCCGTGGTTTGGAGGATCCCACGAGACTGACGTTTTTCAGGAGTTCCTTCTCCTGCACTGTAGTTTGGCCTTATGGTCTTGCTGATGGCTTCGGCTCCATCTGTGCACTAAAGCAGCCCGAAAAGGTGGCTGATGTTTGCTATTTAATGGGCAACCCTGGTGTTGTTGTGTGGTGGCCTTGCCCTGGTGTTGTGAGGTCAGGTGGTGCATTGTCCTAATCATGATATCTTGTCCCTGATCCCCTAAAGGTTCAGGATTAGGACTTGCAGCAACATAAACAAAATCAAAGCAGCTGGATTCATGGTTCTGCTGCTTCAAACCATCCTTGTACACTAGTCGACTGTGTTCGTATTCATTTGAACCATTTTGGACGTGCAGTCCTGCCTTTTAATCTCTTTGAACCTCTGTTTTGCATTTATCAAACTGGCTCAGCGTTGCATCGCGGCAGCAGAGCATGTCACCTGGTCTGCTCGAACATCAGCTCACCACTGTGCATGACTTTGAACAGCTTCCTCTTTGTGGGGGGCGCTGTTGCGTGCGATGGAAAATGGCCGCCTGAAGGAGAGCTCTTCCATAAATCCTGTTGTTGAAGACATCCTTTCAGCGTCGTCCTAAACGCTGGTGAAAGGCAGATTCTGCTGGCGGAAGATCCCAGGGGCAGACATTCCAAAAAACTGAGCAGATCGGTGAGCGGGAACCCCTCACAACTGCTCCCGATAGATTTGGCGGGCAGAGGGAGCTGACGTGGCCGGCCACCGGCTCCACGAGACACTCACTGTGCGTCGGAGGCGCGTCGACTGAAGCGGGCCGCTGTGGGGGCAGAGCGCGGCGGTGGCCCTCGTATTGCGCCACCCACGGTACGGGAGAGACCCGGCTGCTGACGGCCTGCTGCGCAGAGGGGCCGCTGGAGGAGAGCAACACTGCCCGCGGCTGAATCTGGTGGCGAGGGGCGGACGGTAATCCATGGGACCGTGGGTGTGTGGAGCGGCCTCGCAGCTGTGATACGTGCGGTGCCGCGTCCACTGCAGGGGGACGGCCTGCCCGACTGCTGCACTTGTGGACTGTGCGGGAAGCAGAGAAAAATATACAATCACACGGGGGTGCCGAATTGCGCCCCCCGCAACAAGTAAGTGCTGCGGGCCGGGGGGGCCCTTCCCCCACTCCCCACGATAACATTGGGGATTGCACCCACAGGAGGGAAACACGGGTGCAAACGGAGTCCTCTCCCAGAGGCCTCTGCTGAAACGTACATCCTGCAATAATACAATAGGCAGAGGAAGGTGCCGGCGAGTGGCGCACGGAGAACAGCGGAGGTCGTTCGGTGACACGGGGGGTAGCCCCCCCTGCCCCTCACTGCCTCTCATTGGTACCTAGCAAGAAACACTGAATGACCATCAGTACCGTGGAACCACTAATACCCTGGTGTGGTCGAGGGCTAACCTCGCGGGGCCCGCTGTGCAAAGAACCTCATTAAGCCCGGAGGGATGCAGGGAGCTGACGCCGCAGTTGATTCCTAGGGTTCAGTCGGAGAAGATCCTGTTCTCACAGCGGGCGCATACAAATACTGAAGGACCCCGGAAATGACCGGTGCGCAGAATGCCAACTGCACCCACCTCGCCGGCCCCATTGTGACTCTTGAATACTTTCACACTTATATGTAATACGTGGGAGGACACAGTCCACGCTAAGGCCGAACAGCGCGCCACATGGGACGTACAGAGAGGAAAGGCACAGGAGGGAGAAAAACAGGCCCAATGGACTCCTTTGCCAGTTCCCAGCCACAAAAGGCGGCCAACGAGATGCCGCGAGACCATGATAGCCAAAGGGAAGATCCTTTAGACCGTCTGGCGACGCTGGTTCAAAATGGATTCATGGCAGTAAACGTAAAACTCAATGACATTGTTACGACAATTGGGTCCCTGAAGGCCCGAGTGGAAAAGGAGAGCACGCAAATTACAGAAGCGGAGAACAGGATAAGCACAAACGAGGACACCATATTACAACATGGCCGGGACATTGCCTACCTCCAGACAGAACTACGCAAAACTCAACACAAATGCGAGGATTTGGAATCCAGGTCTCGGAGGAACAATATTCGTATTGTCGGAATTGCGGAAACTTTTGGCAGAAACGACATGGAAAGGCAAGTGGAAACCCTGTTGAGGAGTATCCTAGGAACAGACTCCTTCTCCGAACACTTCCTGGTGGAGAGAGCCCACCGCACGCTGGCACCAGTGCCGAAACCAGGGGCACCTCCCCGCACTATAATTGCTCGCTTTCTCAACTACAGAGATCAAGACTTAATACTCAAACTGTCCAGAGAAAAAGGCACTCTACATATTGAGCACAACATGATCCATATATATCCCGATTTCTCCGCCGGAATACAGGCACAGAGGCGATCCTATGAACCAGTAAAAAAACAGCTGAGGATACGCAATATACCTTACGCCCTTATCTTCCCAGCGAAAATGAGAATTCAACATGGAGGGCGAGCTCATTTTTTCGAGAATCCCACAGAAGCTATGCAATACATAGAAGCCTCCATTCCATTACCCCCCAGAGACCGGATGATCGACCAGAACGCCAGACCACCACACGGAGAGGAAATGCCGGATGCAGTCGACTGATCATGATAAACCATCTGCGCTAAACACTGGCCAACAAGGGGGAAATCTGCTTTCGTCTCCTTTTCAAGGGAAAGCCAGCCCCTCACCGGCTAGAGCAAGGACACTCTATATTATGGACGGACTGAATAGATACTTAAGATCACCGAGCTGAGAGCCTCCGCGGGCCAAGCCAGGTGCAGCAGCGGGCGGCCCTCAGGAAGGTTCCACCAGGTTAAGGGGACGTTTATTATGGGGCAGCATTGTCAAGATGATGTGGGTGGGGGGTTGAAATGTTACAGGATGTACAGCTGCGTTGAGTGATGTGGCGAGGGGTGGGGGGGATTGGGGGTTCGGGGCTCAGTTAAAGGAGTTCTACAAGTTGAAAATCGTGGTGACATTGCAGCGCATGAGACACTCCTGAGAAACCGCAAATTTAGAGACATAACAAGAGTATACAGAAATGGTTAATCCAGTTATGAAGACCCAAGGGTTTAAACTTAAACTTCTCACGTGGAATGTACGGGGATTGAACAATCGAGCCAAGTTGAACAAAGTGGGTGCCTATGTTACCCGGCACCACCCTCAAATAATCATGATACAAGAAACACATGCGCTCCAGAAGGTCAACACCGAATTCCTGAAAGGGTGGGGTAAGCACAGATATTATACTAACTACTCCTCACAAGCTAGAGGGGTGCTGACCCTAATCCACCCATCAGTTGGGTAGACACGTGATTGTGTGGGGAACATCGCTGGGAAGAATTAATATTGATAAACACTTATGGTCCGAATGTAGACGACCCGGACTTCTATGTGAATGTAATGCAAGAGGTTGGCTTATCTGGAAGTGAGCAAATATTGTGGGGGGGGGACTTCAACGCCATATTGGATGCTACCCTAGATAGATCCGCCTCTGTACACCGGAATCCCACAAAAACAGCTATTATGCTGCAGCAAATAATGTTGCAATCTACACTGGTGGACGCCTGGAGAGCATTGCACCCTCATCAAAGGCAGTACTCCTTCTACTCCTCGGTGCATGACACTGAGTCCCGTATAGACTACTGGTTAGTCTCCACATCCCTTGCTAACCATATCAGCAGCAGCGAAATACTCCCCCGAACCTTGTCAGATCATTCCCCCATCCTGATAGATATGACACTAGGAAACCTGAAACCCCCAGACAGGAGATGGAGAATGCCCCCTGGCATCCTCAAAGACCCTGCAGTGGCAGAGGAATTGCACACAGAGGTAGAACTCTTTTTTGAAATAAACAAGGACTCCGTCGATAGCACTGCAACATTGTGGGAAACATTTAAGGCATGATTAAGGCGGATACTAATTTCTAAGTCCACGGGGCTACTGAGGGTGGTCAGGGGTGAACTGGCTGATGTAGAGAAATGGTTGGGGGTGTTGGAACAGCGATACACGGCCATGCATGAGAGTAGCACCCTTGCGGATATAAATGATAACCTACAAGAATTCAATAAACTGGCCGCCAGGGAGCTTCTATACATGGCCACTCCAGCTAAAGCACCGAGGTATGGCGAGGGGAACAGGGCAGGTCGCACCCTAGCCAACCTATTAAAGACTAAAAGGCATTATAACACGGTACCCAGTATAACGGCAGGGGACGGTACGGTAACCACCAGCGAGGAGGGCATAAATAAAGAATTCACCCGATTCTACACAGAATTATATGCTAATCATGACGAGAAAACCCCCAATGACATTCAGGAATACCTAGATAGCATCACACTTCCGGCACTGTCATCAGAAAATAGACTGCTATTAGACCAGCCCCTAACGGTCGATGAAATAAAGGAAGCAATTAAGTCACTAGCTAACGGGAAGGCTCCCGGCTCAGATGGACTGGGAGCCGAGCTATACAAAGTGCTCGTTGAAGAGCTGGCCCCGATACTGTTGTTGGTGTGGGAGGAGGCCGTGGAGGCGGGGACACTCCCAACGTCCATGAGAGAGGCCATAATAACAGTACTCCTTAAACCCAGGCGCCCCCCGAGTGAGGTATCCTCATACCGACCCCTCTCCCTTATAAATTGCGACGCTAAGATCTTCGCAAAAATCCTGGCCTCTAGTCTCCTGCCCTTCATGCCCGTGCTGGTACACCCGGATCAGTGCGGATTTATTCCCACCAGATCAACAGCACTGAATCTGCGAAGATTATTCGGTGTCCTGGCCCAGATCAAGCCAGAAGCCCAGGCAGTGGCGGTGTCCGTGGACGCTGAAAAAGCGTTCGATTTCGGTGTCATGGACATACCTGTTCATGGTGCTGGAGAAGTTTGGAATAGGCCCATATTTTTTAAAATGTGTCCAGATACTATACACTGACCCGGGAGCCAGGGTTCTGACTAATCGCACCATGTCAGAATGGTTTGGGCTGGGTAGGGGTACGAGGCAGGGCTGTCCGTTTTCCCCCATACTGTTTGCTCTCACTATGGAACCGGTTGCGGCGGCAATTAGGGAACACCAGGAACAGAGGGGTATATGGATGGTAGGCCTAACCCAGTCCATATCGCTATATGCACCCTGTTGTACATTCGGTAACAGATATACACCTGGGGCCGGTAATGGAGACCGTACACGAATTTGCAGAATATTCAGGATACAAAACCAACCACTCCAAATCCGAAATTTTTCCCCTGAGTCCTGCCACTACGTGTTCAAGCAACATGCATGGCCTACAATGGTCCCCCGATAAAATAAGGTATTTGGGTGTAATAGTGTCGGGAGATAAGGCATCTTTGTTTTCCAATAACCACGAGGCCTTGCTGACCACGATCTCCGCGAAACTCCGCTTCTGGGCCAAACTTCCCATTTCACTCATGGGACGGGTGGCTATATTCAAGATGGTCATTCTGCCAAACTGCTATATATCTTCACTAATATCCCGTTATGGCCCGGTAGACGATTTTTTGATACTCTTAGGTCCCGGGCGGTTGAGTTTGTTTGGTGTGGAGGGACACCCAGAATGAAGTGGGAAAAGATGGTGGAACCCTATAATAAGGGGGGCATAGCGGCCCCTGATTTCAAATTATACTACCTGACAGCACAGGCTCAATTTGTTAAACATTGGTATGATGAGCAGGATACCTCACCCCACATCTGCTTAGAAACACATGCCGCACACCCAACCGACTTAAGGTCAATCATTTTCAAGGGGAAACACAGAGATGAATGCCCATTTGACCCGGTCAGCGCAACTGTATTTGCTTGGTCCAGAATCTACCGTAAGCTTGAACTGGAAACGCCCTATTATGCGGAGGCCCCGCTCTGGAATTTCCCCGGTATACCACCAACATATGATTCAGATATCCAGAAGACATGGGATCCACACGGAGAGTTTAAAATCAAAGATATGTTTCCTAATGGTAGATTTATAACGCTAGAGGAATTCAAAACAGGGATGGGAAGGGGCCAATTAATGATCCTACAATACCATAGAATGAAAATGGCTTTTAAGGTTCGATGGCCAATGTTCCCTGACGAACCCCCACCGCACCCATGTCTGGTAGCTCTGTCAACCCGGGCGGGAACCAGCGTCTCAGGGCTATACATGGCTATACAGGCTAACTCTCCATCGGTGAACATGATGAAAGCTACCTGGGAGACGGATCTGGGTGCTGTCATAACTGACAGGTCCTGGGAAAGATACTGCGAACTGACCAAGAAGGTGTCCATGAATGCGGGCCTCCGATTGATCCAATTTAAAGTGTTAAATAAGTTGCACTATACACCCCTGAAGATTGCAAAATTCACAAATAGTAGTACAAGTACTTGTCAGAAATGTGGGGCAGATCGGGCAGACTCGCTGCACATGTACTGGAGCTGCCCACACATTGGTGTATTTTGGGGGGAGGTGGCAAAAATCCTGGAGGAAGTGACTCAGATACCGGCGGATCTCACGCCACAAAAATACTTATTCGGGTATATAGGTAAACAGTGAGAAAAAACTAGAAGGCTCTTTAATGTAGCATGTGCGGTGGCCAAGAAATGCATTTTGCAAAAATGGAAGAGTGCGCGGGCTCCTCAGGTGGGCCACTTTATGAAAGAACTGATGTACGTAAATGAATGTGAAGAACACTATGTAATGTTACTACCGAATTCATGTAAACCTAACGATATCTGGGCCCCGTTTAGAGCATATCTGTGTGAAGCAGGCTCGGACAGCAGTAGCTCGATA
The DNA here is from genome assembly GCF_040938575.1 of Ambystoma mexicanum. Lineage (NCBI taxonomy): Eukaryota > Metazoa > Chordata > Amphibia > Caudata > Ambystomatidae > Ambystoma > Ambystoma mexicanum. Next base: position 1,375,658,738 of record NC_090932.1, read on the forward strand.
GGCCCTAGCGATATGGCTACCCTGTAGTACTGTATCCTACGCTGTATATCTAAACTGAATGTTTTTGATTAAGTATGTAAATGGATTTGTCATGTTGATGCAATGTCGTATACCACAATTAATAAATAAAGTTTAAAAAAAAGAACAGCTTCCTCTTTGTACAATGCATCAAACCACCAGGATTTCTGCATCGAACAGCTCTGGACCTAATGTAGAGCGGTTGGAAACATTGGGTCACTCGGGGACTCAACACAGCAGTAACCTTTGTTTCAAATGCGCTTAACCTCAAAACTGACCCTGGTGGGCTTAAATGCATGGAGCTTCACTTTAAACCCGACTTGATGCCAACTAGCTGCCTGGACCAACATGCCTCATCACCTTCAAACTCAGTTTGACACATAAAGACAGCATCCTAAAGCCTGGTTCAACATTGTCAAACCACCCAAGAACACAGTGAGATACTATTGTGAGGTTGAGCACCCATGATCCACTTTTGGAACCCTAGAGCCTTTTAAGCCACTGATTTGTACCTTTTTCTACCACGACATATCCCTTTGAGCGCCATTGTTCCAATTTCATGCCTTTTACCCTTGCTGCAGTATTCAGAGTGCTAGCTACATCTAAATTCTGCATTTTCTGTGTTAATTCCAAAGCAGTGGGTTTTTGCCACATATTGGTGTGTTTAATTTTAGTATACATTTTTTTAATACAACTTTGATTGGACGCCTTCATATTGGAGTTTTGAACTATTGCTGTTTGGGTTGCGACTGTCATCATATACACACCGCTCTTAGGGGCGTAGCCTGCACCTGGAACACATTACCCCAAAAGGAGGTGTAACTCTTAGCTGTGCCCGTTTCATCTTTATGATTGGGATCACTGTTAGTTTGTAGTAGTGCGAAGGGTGATTAGGTGGTTTAGCCACAATAGTCATTTCATCACAGATTGCCTTCACCCGCAATTGAACAAATAAAAGACCCTGGTAGGAGGAGTAGCCCCCAGAATGTAAAATGCTGCCTCACACCAGTACAAAGACGGATGGGCCTTGAACACAAAGATGAAGACATGTTGCTTAGAGGAGCTAATAGTAAGCACAAGCTGCACGAGAAGCCACTCACTGGATCTAAGCTAGTTCCCATATGTGAGAAATAAAGGACGAGGAACATGAAGGTACTGAAAATCCTAAAAAAAAAACAGAGCCGTTTCTACCACAAGATAATTTCTATCCCTCAAGCTTATCAATTTAGGTCTTATTTATTGCCATCTTGCAGCATTTGTCAATCAAAATGCGAAAGGGTGAATGTTGATCATACTTTGGGTCCATTGTACACAACAGTCAAGGTATGCCAATCCTTTCTAAATGTTTCAGTGTTATTTATCTTTAATTAATTACATTTTATTTTAAACTGCATCTGAAACTTAACAGATAACTGGACCCTACTCTTGACAATCAAATATAACTTTTTATATTGTAAGTTCCAAGGACATGGAATTTTATTTTCTTCTATGCAATTGGACAACTGTATCATCATGTCCCTTTTTCGAGATGGGCAGTTGGGAAATATGCAATTCTCAGATTTCAAAATGTTCTCTGACTGCTCACCAAACAATTCAATTAAATTCAGTGCCCAGAGCAATGCCAGTGGTTGAGATTAATTCTAAACCTTCCAGCCATCACCTCTTTGTTTTTGCTTTGTCACCCCGAGTGGGACTGGTATGCCCAGACGTGGGTCCCGTGCCTGCTGGGCCTAGAGACCCAAACTACTCCTCACTGATGAGCTCCAACAAGGGCGAAACATGTTTGGGGATGCTTGTGGTCTCGTGCAGAAAGGAATTTGACTTAGCAGTTCGGGCTAGACTGCCCCTTTTGGGGTGGGGCCAAGCCTGATTTGCATATGGTCTTTCCGCTTCTGTAATGGCTTGGCAGGCGAATAACAGTGGTCTGGAGGGTTGCCCAGAGCAATGCCTGTGGTTAAGATTCATTCTAAACCTTCCAGCCATCACCTCTTTCTTTTTACTTTGTCACCCCGAGTGGGACGGGTATGCCCAGACGTGGGTCCCGTGCCTGCTGGGCCTGGAGACGCAAGCTACTCCTCACTGTTGAGCCACAACAAGGGCGAAACATGTTTGGGGATGCTTGTGGTCTTGTGCAAAAGGGATGTGACCTAGCAGTTCGGGCTGGACTGCCCCTTTTGCCTGATTTGCATATGATCTTTCCCCTTCTGTAATGGCTTGGCAGGCGAAGAACAGTGGTCTGGAGGGTTTCCCAGAGCAATGCCAGTGGTTAAGATTCATTCTAAACCTTCCAGCCATCACCTCTTTGTTTTTGCTCACCCAACAATTCAATTCTGTGAAACAATTTTTAACTGAGTACAGAAATCGTACTGCCTTTTTATTCTGTATCTGTAAATTGCAATGTATAAATGCAAAAATCAACAGAACAAATTAGTTGGTACCTGTGTTTAGGGCTGTAGCTTGTTTCAAATAAATTATGAGTACATAGCAACAATGAAAAGTTCTGAACTAAAAAACTGACTTAACACTTCTATTTTGTATGCTTCACTAAACATCCTAGTGTAGCTAATTACATTTTTGCGATATGAATTAAAAAATCGGGCACACAACCTTCACAACCCCAAAAGCAGTTAGTCAGCTGACTCTGGTGCCCAGTGACAATTTCAAATATGAGCCATCATCACAGACAAGTTATTGTGACCTTTTCGGAAACTAATTACAAGGAAATTGAATATATCATGTTATGGGAAAAACGTAATGTAGACATTGGTTTTTCCTCGAATAATATTTAAATATAAAGATGCACCTGAACAGACAAGGTACATCTTTATCAATTAATGAAGTTCTAAGTGGAAAATACCTTACAAATATGAGTGCTATACATCCAAGAATTTGTCTGTAGGAAAACCATTAGATGCAAATTCATTATATTGCTGTGTGCGGTCATGTATTTGAATCCTGAGCACAAACCAGACTTACCACAGAAAGAAATTATATGGCTGCTATCTTCGTGGACAAATTTCCTAGTAACAGCTTCTTCCATAATCTGTTTGACCTGTTAATTAAAAAAAAGAATTGTAATGAATGCCAAAATATGAGGTCAATCATGAGTTCAAAAAAAGAAAATGTGGACCATATTTTGTAAATAACCTGTTTCAAGCATTATTACCACACAACTAAATAAAACATGTTTTATGCAGTCTAACAGAAAGTGAACGAGGCTACAAGATACAGTATGATGGCTTAACTAGGTAAGCACTCTCTTCAATGATCTGTGCGCAACGTGCAGTGACAGGCTGACTGCAGGCAAGGCTGAGTCAGACGTTAACACTTCTGCAAAGGTTTTTAATCATTAAATTGGGTAATTACTCCTGCTCCTACTATGCGATGCAATTTTAGGTGCTGTTTGTCATGAACATGAAGCAATATATACACATTTAATATTAACAGAATAACATGCATAACACACACAGAATCAGTGTGTCAGGTCTACTTCCAAATATTGAACAGTTTATTATGTCATCAAGGGAGTCCTCCTGGTCACTCAATTTAGGAAGACATTATGCAAGCAAGTAATTTAGGAATACATTATGCAAGCAAGTAACATTCACTAAGTTATCTAATGAGGGTGCTGTTACTGAAAAAGTTCAGCTGACCATTAGCATGCACAGAGGTACGCCAATTCCGCTAGAGCCACCTTTTTTGGTCAAGTGGTGCAGATGTATGTAGGAAATAAGGATAAGGAATTATGTTGTAAAAGGAAAAGTACCTTAAACATCATGTATAGCAGTCGAATGTGGAAATTCAAGGCAGCAACTTAAAAAGAGACTTAACATTTTCTGTGTAGAGACAAAATTTACGTTTTTGCGGGGAACCGCAGGACTTGGGAGGGGCACAGGAGGTACAGCGCCCTCCACACCACTCATGATGTATGCATATGCCTCATGGCAAAATGGGTTCACATCCATGATCTGTACCGGCCTGGTCTAGGGACACTGATTTTCTATGGTAGCACTCCATGCATGACGCCCTTAGTTTAACCCTAATATATATATATATATATTGGGCCGGTTCTAGCAGGACAGCAGCAGAATATTTTATGTCTGCAGTTAAGCTTTGTGAAGTCATGTACTTGTACTTTCGTCCCGTCCTCCTTTACTTTTCTCTTTTCATTTAGTTTTAGTTTTAGATAGGGAACTGATGGTTTCATATATTTGTATTTGTTTGTAGACAACTACCTATAATCTCCTGATGAAGACGTAACAAAACCAACGTTAACACGTCAAAACCGGTCGAGATAAACCTAGGATAAGGCTACCCGTGAGGATTCTTTTTGGCCTATCCAAATTGCTGACCACCGTTTTTAAAATCTATGTGGGCGGAGTGGGGCGTCCTGATTTATGATGCGCGTCACACAATGTGTAGAGGTTCACTCTCCCCCCCCGGCAGCAGGCAGTCCCTCGCCCTTACAGAAAGGGAGGACATGGCGTTTAGGTACAGCTGCCTGAGTCAAGCGGGGCACTGTGAAGGGACGTGTACTTACCTGGCTGCGCCGGGTAGGGATGGGACAGTGGGATGCGCTGTTTCTGCGGGGCCACAACCTTAGCCTGCTCCTCCCAATGGCCCACACGCTACCGCTGACAGTATGGCAGAAAATGGTGCCAGCTGCGGCTGCACAGCGGCCCCTCCGGGTGAGGAAGAGGCGCCGGAGCTTCTGCTCACACAACACGGCAGGGCCTCCAAGCACCCTCATCGCCAGTTGTTGTAGGCCCGGGGTGTACTCTGGGCCAGAGAAAATGAAGACGCGACACGTCTGCGCTGGGTACTTGGGAGGGACTCCCGAGGCACGGAAAACCCTCCCCTTTTATTGGCAGCCGTGCGCGTAGGTCACCTGACACAGTGCCCACACGCACCGTAACACAACAGAACTGATATTTTGATACCATGTGAAGCACTTTATGCTTCTTTAACTTACTGAGAAAAACGGACATGAATTGTGTAAGCAGCAATAAACTGTATAGAAATATCTACAAATAATGCTTCACCAGAAAGCAATGCAACTTGGCCAAATACGTAGAAATATGAGCAGATTCATGTAGAACAAATATGAAACGGGTTGCCACGTTTTGAAGGACCTGGAGGCATCTCATTCTGCACTTAGGCAGCCCCAAATGTAAACATATAGCATAATCCAACTGCGGTTATATCAGCACCAAGGAAGCAAAGATTTATGCTAATGCACAGCTAGGAAAAAAACATGACTTGCATTTTTCTCAGAATTGAGACATGGAAAATTGCATTCATCCAGACTACAATTTCCTCAAAACAAGATTCACATGTATATTTATACTACAGACTATCGAACTTCCAGCCAGCTGAGAGGGCTTCAAGGCCACGATGGTTTCAGGCGATGTGTAAATGTCACATATCATAACATACAAACTCAGAAGTAAACGTGGCAGTGCAATTTACCAAACAATTCAGGCATCCCAATTTATTTAATTTTTACTTAATTGTGCAAAGCAGAGACCTAGCTCGAGAGCAGCAGAGCTCTGTACAGGGTGTAAGTATTTTTTTTGCCTAGCGTGTTTCAACAGTAGCCCAGCACTGTAAGTTGCGGTCTGTGTGTTAGTCTATAGTCTACTCATCCATCAGTATTAGTCCTTGGTTAGGTATGGTTGAAAATTCGATTGTTTGTGGGATCAGACTTCCCTGTACAGTAAGGCTGCCTAGCCCTGCTCTCTGAAGGGTCAGATTTCTGATCATGGTCTCATCATTAAAGAAACCTATAAAAACAATTTCCAGAAGTTAAGAACTTTTCCTATGCTCCCAACCCCATTAGACTGAATGAGTCGCTTATGTTAATTTTAGAATAGAAACACCTTTGAGTTCCCTAGCGACATATATATGCCCTCAAACATGGTCCCATTTTGCCATGATCTTTCTCTGAAAGGCACAGGAGACCCCCCTCTCTAGATTGGGGTATTAACGTAATAGTTCATCTCAGAAAGAAAATCCAGAGGAAACAATTTGCAAAAAAGCGTATTAAGGATTTTATTGTACCTAATACATTTTATTCTGTGAATTTAATCACAAATTAATCTGCACTGAAGCAATTATTTATTTAACATAGCAGGAATATTTCAAAAGAACATCAAAATTTGATAAAAATCATCCTACTAAATCATTCATACATTCATCCACATCCATACTACATCATCAAACTGCTCATACAACTCATCAATAAGTACAAGATAAAAACATATAACAAGTGTAACAATTCATCCATAATTTGATTATTGTACAGAAAGTTTTTGTGCAAAACATGACATAGTGCAAGGCCACAATAGGTTTTTTAAGTGGTCAGCAGCAACAACACATAATGCATAGCCACCACAGATTTTAAAAACGGTGGTCAGCAATTTGGATAGGCCAAAAAGAATCTTCACGGGTAGCCTTATCCTAGGTTTCTCTCAACCGGTTTCGACGTGTTAACGTTGGTTTTGTTACGTCTTCATCAGGAGATTATAGGTAGTTGTCTACAAACAAAAACAAATATATGGAACCATCAGTTCCCTATCTAAAACAAAAACTAAATGAAAAGAGGAAAGTAAAGGAGGACGGGAAGAAAGTGCAAGTACATGACTTCACAAAGCTTAATTGCAGACATAAAATATTCTGCTGCTGTCCTGCTAGAACCGCCCCAATATATATATATATATTAGGATTAAACTAAGGGCGTCATGCATGGAGTGCTACCATAGAAAATCAGTGTCCCTAGACCAGGCCGGTGCTGATCATGGATGTGAAACAAAGGAGTGATGGAAAATTAAATGCACACCAAATGGAAAAGAAACCAGACCCACATGCATTAGTTGTAAGAAGCTCTTGGAAAGTTTTTAGAAGGAAACTTGCAAACCAACCTTAGCAACTGTAACAGGAGTCAATCCGTTATATTAAATATTTATGGAACTGGTAACACTGTTGTGCTAATTGGCAATGTTCCGATTAGCGATCCTGTGTGGTGGATGGCTGAATTTTAGGCTCCAATCTGTAGGGGTTTTGAAAGAAATTGTATGAAAGACCCTATCCAGAAGAGATAAAGGAAACTCGTGCCCTATTAACCAATAAGGCTACAGGCAAAACGATTATGGAAGGAAAACAACCCCAAACGTCATATCTACTGTTATAAGACCTGGAGTGGTGCAGGTTGAAAAGCTCTCACGATACCATGGATGTCTTTTTCAATGTCCATATATCAAAAGGAGGTCCAAACATCTACACAACAACAAGGAAAACAAGTCGAGAGTTGTGCTCCACGGCTGACTCAGATCTAAATAGCATAGCTATAAGTCGGGACACTATCCCTCGTTATATGCAAGGGCCCTCCAATTGTCTGACAGCTAAGGAAATTTAATTTAATTTTTGATATAACCAATGTCTGGGGTGTCTAATCCAAAGCTAAACAACCTCATTGCAAAGACCCATACGCCTCGTTTAACAATGCCGGACAAAATACCATTTAGGTTATTCTATAGCACAAAGCTACTTACCTGGGAATGGCAACCTATGATGTTGGTAGCCGCTGCTGGAACGGGAACAGAAGTCCGCAGGTCCAGCTGCTTGCTCAGGTCATCTCCGGCCAGTACTAAAGAGCAAAAGACGCGCATCTGAAGTGCTGATTCTGGCACTCACAGAGGAAGGTAACCATGCAGGGTTTCTTTCGATAAAATAATCTGAATATATTAACTTTTCAGAGGAGTGAACGCCCCTGTTTTACATCATGCCAAAAATACATAAAAATATTGAGAATCCTCCAGGTCGGCCCATAATCTCCGGCTGTGGTTCCGTACTTGAACCGATATCAAAATACATTGATTTTTTCATAAAACCTTTGGCCATGGCTACTCCCACCTTTTTACTGGACTCACGATATGTAATTGACCTAGTCGAATTAAAACCATTCGATCCATCTATACAAATATTGGTCTCTCTAGATATTGAGGCGTTATATACAAACATACCTCAAGACAGAGCAATTCTCAGTTTAAGAACTATTCTAGATAGGAGACCACTTCCCCACATCGTGCCAGCAGAATTTCTGTGTAAAGCAGCTCAATTGGTTTTGACCAATAGCTTCTTTAAATTCAAGGAAGATTTTTTTCTACAAAGTAATGATATGGCTATGGGGTGTACATTCACCCCAAATTTGGCCATAATCTTTATGTCCCTACTTGAGGAAGAAAAAATTCTGCACATCACGAATCCGTTTAGAGAGAAAATCAAGATATATCGTCAATACATCGACAATATATTCATGATCTGGGAAGGATCCATGGAAGCATTGCTGTCGTTTGTGGAATGGCTCAATAAAGTGGACACAGATATCATTTTCACTTTTGAGCACTCCACGTTGAGAAATGCATTCCTGGACCTATCAATTTTTACTGATGGAGGTTTCCTCCACATGGAACTACACAGAAAAGCGACTGAACGAAATACAACACTCAAATATGAGAGTCAACATCCGGCAAGTCTTCTGCGCAATTTGCCATACGGCATGTTCTTGCGATTACATCGCAACTGTACAGACATCAATAATTTTACAAAACATGCATTGGTCTTGGAACAAAGATTATTGGAACGGGGTTACCCCAAAAGACTCATAAAACAATCCAGAAAAAGAGCCTGTTTTGCAAATAGAGAGGCCCTATTGCTACCCAAAGTCCAACCACAGAAAAAAGAAGAACTAGTATGAGTATCAACTTTTTGCCAACATAGTGAAGCCATAAAAGGCATCATATTAAAAAACTGGCGCATTTTAAATGCATTAGAAACTACGTTACCCAAACCTCTCTTTGCATTTAAAAAGAGTAAAAACATAAAACAGAAAATCACACGCGCCAGCAGAAGTAATTTCAAACCTGCCATGATACGGGATCTTAATCAAAATCCGGTTTTCGGGCATTATCCATGTACCACCTGTGTGGCTTGTAAGTTTTCAAAAAAACGACTTAGTTCTTCATGCAACAAAAAAATTGGGACCTCAGGACCTTTACGTCTTGCAAAAGTAAAAATGTAATCTATGCAATTCGGTGCCCATGTCAAAAAATGTACATTGGAAAAACGACCCGGGAAGTGAGTACCAGGATCAATAAGCACCGTTCGAAAATAAAAACTCGCAACCTCAATGCACTGATGGTGATCCATTATGTGGAGATGGGCCACATAGCAGATCAAATGGAATGGTTTTGTGTGGAAAATGTTTTTGGTCATAACCCCACTCAAATCCTAAAAAATCTAGTTTACAAAGGAGAACTATGGATTTTTAATCTAAAAACATTGACTCAGGGGTTAAACACTTTGGAACCCGGGTATTCAGGCACTTAATATCCTTTTTTGATCTGTTTCATCTTATTCATTTTCCATTTTTCCCTGTTCCCATGCAGTGGGTCAGGCACCGATGCTCACTGGAATGTTTGAGTTTTTTCGTTGACATGGTAACTTGATTCGCTTTGCCTTCGAGGCATACCGCGTGTTGCTGTTCCGTGACAGACGTCTGGGTCACGTGTACTGTTATTTTGCATTTGCGGGGAGGTCCAAATTGTCTGCCGAGCAACTCACACTTCCTGGGTTCAGCTTGGGCCTGGGCATTTTTTCAATTTAAATCACTCGATTCAGTTTGAGCGTCTTGGTTGCTGTGGTAACGTGAGGTGGTCGCGTGTAAGCTACGTCGCCTAGTATTTACGGGTGACTTACGCACGCGTCATGTGGATCAACAATCACGTGCCCCCCCAGGCCAATCACTATCCTATCAACACAGCACAGTGTAACCACGTGATAGGAAGTCAGCTGAATCTAACACGCTGGAAAGTCGATGCAGTTCAGATGCGCGTCTTTTGCTCTTTAGTACTGGCCTAAGATGACCTGAGCAAGCAGCTGGACCTGCGGACTTCTGTTCCTGTTCCAGCAGCAGCTACCAACATCATAGGTTGCCATTCCCAGGTAAGTAGCTTTGTGCTATAGAATAACCTAAATGGTATTTTGTCCGGCATTGTAAAACGAGGTGTATGGGTCTTTGCAATGAGGTTGTTTAGCTTTGGATTAGACATCCCAGACATTGGTTATATCAAAAATTTAATTAAATTTCCTTAGATGTCAGACAATTGGAGGGCCCTTGCATATAACGAGGGATAGTGTCCCAACTTATAGCTAAGCTATTTAGATCTGAGTCAGCCGTGGAGCACAACTCTTGACTTGTTTTCCTTGTTGTTGCGAAGATGTTTGGACCTCCTTTTGATATATGGACATTGAAAAAGACATCCATGGTAGCGTGAGAGCTTTTCAACCTGCACCACTCCGGGTCTTATAACAGTAGATATGACGTTTGGGGTCGTTTTTCCTTCCATAATCGTTTTGCCTGTAGCCTTATTGGTCAATAGGGCACGAGTTTCCTTTATCTCTTCTGGAAAGGGTCTTTGATACAATTTCTTTCAAAACCCCTACAGATTGGAGCCTAAAATTCAGCCATCCACCACGCAGGATCGCTAACCGGAACATTGCCAATTAGCACAACAGTGTTACCAGTTCCATAACCAGTTCCATACATATTTAATATAACGGATTGACTCCTGTTACAGTTGCTAAGGTTGGTTTGCAAGTTTTCCTTCTAAAAACTTTCCAAGAGCTTCTTACAACTAATGCATGTGGGTCTGGTTTCTTTTCCATTTGGTGTGCATTTAATTTTCCATCACTCCTTTGTTTCACATCCATGATCTGCACCGGCCTGGTCTAGGGACACTGATTTTCTATGGTAGCACTCTATGCATGACGCCCTTAGTTTAACCCTAATATATATATATATATTGGGCCGGTTCTAGCAGGACAGCAGCAGAATATTTTATGTCTGCAGTTAAGCTTTGTGAAGTCATGTACTTGCACTTTCGTCCCGTCCTCCTTTACTTTCCTCTTTTCATTTAGTTTTAGTTTTAGATAGGGAACTGATGGTTCCATATATTTGTTTTTGTTTGTAGACAACTACCTATAATCTCCTGATGAAGACGTAACAAAACCAACGTTAACACGTCGAAACCGGTCGAGAGAAACCTAGGATAAGGCTACCCGTGAAGATTCTTTTTGGCCTATAGCTGACCACCGTTTTTAAAATCTATGGTGGCCATGCATTATGTGTTGTTGCTGCTGACCACTTAAAAAACCTACTGTGGCCTTGCACTATGTGTTGTTTTGCACAAAAACTTTCTGTACAATAATCAAATTATGTACGAATTGTTACACTTGTTATATGTTTTTATCTTGTACTTATTGATGAGTTGTATGAGCAGTTTGATGGATGTAGTATGGATGTGGATGAATGTATGAATGATTTAATAGGATGATTTTTATCAAATTTTGATGTTCTTTTGAAATATTCCTGCTATGTTAAATAAATAATTGCATCAGTGCAGATTAATTTGTGATTAAATTCACAGAATAAAATGTATTAGGTACAATAAAATCCTTAATACGCTTTTTTGCAAATTGTTTCCTCTGGATTTTCTTTCTGAGATGAACTATTACGTTAATACCCCAATCTAGAGAGGGGGGTCCACTGTGCCTTTCAGAGAAAGATCATGGCAAAATGGGACCATGTTTGAGGGCATATATATGTCGCTAGGGAACTCAAAGGTGTTTCTATTCTAAAATTAACATATGCGACTCATTCAGTCTAATCGGGTTGGGAGCACAGAAAAAGTTCTTAACTTCTGGAAATTGTTTTTATAGGTTTCTTTAATGATGAGACCATGATCAGAAATCTGACCCTTCAGAGAGCAGGGATAGGCAGCCTTACTGTACAGGGAAGTCTCATCCCACAAACAATCGAATTTTCAAACATACCTAACCAAGGACTAATACTGATGGATGAGTAGACTATAGACTAACACACAGACCGCAACTTACAGTGCTGGGCTACTGTTGAAACACGCTAGGCAAAAAAATAGGCTACTTACACCCTGTACAGAGCTCCGCTGCTCTCGAGCTAGGTCTCTGCTTTGCACAATTAAGTAAAAATTAAATAAATTGGGATGCCTGAATTGCTTGGTAAATTGCACTGCCACGTTTACTTCTGAGTTTGTATGTTATGATATGTGACATTTACACATCGCCTGAAACCGTCATGGCCTTGAAGCCCTCTCAGCTGGCTGGAAGTTCGATAGTCTGTAGTATAAATATACATGTGAATCTTGTTTTGAGGAAATTGTAGTCTGGATGAATGCAATTTTCCATGTCTCAATTCTGAGAAAAATGCAAGTCATGTTTTTTTTCCTAGCTGTGCATTAGCATAAATCTTTGCTTCCTTGGTGCCGATATAACCGCAGTTGGATTATGCTATATGTTTACATTTGGGGCTGCCTAAGTGCAGAATGAGATGCCTCCAGATCCTTCAAAACGTGGCAGCCCGTTTCCTATTTGTTCTACATGAATCTGCTCATATTTCTACGTATTTGGCCAAGTTGCATTGCTTTCTGGTGAAGCATTATTTGTAGATATTTCTATACAGTTTATTGCTGCTTACACAATTCATGTCCGTTTTTCTCAGCTAAGTTAAAGAAGCATAAAGTGCTTCACATGGTATCAAAATATCAGCTCTGTTGTGTTACGGTGCCTGTGGGCACTGTGTCAAGTGACCTACGCGCACGGCTGCCAATAAAAGGGTAGGGTTTCCCGTGCCTCGGGAGTCCCTCCCAGGTACCCAGCGCAGACGTGTCGCGTCTTCATTTTCTCTGGCCCAGAGTACACCCCGGGCCTACAACAACTGCCGATGAGGGTGCTTGGAGGCCCTGCCGTGTTGTGTGAGCAGAAGCTCCGGCGCCTCTTCTTCACCCGGACGGGCCGCTGTGCAGCCCCAGCTGGCACCATTTTCTGCCATACTGTCAGCGGTAGCGTGTGGGCAATTGGGAGGAGCAGGCTAAGGTTGTGGCCCCGCAGAATCAGCGCATCCCACTGTCCCATCCCTACCCGGCGCAGCCAGGTAGGTACACGCCCCTTCACAGTGCCCCGCTTGACTCAGGCAGCTGTACCTAAAGGCCATGGCCCCCCTTTCTGTAAGGGCGAGGGACTGCCTGCTGCCGGGGGGGGGGGGAGTGAACCTCTACACATTGTGTGATGCCCATCATAAATCAGGACGCCCCACTCCGCCCACAGTAAGGCAAACAGGGTTGACACAGGGTCCTCGACCGAAGGGGGACACACAGTGGCACGGCGGAATGCACGCAAAAGGAAAAGACGGCCTAATTCACCTGCGGCTATACATGCAAGGTGCGCACAAAGCCCACAGCACAAGGGGGCACCCCAAAGGACACAGTGACTTCATGACTTCATCCCCACAAGCAGCCCAGACAGGGTGCTTGTGCTGCTGCGGGGGGGGAGAGGTGGTAGGAGGGAGCTGGCCCAATCGGCCTCATCCACCACACGACACCAGCGACACGGCTTGTGGTCCCGGAGGTATCACAGGGGTGTTTGTGCCACTGAGGTGGAGCTGCACAGAAGGAACACATTTGCACAGTGCGGTGAAGGAGCCCTACCAACATGGAGGTGGAAGACCAGGATGGTGGATCAGGCGCCTCGTCTATGCCCAGGCTGTCCCTGTCAGCGTCCTGGAGTGAAGGGCGCAGGAGTTTGGGCACGGCCCGTGAGGGGCCCTGAAGCTTCACTGGGTGTCCATTGCTGGAATCCGACATCTCAGGTGCCCCTGCTATCCTTGGACCATGGTGGGACATGTGGGTGGAGAGGCTACAGATGTACTTCGCTACTGCCAAGGAGGACGACAATGCAGCTCAGAGGGCTATGCTCCTGTTCTACGTGGGCAGCGGGTGCATCAGATTTTCAGAACTTTGTGGGCGCGAGACGACTCATATAGCGCAGCAAAAGAAGTGCTACAGAAGTATTTCCGACCGCTGGTCAACAGGGGCCACGAAAGGTTTTGCCAACCGCAGGCACACCAAGATCCGGTGGAGTCACTGGACGCGTATCATGCGCTTCTATGGAAACTAGCCATGACCTGTCAGCTAGTCGCCGAGACCAACAAAATAAGGGCGCAGATTATCCAACACTGCTCTTCAGTGGCGCTGCGCCACCAGATTCTAAAGGAACCAGACATTCCCCTCCAAAGGATCCTGGAGCTAGGAAGAACCCAGGAGCTCTCCACATCCAGAGTGGCTCAAATGAAGGAAGCGTCGAAAGTTGGATGCCTGGAGCTAGTGCAGGCGGTGTCAACGAAAGGGACACCAAGGTCTGCAGAAGATACAGAAGGCAGAGCACGGAGGGTGGTGCAGCAAGGTCAACCATTACGCCCAAATTTGCAGAGCGCCTTGGCAATCCACTCAGGTGTCTTGACCACCCCCGACACCACCCAGGCCCAGGTACCAACAGGTGGCTGCAGTGGATGAGGACGGGAGGACAGGACTGGCGCCCCTGTTGAGGATGGAAGGAGCAGGTGACATAGAGCAGGCGTTCATCATTTTGGCGATATACCCGGATCTCCATCATGCAAACGAGGATGTCAATCCTGGTGGACACTGGCGCTTCGGTCAACGTCATGCCGACAGCAGAGTTCAGAAAGCTCTCACTAGCGCCACCACCACTGCAATGCCCGACCATTCACATATTCACATATGGAGGCTCTTCACCCCGACCGCTGGGCGGGTTCTTCATCACATCGGTGCAGCACTAAGATGTCACGATACAGGTCAAGTTCTATGTGATGCCTGTGGCAAAAGAGACCTTGCCCAACTGTGCAACGGCAGAGGACTTGGGACTGGTGCATTTCGTCTTCCAGGTATATCGCCACCACATAGACTGTATTTTGGCTCAGATCCAAGGCCTTTTTGTGGGAGTGGGATGCCAAAATGGACAGGAGGTGCAGCTGCACGTCGATCCAACCATCCAACCAGTGGCGCTAAGGCACCGCCATGCACCACTCCACATGCAGCAAAAGGTAGAGGCCAAGCTCATCAAGATGGAGGGAGCCAGCATCATCGAGACAGAGGAAGGGCCCACGCCCTGGTTATCACTGATCGTGGCAGCCAAACCTAAGTGCCCGAAGAGGTCTGCATCTGCGTGGATATGAAGATGCCCAACTGTGCAATTAGGAGGGAGAGGCGCATCCCATGCCCACGCTCGACGACATCCTGGCAGATCTGCGGGGAGCACAGCTATTTTTGAGGTTGGACCTCAAGGCTGGGTACCATCAGGTTCCCCTGCATGTGGACTCCAGGGCCATTACTATGTTCTCCTCCCACGTCTGCCTATTCATATACCAGCAGCTGAGCTTCGGTGTGTCATCGGCAGGTGATGTCTTCCAGCAAACCATCATGGGTATGCTGGCGGGCCTCCCAGGCCTCCTCAAAGTGAGCGATGACATGCTGGTGTACTCAGCATCACCAAAGGAGCACATGGCCAGGCTCACAGCGGTGCTGGATAGGCGGTCCTGGGTGCCTCTGACCATGAACCGGAGGAAGTGCAGGTTCATGGAGCCAATGGTGGAGTTCTTTGGATCAGGCTTTTATGACGGATGGCTGTCAACCGACCCCAGGAAGGTGGAAGCCATCAAGGCGGCACCTGCGCCGACTATGCCGACATGGTCAACTTTTGTGGGAGATTAATCCCGAACCTCGCCATCCTCACCGAACCCTTACGCGTCCTGAAAAGAAGGGCCAGGACTGCAGGTGGGGCAGGGTAGGGCAGAGCAAGAGGCATTCAAGGCCACCAAGGATGTCCTCATGACCTATGCGACCATGGCCTACTTTGACCCCACTCAAGAATGGGAGCTGATGGTGGATGCAAGCCTGGTGGGGCTGGGAGTAGTACTACAAGTTTCAGAATCTGAAGAAAAGTAAGCAAATGAATTTGTGAGTAAGGCACTCACGGCCACACAGGGCAGGTATTCGCAGATTGAACGGGAGGCACTGGCAGTCCTGTGGGGATGCAAGAACTTCCATATCTACATCTATGGACACCCCGTTAGGGTGGTCACTGACCACAAACCTCTAGTCCCCATTCTGGGTGGGACCACACCCAGACCCCCAATCAGGCTCGAGCGCTGGCTACTTCAACTGAAGGAGTGCGATGTGACACTAACCTTCAGAGTGGCTGCCGACAACCCGGCGCAATACCTGTCCAGACACCCGAGAGGGCCGACTGGAGGCGAGGAGACTCCCGTGGATGACATCACGGCCAAGGTGTCGCTGGATACTCAGGCGACAAACCCAAGGTCCATGTCGTTCACCGACGCCACAGAGGCAACCCGCCAGGACTCAGGCATGCAGTAGCTGACAGAGCAGCTGTGATCAGGGCAGTGGAAGGACTTCTTGAGCATCACTCAAACCCGGATGCCCGAAGCGCAAGCCTTCATTAGGGGCCTATGGAATGTGAGATGGGAGCTCACAATAGGGCCAGAGCACGTACCACTCTGGGGAAAACTGGTAATGCCTGTGTCCCTCCAGAAGGCGGTGATCGACCTCTCCCACGTGGGCCACCAAGGAGTGACCAAGACGGTGGCGAGGCTTCGCGAGAAGGTGTGGTTCCTGGAGATGGAAAAAGAAGTTGAAGATGCACTGGTGGGGTGCACCTGGTGCCAAGCAGTGAGACCTCTTGCCAAAGGGCCCCCTATCACCTCTCCGGCACGTGTAGAGGTCCCATGGAAAGCCCCGAGCATGGATTTTGGAACTGTACTTCAATCCCAACATTTCTTGGTGCTGCTGGACAAATTCTCAAGAACCCTGTGGTACACTTCATGGGCTCCACGGTGGCCAGGGCCATCATACTGGTGCTTAAAGAGACATTTGCCACCTTTGGATTTCCTGTGTCTGTGAGGTCGGACAACGGGTCCCCCTTTCAAAGGGAGGAACTAGCCACCTTTCTTGAGTCATACAAGGTGGAGCACCACCGGATCACACCATGACTCTCAATAAGGCCTTCCGCATTGCCATGGACGGGGGCAGGCTCTGGAGCCGCGCTTAAGGAATTCCTCATGGCATACCGCACAAATCTGCATTCCACCACAGCTGTGTCCCCGACAGAAGCACCGTTCGGCCGCACACTCAGGTCCACAATCCCGGAGCACGAAGCTCGATTGCCAGGAGTGGTAGAGCTCACACTGGTGAGAGACCAGCAGGAGCAACTGAATGCCAAAGAATCGACTGCCCACGGCCTGGTTGAGCAGCCACTGAAAGTCGATGATCAAGTGCTGGCCCGGGCCAAGAACCCCATGCACACTCTATGCCTGCCTCATGACCCGGTCCTCTGGAGGGTGGGGGCCCATCAAGGAACAATGATCACAGACACCCGTGAGGGCTCTTCCCTCACCCGAAATTGCAGCTGGTTCCGGCATTTCCAAGAAACCCCGAAGAGGGATCCCCCGGAAAGGGAGGACAACCACTCACTGCGCCGAGAGACAGAGAGAGAATTGCTGACAAGGGGTGAAGAGTGGAGCGACAACAGCATCAATGCGGGGAACGCTGACAGCTCGGTGCCCGTCTGGGCTAGATACCCTAGCGCACTGGCCGCCGGCCCCCAGAGAGGCTGAAAGACTATGTGATGGAGTGACCCGTGGGCAACTGCAAGTAAAATGAGGGACACTGTGCAGTAATGTTGGTTGTTGTCAAATGTTCTTGTTTGGAGGAGAGTTGGGAGGGGATGTTACGGTTCCGCGTGGGCACCATGTCAGGTGACCTACGCGCACTGCTGCCAATAAAAGGGGAGGGTTTCCCACACCTCAGGAATCCCTCCCAGTTACCCTGAAAAGACATGTCGCGTCTTCATTTCCTCTGGCCCGGAGTATCCCCCGGGTCTACAACGTGCTGTAGGGCTGGGCAGGTGTTTTCTGTTCTAGCTCCCTGGATGTGGAATGCACTTCCTGTCCAACTCTGGGTAAGCCCTTCAATTGTACATTTTAAACATAAACGTCTAGCCCTGCTTTCTCCTCTGGGCTAGGACATGTAAATCATTTGTGGAAAAAGCTGTGATCTACAAAAAGAATTAAAATAAACTACATAGTATGCATTAAACTGCATTGCTGTGAAGACATTACATGGTATTATATATTATGATTTGTAGCAAATTACCATATTTGCTGACATATCTAGTATCTGGCTGTGGGGTGCTTTGTGGTTTCCCCTCCCAGTGAATAAGTAATGGCTGCCATGAGTACAGATGTTAGCGTGGGATTCGCCAACTACAATGAGACAGCTGCATTAGAAGGTGGAGCAAGCAAGGTGCATGTACGCAACTATGCCTAGAGTAGCAGTTTAGGGCTCATATTACATATTAGACAATATTTTACATTATATGCATATTTCATAAACATTACATGTTAGACAATCTGGTGCATGTTTGGTAACTGGAGTTTGGTCATACAGCTGCAAGAAAATTATGCATTAAACATAGATAAAATGTTAAACTGTGCGGTCACATTGCATACATATTAAACAAACCATTATCTAGTCAATCAATTAATATATATTTTATTTCTGAAAATATATTCCTTCCATCAACTTTTACACTTGGGTAAGTGGAGCTGGAAGAAGCTCAGAATCTTAAATTGAACACGGTTTCTTTTATTATAGGTATCCCTACACATTGTTTAGCTCAAGTTGTGACGGCAAGTATACGTTTTGGACAGAGACAGACTTTTAGGTTGAACTATGGAACTCGTTGCCACATCCTCTACGTGAGGAGCAGCACTATCGGAAATTTAGATCCAACTATATCAATCTACAGAAGTCTGCCGACGTTTAGTTGATCACTAGCTACTTCGAGACTCCTGATACCTCCTAGTGTATGTATACTCATATTCACCATCCTGATGCCCATTTGTATATCTTCCCTTAGGCTGGTGACAACTTGCTCGTGCCCATGACAATCTGCTCGTGCCTGTATTTATTTTATCCTGCTTGTATTCTGTTTCCGATCGTCTACGGCCTGTATATATCTGATCTTCCTTGGCCTGCATATATTTTATCTTTTGCCTGAAATTTGTATTTGTAATTTGTAACCATGTAACCATGTAACCCTAAGCCTCGCATATTCTGAACCGCTGCGCCCGGTTACCTTCGGGTCTGGTGCGCATTACAAGTGAATAAAACAAACAAACAAACTCTTTGACTCAGACTTTCTTTAGTTTTATTCAGATAGGGAAATCCCACCTTAGCATAGGGTAAGTTAGGACTTCAACCATCCGGACATTTGATTGAATAAAGTATTTTATTTCAAACTTTAAGTCTGTTGTCTGTGTCTTACTTCATGTTGCCTTCACATAGACTACTTCCTGCGCAATACAACTTTATTTACTCGTTTATGACCATTCCAGGTTGTTTGGTGCAAGTACAGCAAAATAATTCTAGCTCTCAGAGCTTTTCTCCTTTATACATCATGGTTCTAGGGGAAAGATTCTCAGAGGCCATAGCCATGATCTTGGATTTTCCTTTATTAATAGATAAGCACCCAGAGTTCATGAATTCAGCAAAATGAGCTGTTATGGTTTGAAAAGCAGATGGGGTCTTAGCTAACAAAAGTGCATCATCCGCACACAACAATACAGGATATAGAAAGCCCCCCAGTTTAGGACTGTCTGATACATTTTTCATTAATTCTCCAACTCATTCATATATATATATATATTGAAAAGCAGGGGAGCTAACACTCACCCCTGCCTTACTCCCGGCATGGAGGGGAATGCAGCAGTAAGCTAACCTAAAGTACCAAAGCGAATTGAAACCTTTAATCTGCGTACAAGATCTTCAACATTTCCAGCAACGATCTTGGGATTTTGTGGCCACAATACTTCCCTATTCACACAGTCAAAGCCACTTGAGAGATGAATAAATGCTGCATACATTGGTGACCCATATTCTGCATTAAATGTCAAGGTTATTAATATTAGATTTAGGATCTGCTCCTGTCTCGCTGGCCCCTTCTGAAACCATACTGGATTTCTGAAAGGGGATAGGAATCAGAACTCCAAGTAGACTTGCCACATCGAGCAGTGAGATAGGTCTATAGCATGCCAGATCAGCTATGCTCCTCTTTTAAAAAACCAGTAGAGCACAATCTAGTCTTTTAAGGGTGAAACGTGCAATGCACTGCAGGAAAGACATTAGACATTATTTGTCAAGATAGTATGCTCAACCGTTATAGGTTATTGTTTATGTTTATGGGTTGGATATAGCACACACTTTCACCAGAAAGCAGTATCATGGTGCTGGCAAATAATTGCCAAAATAGGTGGCAGGTAGAGGTTTACCATACTAAAGTTCTGACAATTGGTGGGTTTTCTGCTTTTTTCTGAACATGCCATGGACTGGTTTCATGTGCAGTATGGGTGGCAAACACAGTTTAATTAATTAATTAATTAATTTATTTATTTATGTATTTATTTATTTATTACATTTCTTATACGCCCAGACCCGGAGGTACCACGGCGTAGTTACAGACAATGGGAGAATGCAATCTTAGAAAGAACATAGAGGTATACAGGAGTAGCAATCAAAAAATATACAGTAATATGCAGGGCAGTCAGGAATAAATAAATAATATACAAAATATACAAAGCAGTCAGGTATAAGGAGTTACTAGGAGGGGGTAGGTAGGTGCTCTGGTTCAGTTAGAACTTGTTGAAGAGCCAAGTCTTCAGGGGGCTTTTGAATTTGGGGAATGAGGTTTCATTCATAATGTGGGAGGGTAGCGCGTTCCAGTGTCTGGGGGCCAGTGTTTTGAAGCTACTGCCCCCTGCTTTCTCTCTTTTGTATCTGGGGGTTTCGAGGAGTGCGTTTTTGTTGGACCTGAGGAGTCTGGTCTGGGGCTTCATCATGACAGTGTTGTTGAGGTATTTGGGCGCTTTGTTGGCCCTACATTTGTGGGTGATGCTCAGGCTTTTAAATAGAATTCTGGCTTGTATGGGGAGCCAGTGGTGGTCTCTTCTGGTGCTGGAGATATGTTCAGATTTTTTGATGCCTAGAGCTGCTCTGAGGGCTTTGTTCTGCATGAGTTGAAGTTTGGCTATATTGGCTTTGGATGTGCCAAGGAATAGGATATTGCAATAGTCTAGCTTAGGCAGTATGAGTGCTCTGGCTAGAGTGACACAGTTGTTGGTTGAGAGGAATTTACGGCTGAGGGAGATGAGTTTGGAGGTGTAGGAAGTGGACGAAGCTAATATGTTTATTTGTTTGGACATGGATAGTGTTGCATCTAAGTACACGCCAAGGGTCTTGACTTGTTTGAGAACAGGGATTATGGTTCCATCGATGGTGAATGATTTGAAAGCGGGCTCAAGGGTGTTGATTTTGCTGGAGGAGCCTAGTATGAGGAGCTCGGTTTTGTCGTCGTTGAGACAGAGGCTGTTGTTAGCCATCCAGTTTTGGATGAGTGAGTAGATTTGGTTAACCAGGAGGGAGTCTTGTTCGTGGTTGCCTGAGAGGGGAATGAGGATTTGGGTATCATCGGCGAAATTAGTATAGATGACACCCATGGCATCAATGCTGCAAATAATAGCTTGGTGTGGGCATTATACAAAGTAGGGGATAGGCAGGAGCCTTGCGGCACACCTGCAGGGACAGGCACTGGGTCTGCTGATTCTATGCCGATGGATACTCTGGAAGTCCTGTCAGCCAAGAAAGATTTGATCCAGTTGGTAGCGTTCTGTGCTAGGTTGAAATTGTTTGCTAGCGTGTTACAGAGTTTATCGTGATCAACCAGATCGAAGGCCGCTGAGAGGTCCAAGAGCATCAGAAGGCAGAGTTTACCTGCTGCTCTGGTGGCATCCATTTGGATCTTCAGATCAAGGAGGGCTGTCTCTGTGCTATGGTTGGGACGGAATCTTGACTGGCGGTCTCCTAGTAAGTGATGTTGTTCCAAGTGGTTCTGGATTTGGCAGTAGGCTATTTTGTCGATTATTTTTAGGAGAAATGGGACTGTTGTAATGGGTCGGTAATTAGTGGGTATTGTTGGGTCCAGGGAAGGTTTTTTTAGAAGTGGTGTCACCCAAGCTTTTTTGATACTAGTGGGGACTGTGTTTGTGAGAAAAGAGGCGTTGATGAATTCAGTGATGATAGGTGTGAGAGTGGGGGCGCATAGTTTCACTAGATGGGCGGGGAATTGGTCTTCCTTGCAGTTGGAAGCCTTGAGTTTCATTATGGTGTCGAATACCTCTTTGTTAGTAACTGGAGTGAATTGAAATGGGGGGCCAGTAGTGACATTTGATGTGGTCATTGATATAGTGGGTGGAGATTTGTCAGCTAGGAGTGTTTTTTTACTATCAATTTTGTTTTGTAGTAGGAGGATTTTAGATGAGGGTGCGTTTTGAATAGTGGTGCACCAGTCTTTGCTAGCGTTAGAGGGTGCTGAAGTTTGACAAGGGCTTTCGAGTTCTCTAAGGATAGTAAAGAGTTTTTTACTATCTGAGGCCGCATTCGTAATGCGGAGGTTGAGGGCATTGGCTTTTTAGGTGATTATTGCTGATTTATAGGTTTTGTTGGCTTCAGCGAAGGCTGATGCCGATTCTGGGGTGTTGTTTTTCTTATGGAGGTGTTCAAGTGATCTTTTTGTGCGTCTTAAGGTTACAAGCTCCTCATTGAACCAAAAGAAGGAGCGTTTATCAGGTCTACGGGTTTTGGTGGTGATGGGAGCAAGTAGGTTGATGGTTTGGGTAAGGCCTTGTTGGTATTGGTCAGCTAGATAGGAGGGGTTGTTGGTGCCTAGAACTGTATGGGCAAAGGCAGCACTCAGTGCTGGGGTGAGTTTGTCGGAGGAGAGCTTTTTGATATTTCTAGTTTCAAATGTTTCTGTTTTTTTAGGGGTGATGTGCTCTGTACTGGCGTTGTCTATAGTGAAATTGATTACATAATTATCTGACCAATTGACTGGGAGGATGGAGTCAATGGTGACTAGAGAGTTAAGAGTGAGAAGCCAGTCTAGGGTTCTTCCTTTTGAGTGGGTGGGTTTATCTACCAGTTGTACGAAATTCATTTCTGACATGGCTGTATAAAATGTAGATGCTTCCGAATCCAAGGGGTCATTGTAACCTAGGTTAAAGTCTCCGAGGACTATGCATTTAGTTTTAGGCTTGATGAGGGACGTTAGGAGTAGTGGGATTTCCAAGTCAGGGTGTGTGTTTTTATTGGGTGATCTGTACACCACTAGTAAATTGGTAGTGGTTTTGGGGTTGGAGGTATACTTGACTAGTAGGAGTTCATAACCTTGTATCTGTTCTATTGGGCAAGCTCTGATTTCTAGGGTGGTTTTGGCTATTATGGCGACTCCGCCTCCTTGGGTATTTGTTCTGTCTGTTCTCCGGATGCCGAATTCCTGCGGGAATAGCAATGGTTAGAAGTGGTCCTGCTGCTGGGTGAAGCCAGGTTTCAGTAACCACCAGCATATCAAGGTGTTGGTCCTCAATGGGGTCATGGATATCTATAGCATGGGCATCTAGTGAGCGGGCATTAATGAGTGCAGTTTTGAGGCTGGGGGGGGCAGGGGGTGGTGTGTTATCTACGATGGGGGGAGGATCAGTGGTTATGTTATTGGTTTGATGTTGGAGTGGTGTGTTGTGGAGGCTTTTGTGTTGGAAATTAATGGGCGTGGTGTTTGGTTTGGTCGGCGTATTGGGCGTGGTGGTGAGTGAAGTAGCTCGTGGGGACATTTTAGTTCTAGACATGAGTCTATTGAATCTTTCAATACCCAGGATGGGAGTGGTTGTGTGGTTGATGCTGATAGGTATGGTGTAATTGTATAAAGGCGGGTTGGGACTACGGCACGGGAGGTCTGAGGTTGCTACCTTCTTGATGGTGTTGGGTGAGATGTGGGGCTGAGGAGATGGTGTGGGGAAAGGGGGGTGTGTGGGGAGGAAAGGGGTGGGGCAGGGGATGGGGAAGTGGCGTGGGCAACCTGGTCTAACTAATCCTTCGCCAATCTTGATGAAATGTCCTCTGGTGCATAGTGTAGCATTACGGACTATACAAAAAGGGAACATGATGATGCTGAGGAGCGCCAGCATTATATTAGTGGACTGGGAGCAATAGTCCAGCGCTGGCAGGCAGTGCTCTAATGTAATCACAGCATCAGCCTGGGTGGGGTGCACGGGCAATTGGTCACCTAGGTTTGTTTTTAACAAATCAGGACACAAAAGCATAGGTCACTAGCAAGGTGCACAGGCAATGGGTCACCTAAATTCGATTTTAGCAAATCAGGACACAAAAGCATAGGTCACTAGCAAGGTGCACAGGCAATGGGTCACCTAAAGGCGATGTTGGGGGCAAGGGGAGCCGTGGAAGCGATGGGGTGCCCTAGCAGGGGCAGGATGCAGCATCTGGTTGTGTCTGCAGGCGGGAGGGCAGGCTGCTGCGTGGATGCAGCTTGCTCCTCGCAGGGACCTCTCGCTGGGTCCTTGTGGCTGGGTCCTCGTTCCTGATGGATGTGGGTTTTACTCCCAGTCTTTCTTTACTGTAAGCTTGATTGGTTAAAAGGCCATTGTTCTGACATCACAGTTGTTACCATGTTAGTAGAGGGTGAATTTACTGGACAAAATTGTAGGCATAGTGTTGTACAACGATTTATGTACCATGCAGATGGATTTAAAAATAATATGTTTAACAACCGGCAGTCAGTGCCGCATGGCAAGGGCCAAGGATTTCCCTAATGGCACCACCTCCTCCCTGGGTGTCTGGCTATTTGTTTTACTTAATTACATGCGTTTTGTTTGTTTTAATAACTGTCTTGTCGCATTCCCCGGCCCAATTAGTGTAGTTCCTGCTTTTATATGGCCCTGGCTTTTATATGGCACACTTTAAACATACCCCGGGCAAGCAATGGGTCCAACTGGAACCACCTCACCATCCCAGACCACCTTTGGCGGTGAGGCACTGGGCAACCTGCAATCAAAGGGGTTAGTACAGGAAATGGGCCACAATCATGGGTTCCTAATCTTAAATAAGGCACAATGCACTCAAGGGGCGATTGCTACCAAAAACAAGTGCACCTAATAAACAGGTAGACTTTCTTTCATTCTGGGCTAGCCCATTTCATAGACCAATTCAGTGTTTGTTGTTTCATTTTTAAGAGCAGTAGATAGCCTTCACAGCACGCCCAACTTCCTGTGAACTTTGAGCAAGTTTCTAATCATACTATCTCTAGGCTCCATGCCCTCATTCCCAACCTTCCCCCTTATTTCCCAATACACATTTAAGTGTAGGTGGCTCAATACTACTGGTAGCTGCAGTCCACCCGTAATTGTCAAATTCCCTATTGATCAGTGAGATTGACAATAACCAGTCCCAAAAGTACAGCACCTTACTACTGTAGTTCATCTTGTCTGTCCTGGTCCTTCTGCACCTCCGCTCCGCTCTGCAGTAGGTGGCAGCCATGGATCCAGGCTTCTGTTTTTTAGGAGCACTGCATGAGAGGGAGAGCATGTCCCAATTTCCTCCATAGTGGTACTTTCATTGTAGGGGCTTATGCAGCCCTTGGTGGCCTCTAGGGTGCTTTGGCTTTCTTCCCTTGCAATGTGTTTCTAGTGAACTTCAGGGCTTATGCAGCCCTAAATCCATGTCCTCCCTGGCAGCGCATTCATAACGTCTCTGGGCTGTAAGCGCCCTTATTTTCTCTGTGGCAGTGCTTGAGAGTGGATGGGTCTTCTATAACCCTCATTTCCCCTGTGGCGGTGTCTCAAAGCGTTTCCTCCATGGCAGCATTTTTTATTCAAGTGGGTGGTGCTCCACCTAGAGGAATCTCGCAACTAACTGCTGCACTTTGTGCTTTGCCATGTCAGATGCAGCGGCTTATGCTCCAGGTAAGTCCTGCTCCATGCCGCCCTCCCTGAGTGGACCCGGGAGGCCGTAGACCTCATAGGACCACGGCGGTGCTGGATGCCCTGCGCATGCTGCTGGTGTCATCGGGGTAGTTTCATCTTTACCACCCGCCCCGTGGCAGTTGGCCTGAACTTCACGCCAAGCGACACATGATTTTTACTTCCTCTGGTCGACCCAGTCTGGTCTCAGGGCGGACCGTATCCACACAGGCCGCGCACTGGTTCATGGATGCTTGCAGACGTGGCCCCGCACTGGTGCGTTCACCAGGCCGCACACGGCTGTTGCCTCATAGGCCATGCCACAGGTCTCGGGGTTGCCCGATCATGCGGCCCTGGGCTGGGGCATTATTCTTCATCTGGGCAGGTCTGGAACATCAGATCTTGAAGCCCTGGGGAGCCGCTCGAGCTTGTGACCCCCCAGAGAGTGCTAATCTTTTTTGCTTTGTCTTTTCTTCTTTCTGGTTTCTCTCGCTCTTTGTCACTCTACTTCTGTTTTCTCCTTCTTCCAACTGTCTTTTTTCTTCTTTTCATTACCTTGTCGAATCCTAAATAGATAAGCCCATTACTTTTGGCAGGGGAGACCTGCCTATTGTGTTACATATGTTCTGAATGGTTGGGTACTTGGAACATTCAAGTAAGTTTTTACTGTTAAATCAATTACACATTAAATAAAGGAACTTTAAAACAATTGTGTCCTGGTCTTTTCTTTTTTCTAATAATTCCTGTACTATACCCCCATCTATTTATTAATAACCCCCTAACTGACCAGGCCACATTAGTATTTGGAAAATGCCTGTCAACTGTGTTGGAATCAGGCAGCAGTGTCATGACGGCCACTGCTCCAGTGTTCCAGCTCCTGATTTTCCAAGTGAGTTAATTTCTCTGCTCTTACATCCTCACACTGAGTATGTACTCTCAAATTGCAGTGTGTGCCTTTCAAATTTCCATGTGGTTTGCGTTCCATGCCCACACTTGAGACGCACTATTTACCAAGTCCCACCACGTAAATGGAATCACGAAAAGTGCTTCTCAAAACAATAATTTGTCTCACGTGTATGTTACACATTTTCTGGAACTGGTGTTCCCACGGTTTCATCCCTTGAGGAGTAGTGCTGACAACTGAACAGGATGCAGGACTTGGGCAGCTACTGCACACCAGGGGAGCTAGAGTAAAGACAGGGGAGTCCTGGAGGATCATCAGTGGATCAGATTGGCTCCCCAACCAAAAAGGGGAAGTGTCCGTAAGCCATGCCAGTTTCAGCCATGGTTATCAGACAGGCTCTCTGCGGAGAACATTGGATGGAGAGGTACGTTGCAGCAGATCCATTGGCTACTATGATCAGATTCCATATTGCCCTAAAACCTTGGCCCCTGCAACCAAAGAGTGCACTACAGGTTCCGTTTCCGCAGCTTTGACACAGGATGATGCATGAAGAATAGGACCAAAACGTCAAAGGGTACATACAACTAGAACAACCTGCTTGCCCGCCAAAGCCTCGGTTTCTCTTGGTGTGAGAAGACCCTCCCAGGCCCACTGCAAGGAATTGGGTCCAGTTCGTAGCTAGAATGGACTTCTTGACGTTCTGCAAGAACCCCACGGAGTGGAGAAGCACCCACAGCTTTCTGAGAGGATGAGAAACCACTGCAAACAACTTGATTCATAATAACTGTGATACAGAAAGATCTTACTGCTCTATTTAAAGTTGCTTGCCATGATCTTCATAAAAGAAAAGAGAAAAATGTGTGACTCTCATGGCCAAAAATCGGAACAATGTCTAATACTCCAATGAATAATGTGCATGAAATATAGACCGTTTCTACTACTGTCTATGCACTGGCTTCTATGAAAACACATACACACTGCTGATTATATAAAGAATCACATTTAAAATAACCCTGGCACGCTGCCAAAGGTTGGCAACCATGCAGCAGTTGGAGTGCTTTATGATAGCCCTAATGAGCAGTAACTTGTAACAGAAGAAAAGTAGCAGTCCACAGTAATGAAATTATGTATTTATATAAACAACATTTATGGCGTAAAAAAGTAGTTTGATCAAATTACAGTCTGCTATTGATTTAGTACGTATTCAGCCTGAGTCAGGCAATATTTTATGTCCGCTCTCCGCGACTGCAGAACAATACATTTCAATTAGACTGTGTTTTTGTTCTGAGTAATTTAACCGACGTACCTGGCACAGCCAATGTAGTTTTAGATAATAAAAATGCATACTCTTTTTTATAAAAAGAAGTGACACTCTTTGTCTCGGTCTGCTAATTTTCCTTTCAGAATAATTATTTTGGCATAGAGCGATAGCTATCAATGTGCTCCTCCAATTAAATCAATTTAAACCATACACTATTGTAAATAAGGCTGACTCATCCACCCATTTATTAGTAAAACACAGTTGCATTTTCAGAATATCTACATTTCATGTGTCGCAGGAAAATGTACATGCAAAACATTTAAACGGAGACTACATGCCAGTTTGTCGGTCATTCTGACACAATCAGGTGTACCCTTAGAGTAAATCATTAAGCCCCTAAAACAGTAAACCCGACAAAAGCTCCTTCAACAAAAGAGAAAGATTCTCTTGTGCTGGCTGAACAGTTGCTGAAGCAAATATGCAAATAGCATGTATTATTCTGTAGCCCCCTCACCCCAAGAAAGTCATACATTCATAATGAAGCTTAAAAGTGATCAACAAATGCAGATCCAGAGTAATCGTAGTAGGGCAGTGTGCCTGACAAATCTAGGGTATTTGTCCCTTCTCCAAAGGGGGGAGCCACCACCTTTGGGGCTAGGGAGGTAAGCGCGCTCAGCAAGACCCTTCCTAAGGGTTTGGCCAAGTCGGGCATCACTGGGAGTATCCTATACTGAATTGTTCCCATGTATTGGAGCTAACAGAACTTTATATGGATCGAAAACCCTGACACAAAGACCAAGAAATACGGCTAAAGTGAAGATGCCTGAAGTGGTTCATTCTGATAGTGTTTAGTTGTTAGATAAAGAGGTGGAGCCAGGTAAGAGTAGGTTTTTGGACAGAGGACATTTTCTTTGAGTCTTTGACGACAGACGAGCATCCTTAGTTAGTTTGGTTAGGTAGGAAATGTCCCCGTAGCAGTAGGGCGAGGTAGGCAAATGTTCTAATTATTTGAATAAAAACCTTGAAAGTGTCCATTGTGCGTCTGACTCCTTGTTCTGGTATGTCAGAGCAGGTTTAAATTAATGTGTAGGAGGAAGATTTGAAAAGGTGTCAAAATAATTAAAAGCATGGAAAAAGGAAAAAACTAAAAATGTTGGTTTCCAGAAAGAGGCACTCCGGGTGTAACATGTACACATAATATCAGAGGCGTGCATGCAAACAAATGAAGCTCTGTAACGTAGGAGCAACCCCATCTTCGGTGGGTTGCTGAGCCTAGGCCTAATTGTAAATGAATTTGGGGCCTGTTTAGTGATATCTCAATATCTTTAAAACGTTAATCACATTATCAAGCTCAATCTCTTTAACTTTGTCTACTTTACAAATGTTTTACTCTGGGTGTGGCATTTTTTCAACCAATTGCTAAACAATAATGCACATAATACTTTTTGGGGGATTTTCCATACAAATATCGACAACTGAAATCAAGGGCAAGCTGGTTGGCCATTCATACTCAATGCAATGAACAGCAGCATACACGTCCTAGAAGTGTACAGAACTGTAGCTGATTATTGTTTTCCAGAGAGGGGCTCAAGTGACACCACAAGCAGCAAGAGCAAAGCTTGAGTTGTCCATGATGCCACATGGCACAATGGGTGCGAAACACGCCCTTGACGCCATCTCCTCATGCTGCGGGAATGTTCCTAGTGAAGGGACCCTAAGAGTCACCTTGCTTTGTTGGGTCAGTCACATCTTCCACTGTTAATGAGATCAGCTGCTGTTACCAAAAGGGGGAGAGGTGTCAGAGGTCAGGCTGCACTGAAGGAACAAGGCTTGAGGAAAAACAGGGCAGACCGTTGCCCTATGTTCTCCTGCAGCTTTGGAAGCATGCCATTGGGACACAGCAGCACCTTTTGCCAATGGTTTTCAATAGAGACCACAACACAACAAAAAACATGTGTTGCCTATCTCCCGCCCAGATTTTGCTTAATCACAAGTTTAAAAACATCTTCAGCACAAAAGGGGCATTATCTGTTGCTGTTAATGTTAAATATCATTATTATGTTGTAGCCCCTACTCCCCAAACAAAAGTTCATACATTCATAATGAAGCTTGGAGGTAATCATCACATTCAAATGATGAACTGTGCAGCAGCTGTGTACATGTACAATGCAAATCTACTCTTCTAAACCGGGGGTGCTCAGGTTCTGAAGCTGCACCATAAGCTAAACAAAAGACGGTAACAAAAGCTAATGTTTTCTTTTCCATTATACATACGTCTTTTGCTAGCGCGGAATTACAAAGAAGCAGCAGGCAGTCCAAACAGGCAGCATCAACCAACGAACAGAACGTGTACCTAATGTTCACTGCTTTGCAAACCGAGCTACAGCAAAAAAGTTTAAAAGCAGCACGTTCGATTGATCATATGAATGAACACAAGAGAAGTGCGAAGGATGTTTTTCGTTGTAGACCAACTATTTGGTACCAGCGGTCAATTTGCTTACAAAAATGTTGGTCAGAACCAGAAAAGGCAGTTTAAAATAGAAACAAGAAGCACATTTTTTAACAAATATCCATTAACATTAAACAAGAGTGACAATCACTGCTTGTACTTAGTCTAATTGGAGCTGCTGCTTCAAGGAGCAATTTCTGTGTCCACAAAATATTGCTAGAATCAAAAAGAATGTTGCTGGCAGATCATACTCTTTGCATGATCAGAGCCAGATAACAGGCCAAAACCTCATCTAGGAAGTTTTCATCAAACTTGATTTGATCACTGAACCTGTAACACAAGGTGGATTTCGTTAGATCAGAACCAGGTAACCTGGATTACAGGTGACCAACATCAAGTGCTACACATCTCACGCTCAGTACAGCATGATGCGGGTTACTGTGCAGTTCAACATGTGGCATCCCCATGGGAACACAGATGGCTAAGATCTTGAGCTGTCCAAAGAACACATTATGGTCCAAAGAACACATTATGAAGTCTGTACGGCTGTGCCATAGTTCGAACTCGGTGTTGAATACAGCATCTGAGATTAGGCACCCATTTCTGGAAGGAACAGTAGCAGTGACCTTGAGGCAGCACTACAAAAGTTATTATGATGTTGGTTACAGATGACAAAACTGTAGTGACTAACGGGCCCCCCATCAAGACGTTCATCCTTACACTGTAGCAAGAGTTGTTTAGCTCTTGGGAACTGATACTGCACATAGAACATACATGCAAACACAATTCCATAGCATAGCAATTTATCAGCATATTCATTAACTTCTTACCCAGTGCCATAAAGTCAGGGAAAAAAATGCCTCTTTCAGCAATAACTCATAATCGGGTTTCACAATACATCAACACCAATAGACTGAGAGTATGTTAAACCAGCATTGCCAAAGCCTGAGTTCCCTGAGTTCCCTGTTTTGTTTAGGAATCGTAAAGGGATGTGCCAATGTATAGCCATTG
This sequence comes from Ambystoma mexicanum, assembly GCF_040938575.1. Lineage (NCBI taxonomy): Eukaryota > Metazoa > Chordata > Amphibia > Caudata > Ambystomatidae > Ambystoma > Ambystoma mexicanum. Next base: position 1,375,690,212 of record NC_090932.1, read on the forward strand.
ACATCGTATAGCCTGGTACTCACAGTGTTTGGTAGATGTTGCCACTTATGAACAAGTAGAACCATAAATTGACATATATTCCATGCTATGCCCAGGTATTCACATCACATGGAACACCGCATGGCAGGTAATGATATCATAACCAGGGTACTGCCACTATACGTTCAGGTTTTAAAATCATTGACAGATAAAAGTCACTAAACGCCAGGTACTCGCACCCTTGAAATCAGAATGGCAGATAGACTGTTAAAATGCCTATCATCATTTTGTACACAGCATGCCCTCTTAAAATCTACAGAAGATCTGCACTAATATTAATTGTTCACCTGGTTGCAATAGGATGCAGGGCTTTCTCAGTTGCAGCTGCAGAAATTGCTGATACCTTCTCCCACAGAACATCACTAATGTTTTGTAGACAACTTTAAGGCGAGGGTGTTTCCCGAGAAAAGAAGTCTTGTAAAGGGAAAAAGTGACAAATATCTAAGTGGCAAGAAAGGATACTTTGGTTTAATCACTCCCCCAGAATTTAATGTCTTATTGATATTGATATTTTATTTATATCGCACTCATACACATGTGTTTCAGAGCGCGACAAGGCAAGGGAGGGGAAACGGGAGAAACAAAACAACGATCTTACTAGGCCCAGTGACATTGAGAACGCGCAAGTGCATGGGAGAGAGGGAGGGGAAAAGTGCAGGGAAGGGGGAGAAGTGGACAGTGCATAATAAATAATAATAATAAAAGCAAACAAAAAAGTGGTAGTGCAGCCAGCAAGTGGTAAGTGCTGAGTTTAGGGAAGCAGACAGGGTAGGTCAGATAAGTGTGAGGAAGGAAGAGGGGGGGCTGTATGGGTACAGATACAGACCCCAGTGCAAGGGGTGGCCCGGAGGCAATGCGGGAGGGTGGCAGGGTGAGCAGGATCCTGGGCCTGGAGGACAGAGGGTGGCCAGGTGCACAGTGCCAAGAGAGAACACATCAGAAGGGGAGACTGGGAGCAAAGGCAGAAGCAAAGAGGAAGGTCTTGAGGTGCTTCCGGAACCAGAGATGGTTCTCCTCAAGTTTTAGAATGCAGGGAGGCTGTTCCAGAGGGAGGCCCCAGCCGAAGACAGAGATCTACCCCCAGTTTGTTTCTTTGAAAAACGACTGACCCTGAGGGAGTTAGAGGTAGAGGAGTGAAGAGCTTGAGAGGGAAGGTATTTGCGGGGGGATAGCTGAAGGTATTTTGGACCCAGGACCCAGAAAGCCTTGTGGACAATGCAGAGGGTTTTGAATTTAATCCTTGTATTCACTGGGAGCCAATGGAGAGATTACAGAGCTGGAGAGATACAATCCCAGGGCTTGAGGCCAAGGACAAGTCTTGCAATCCTGTTCTGGATGAGTTGCAGAGGGCGGAGAGTAGAGGCAGGTAGATTTAGAAAAAGGCTGTTACAATAGTCCAACCTAGAGAGAACCAGAGCTTGGGAGACCATGAGCTTCTGGGGAAAGGAGAGGAAAGGGAGAGTACCTCTGAGGAGGTGCAGTAGGAAGTTAGACTTTTTAGAGACATCAGAAATGTGGGCAGAGAAGGAAAGTGTGGAATCAAAGATGACCCCGAGATTCTTAGCAGTGCAAGTGGAGGTAGGAGGAGGGCCAATGGAGGCCGGCCAGAGACTGAGGGGAAAGGATAGAGAAGGTGTGCCGATGAGGAGGATCTCAGTCTTGCTGGCATTCAGACAAAGATCATTGGCGGAACACCAATCTTGAATGGCAGTAAGGCAATCAGAGATGAGAGAGAGGGAGGAGATGGCCTAGGGCAGCCCGATAATGAGTTGAGTGTCGTCAGCGTAGCACTGGAAATTTGAGCAGAAAATGGCAATGCAGTGGGTGAGAGTTGCCAGGTATTGGTTGAAAAGCCAGGGCGAGAGGTTAGACCCCTGGGGAACACCACAAGTAGAGAGGAAAATAAATGATAGGAAGGACCCCAGTTGGACCTGGGAGGGTCGATCAGAGAGGAAAGAGGTCAGCCAGACCAGAGCCTGATCAGTGAAACCCAAGTTATCGCAGAGACAGTTGAGCAGGATGGTATGGTTGACCGTGTCAAAAGCAGAAGAGAGATCAAGTAGGATGAGGACAGAGGGAGTGTTTCAGTCAAGGTTGGAGAGCAGGTCTTCACGGATGTTCAGGAGAGCAGTTTCCGTGCTTCTGGCTGCTCTGAAGCCAGACTGGTGGTCATGGAGACAGCCAACAGAATCGGAATGAAGATTAAGCTGGGAGATGGCCAGCTTTTCCAGGAATTTGCCCAGAAAGGGAGTAATGGAAATTGGGCGATAGTTAGCAGGGCAGGAAGGATCAGCTGTGGGTTTCTTGAGAAGAGGATGCACATCAGAGTGCTTCAGAGAGGAGGGGAAGGATCCGGAGGCAAAGTAATGGTTGCAGAAATCGGCAAGGGCCAGAGCGAGGGTGTCAATGTGGTGCTTGATGGTTTTAGAGGAACAGAGATGAACCTGTTTTAGAGGGAGAGATAGGCCATACAAATGGTATGAGAGGGCAGTTTCCCAAAGTGGAAGCCTTAGTATCACTGACCCTGCCTGTTCCTGTATTAAAAATGTGAACTTTACTTTCGTATTATACCATTGCTTTGGATGGCCCATGACACACCGTTACCAGGCATTGCCCCCAAATGCCCATGTGCTACTACCATTCAAAGGGGGTTTCCATGGAACATGCAATCACTTTTGTCATTCCGCAAGATTACCATCATATGCCCAGGTGCGAACACTACAGCCAGGATTGTTATCCATTCCCCAGGTACTGACACAATTATCAGCGAGTATCCCCAAATGTCCAGGCACTTTAACAACTGCTAGAAATTGAGATCACATGCTGAGTACTTATGCATTTCTGTCCTCATCCATTACACATACCTGAGTAAAAAGACCAACAATGCACGGGTGCTGAGGGGGCTTTCGAGGCAGACAGCAGGGATGCTGCACTCTTCTCCCTCAATGGAATTACAGAGGAGTTAGATCTGGGACAGTAGTGGAGGGTTCTTGCAATCACCCCCCCCACTGGCAGCCTCCCTGAGTTCACTGCCTTTGACAGTTTGACCTAGGATTTGTGCCTGAGTGGGGGAGGGGAGTGCATCTGTGCTTCACATTCCCCACCACTTTCCCGACCACACTGTATGGAAGTCGGAGAAGCAGTCAGAGCAGGGGAGCACTGAAGGGCCCAGGAGGGCGAGTGGAGTAGTAAAATCTAGCATCACAATGCAACATTTTCTTTTAAACTCACATCCAACTCGCTGAAATTCACACTGGAAATCAGGAATGTTCAGAACAGACCCACCCATCTCTCCAGAACACCTTGGAACAAGTTACACTGTGCATCGGGTAAGTGAGAGGGCCGGTTCCCTTGTGATCAAGGACTGGAGATGGCATTTCACTGTGGGTGGGGTTCTGGTGAGTCATAAACGGGAGACGAGTATCAGGGGAGGGGGCAGTAGGACTCCCGCTATCTAAATGGTGATGGAAAGAGATCTTGTGGTCTATGCTGTCGTAGGCAGCAATGAGATCTAGAAGTACTACTAGGCAGGATGTCACTTGTTCAGATGCTTCAGAGACTTTATCCTACATTTTGGGAAGAACCGTTTTAGTGCCATGACCGTGGCAAAGCAAGTTATGGGGTAATCGAAGAAAGTTGCTTATTACAAGGCACTCGGCCTCACACACAAATAAACCCTCTGAAAAGCCAACAAAATATAGCACCAATTTGTGGACACGTCCTGTGCTTAGAAAAGAAAATCCACGCTCTGGAGTACAGTTTGAAAGGAGGCAAATACTTCCCACCCCAAGTAACATGACGATGAGATGATCCGCCTTGCTTTCAGAAAACAACTGAAAATACATAACTTTCAGCACTCCCACAAACCTTCTCTCCTCCAGAAAGTAATGCTTGATGGCAATTTAGTTTGCAAAGCCATGATCTGCAGTTCTTCATCAAATTGTTGCATCCACTTTTTCCACCAAGGGTATTTAACAATTTTTGGGGTTTTAACAAATCTGCAGCAGAAGCTTTTTATTAGCTTCGTGAGAGAGGTTGAGCATGGAAATGTATATATTTTAGAGATATCCCGAACTTCAGGTTCCAGTAAGAATTCAGCTGAATTACAGCAGAAGAATTGGTCATTAGGCCTGGCTGAATAATTCCTTGCTGCTCGGCTCCTGTCGAATACTTTTGTCTTCTCATTTAATAGCAATGTAACAAGTCAGAGAAGCAAGTACAGAGTCCAGGTGGGAAAAGGGAATGAAAATAAACAATGTCTGAAATCATTCCCGATTAAATATAAGGCAAAGCTGCATATGTTTGTGCATCAGGGAGGAGGAGTGGTTAGGGGGAACGAGAGGCGAGCATGGTTGGTTCCTATGGAAAACGCTTAAGGAGAAACTAGAATACACCAGAAGGACTGATGTAGTCAGTTATATATCAGGCAGAGTGAGATGCCCTACCTATGAGGCCTGTGAGGGACTTCATCTTGGGAAATCTCTCCAGATACACTGTGGGCCAGTCTTCCGGACTGAACATACAGTGAGTGGCATGATGACTCTGTATAGGACATAGACAAAAAACTATGCCCTGTTGATAAACCCTCTAGAGTGGGAGGATATTTGGAAATCAGAAGACTTTCCAACGGAAGTATGTCTGTTCTACATCAGTAAGGGCAGCGGGTTACATGTCTGGTGGAGAAAGATGCGGCCAACATTTCCCAACCCAGATGGCCCTCTTCGAGAACTTGATTATTGGGAAACCTCTAAAATAACATTACAGGTTAGTCTGTCCCAACAGGACACATAAGAGAGGACAGAGTGATACAGAGCATTGCATCTGCTGATGTTGTGGGCTGTAGGTTTGAAGAGTGATGGTGACAGAAAAGGCCATAGAACTTTCCATTCTCCCGTGTAGTGGGATGGAGGGTTATAGGTAAAGGATAAAAAAAAGGATCGAATGCCCTTTTTTCGAAACCAAAAGGACTGACAAAAAGGGTCGAATTTTTATTTTTTTTGGTTTTTTATTTTTTATGGGGGGGTTCGCCCCCTAACCACCAGTTTTCTTTTTAACGTTAACATTTTTTTTTAAGCATACCGAACTAAAAATATATATATAAATAAATAAAAAAACATTCTACCCTTTTATTTCGGTCCTTTTAGTGTCGAACAAAAGGCATTCGATCCTTTTGTTTTAGATCCTTTGGCTGGACACCGGGATGGAGGTAGGGTAACTTGACATGAACTGATATTTAGTGGACATGAGTGACTGCCTAAGAGGCAAGGGGTTTCTTGGAACTTATAGGGTAGTTTGGGGAGATTCAGTCGCATGTCAGAATTTCTGACTTGCGATTTTCTGTGCTCCAACCCTGTCAGCCTCTCTGGCAGGGCCCTCTTCTTTAGCATATGGTGGAAACAGTCCCATTTGTAAACATAGTAGGGAGTTGGAGTCCTCTTCCCTCATGTGCACCATCGACTTGTGCCCTGCATGAACGAACAGAAACCATTTATACCTTTCCCTATTAGCTGGAAGGTTTGAAAATCATTTTCCATTTAAGCTACCTTGCAACTCGCAATGTTTATGATCCTTAATGGCAAATGTAAATCGCAGTATCCATTTTGTTAATTGGAACCAAGCACTTTGATTTCGTGAAGGCTGCCACTTTGAGTAGTACTTACTTTGCATATGCAACATCTCTCCGTACATGCAGTTTTTGACAATCTATTCTTTTTCGGATTGTGTGCCTTATGTAAAGATGTGATGTTGATTAAATTTTCAAGTTTTGAACATGATTTATTAAATAAACCAACTACTCGGCTTCAGCGAATACTTGAGAAACTATTTGGTATTTGGCCATAAATATGTTATTCAGTGCACCCCTAAAAAGTTTATATTAGAAATGTAACATCAGGTATGAGCTGATAACGGCTTTACGTCACTACTTCTTGCCCTTAAATAAATGGATATAGCCAGTCTGAGAGAATTCCGAGTGATGTTCCCTCTTTCCTCTATGGTAGATACATGATTTTCAGTGGGGACTCCCCATTTCTGTAAATGTACCCAGGGAAAGTGGGCCTGCTGTTAAAACCTCATAGCATTAGAAGGGTGATTAAGATGCAAACTATACATGTCATTGTTCCTGTAAAAATGTGCAGCTCTTCATGAAAATGAGTTGGTCTCAAGCAAGTCAGCCCACAAATACATTCCCAAAGGGAAATCTCAATTCTAGACATCTATTTACATAGACCTCTTCCCGGGTAAGAGCTTTTCATAAAAAACAACAAATACCAACTATGACGAATCCCAGGGTATCGTCACTGCGTCCATGGGGGGAGCCCCTTCCTATGAGGACAGGGAGGTGAGGCCACTACCCGATAGTCTCCCTCAGGGTGGTACTCAGCGGGTGGATCTCATGGCGAGGGAAGCCCTCCATGGGACCAGTGACAATCACCTTTGGAGAACGTGATATTCCCCTCCCTCATCTCGGTCCCCTCCTTCCTTCTCCCCCACCCAGTACTCTGTGGTCCCCCACACCTCTATCTGTCTTTGTTGAGTTGAGGAAACAAAGTCCCAGGAAAATACTGAGACGAAGAAGAGCATCACTGAACTCTGTAACGATCATTAGTTCAGTACTATGACGAGGAGGAAGGATAGAGTAATGAAGACTACCTGTGGGAACAAACACACGCAGTCTAGTTGCTGGAGACTGCCTATTGGTTACCTGCAGTACCGAGAGCAAAGTTTGAGTGCCGCAGACCGAGAAACATGGGAAGAAGCTGTGGACCAGGATGCCAGTGAGGAGAAGCCACCGTCTCTGATGGTGCTTCCAAGATTCAGCAGACTACAAGAAAGTAATAAGAATCCAAGTACATAAAGTACTTGGGACGCCTACAGGAAGGGAGCAGCACAGCCTAATTATGTGAAGCTGGAGCGAAGATGCGGATCACAGCTCGAGCAGAGAGAGAAGCAGAGACTTGCGCCGAGAGTTGGAGAAGCCCAAGGAGGACACCACACAGTGGGAACCCAAAAGCAAGGTATGGGTGCTGCCTGGGTCCATGAGAGGGGCTGGGAACCGATCGTGGGGAGCTTAAAGAGCACAAAGTAAAGAATATGATAAAATACGAGTCAAGGACCCCAACCAAAATATAAAGACAAGGACATATGCTGCATCAGTAGACACTTGGCAGGAGAGTAAACCAAGTGTCCTGGGAAGCCAATTCAAAGGGGTCTGTTACCCAAATGAACCACAGAGACAAAGCCAAAGTAAATGGGTTGGGGACCCTAACACAATCAATAAGGGAGAGAGTAAAAAGACACAGACATATGCTACATCAGTAGACACTTGGAAGGAGAGTAGACCAAGTGTCCTGGGAAGCCAATACAAAAGGGTCTGAGACCCAAGTGAACCACAGAGGCAAAACCAAAGAAAATGGGTCAGGGACCCCAGCACAATCAAGGAGGGAGAGATTAAAACAAACTTTGTAAACTATCAAATGTGGATCAGTACCTGGCAGGAGAGTACACCAGGTCTGTTCAGTTGAACAGTGCGTGAAGTTGGGGTAGAGAACCCGTGAAAGAAACACCAGGGACTGGGACCCATATTAAGCTGGACAAGGTCCACAACAGCCAGGCACAAGGGGCTGGGACCCTTACAAGAACAAAGGAATGTATGGTCAATGGGTTGAGGCCCATAACTAGTTGGAGAGAACCTGAGAGAAGATAAAGGGGGTCTGGGACTCACATAGAAGAGATCGATGAGTTGTTGGTGAGGAGAGCCCGGATCTGGGACCCATGTGAAAGAGAAAGAGACATTTGTTGGAAGCCTGAGTTCAATGGTCAAGTCTGGCAGGATAGTGCACCAGACTTGGTGTTGCAGTTTTGAGTTGGAAGGAGAAACAAGGGGACGAGACTCCTCCCCTGATACAGGGAAAGTATGTCTTAGGAAGAAAAGCTCTATCCTTAAGTCTGGTAGGATAATGAACCAGACTTAACCCTACATTTGCGAATTGATATTTGTGAACTGTGTTTATGGAAATACTTATTGTGTTTTCACACCACAAACTGCCCATTTAAGGCCTGTATCTAGAGGTAGAGGCGACTCCCTCTGGATCAAGAAGAGGACGCCCTGTTATTCCTTAGTTAGGTTAGTGTAAGGGACGGAAATAGGTTTGGACACAGGACAGTGGATTTATTATTTAAGGAGACCTCCTGAAAGAGTCCTTAGTGTTCTATAGCAGAAGTCTTTGATAAGAAACATGTCACCACTGTGCTACATTCGTACCTCTGCACCCTTACAAAACACAGTCAATTACAGAAATATACATTTTATTACTTTATATTATTTTAAATATTTCAAAAGCACAAATCTTATTAAAAGTATAATGGAGCAGTGTACAATGATATAAGCTATAATACCAATCATAGCAACACTAACGACTTACAAAATCTAATAAAATTGACAAAAGAGATCTATATCTAAAAACAATTTGCGACAATATCTTCTTTAGGAAAGAGATAGGTTGTTAATTGTTTTCTGAAAATAGTTAAAGATTAACCAGGTCGTAGATTAAGGGGAAGATTCCAGAAGACTGGAGCCTCCACATTGAAAGCTTTCTTCTGGGTGTTGAATTTTCTCACCTTTTGTATATCTAGAATATATCTATTTTGGTTCAAGGGATGTTCTATTTTTTTCCAACAGATTAAGTTTAGATACAAAATAAGAATGGTCACCTAATTGTAAAGCTTTAAGTGTAATGCACCCTAACCTAAAAAGAATTTGAGTTGTACAACAGAAACCAATGCACAAAGTTCAAAATTGGAGCAACCAAATCACATTTATAGGCTCCACCAATTAGTAGTTGAATCAAACCCTAAATGTCTCAAGATGAAATAAGGTACCCTGATCAACATACTGTATCCACCATCAACATAAGACAAAGACAACGGTTGCATTAAAGAGCAAAACAAGGTAAATGGAAAAAAATGTTTGATCCTGTTCAAAAGAGCTAGTTGATAGTGAACTAGTTGGACCTTCTTTGAAACATGAACAAGGTTCGAAATGGCTAGGAGCTGGGGCCTACTCTGTGCCTGCTTCTAGCCTAGGAGAGTCTGGCTAGCTTCAAACCAACAGTTACCAGGAGCTCCGTTTGGCTCCCCATGCCAATTAGTGCCTTGCAAACAAGCATATCTGACATTAACTTTGAGTGTTTGAGAATGTTAATAAAGAAGAATTATGACATATCTATTACACATTAAAACAAAATGGGTCATACATAATGACTAAAAAGTATGCATCTGATATGGATGTTAGGTTTGCAGTGTGCTCTGTACTAATTTCTGATTACATAACAGCATCTCTGGTCTACTAAGAGATGCCTGCCACCAACTAGCTGGTTTTACCTCCTGCTAACTGAATCTTAATTTAGAATCCTGCATGAATTTTGACAAATAATTTAGGGTCCAAAATAAAGCCAAGTGACTTTCCTGGAAGATTACAATTTGGAAGACACCCGTGATCTAATTTGGTTAGTGAGTTTATCTGGGGCAAATTAAAGAACCCTTTAATGGGCAACATAAATCAGTATTTTATAGCAGACAAGCAAAGTCCCAGGTGATTAACATCAATTTCAGTGGTCACAGGTAGATACAACTCAGTATCATCAGCATAGTGATGGATTGTGTCCCCAAAACCAAAGATCAGGTCTCCCTATGGCTTTGTATATAGATTGAATAGAGTTGGTGCCAAAATAGATCTGTGTGAAACAGCACAACGCACAGGAAGAGGAGAGGAACAGGACATCCCAATTTAAACTACTTAATACCTATTTGAAAGAAAAGAACAAACCATTCCAAAACTCCTCCCCCTATGTCATACATATTTACGGGTGCTAAATGATTTTTAATGGAAAATAACAGAAAAGAACAAATATAAACATACATCACGTCATAATACTTAACTGCGTCTCAAAACATATTACTAACAGTGTCAAAACATGAACTAAAACGAATACATAGTCCTTACAATACATATATTTTATTTCAAACAACCACAACAAATTACAGATGTATGTTTTATCGGCAATCATTTCATGTAACCTGTCTCTAGTACATCAAAACATGATAATGCCAACTAGTAGATAGTGTTGGCAACAGGGCATAGAGTCATTCTACATTACCCAGCTTTCCTTCTCACCGACCACTTCCTTCTCACCGTACCTCCATCCCCCTGTGCTTCCTCCCGTTTCCGCTCCTTCCAACTCCTTGCACCCCTACACTGGAACTCACTCCCTCTCACTATCCGCTCCTCTACGTCCTTCCCCTCTTTCCGCACTTCCCTTAAATCCCTCCTTCTCCATTCTCCTCCCTGAAACCTCCCCCTCTACCTTCTCTGCTTCCCCCTCACCCCCTCTTTCTTCCCCTTGATTTTCCTCTCCCTTCTCCTACCCTCCTGTCTCTCTCTTCAATTTCCCTCTTCTAACTCTCCACCACGCCCTCCCCCACCCGCCTAATCCCACTCCCTATTCCCTCTCCCCTTCAGTCAATTGCTCTTGTCACTGTTTTATCGAATGATTCATGATATAATTTTGCTTCATCTGTTACATTGTTGATGTTATTATATATAATGTTGTTCTACTGTACAGCGCCTTGGTGTAAAGCGCTCTATAAATCAATAAATCAATCAATCAATCAATCAGTCCTCATGGTGTGCATAGTGGCCAATATCTGTTTAAGAGATCTGAACACCTATCACACTGGTCTGCTTATATCTTCAAGCTATATAGGGGCAACCGGATAAAAGGATTATCAACTTTATTTTCTTGACAAAAACTTGCTTTGTAAATATTCGGTTATTAAACTACTTACATTATTATTATTATTATTATTATTATTATTATTATTATTATTATTATTATTATTGTTATTGTTATTATTATTAATCGATTTTCAAAGCAATAACACCTTTTTTTAAATCTTTAACAGGTCTGCATTACTGCATTCTTCTTCCTATATCTCCAAAGATGAATTGTAAAAAGAAAACAAGTTAAGTTTCTGCAAAGCAAAGGATTGGCAATGCAACGTAATCCACATAAAAAAACAAATGCAAATAAACCGAAGGAGAAATGACTGATTTTTGTTGACCGAAAATAGTAGGTATTTTAGTATATGTGTAGTAAATAATAGGTGCGGGTGGAGTAAGGGTATAAATTAGGGTAAGGAGGGTGAGGAAGTGCGGGGGGACGCCCCCTGCATTATTTGTTTTTTAAAGTTCAAAAAGCAAAAACTAATTTTCGTTTTTCAGTAAAAGAAATTAGATAATTTCCCATTTGTATTTTTTTCTCTACATTTTCACGGATATCCATTGGCAACCACTGCGATGGCAACTGGAATAATAATATATTACCAAAGAAATATCACAGTATTACTATGACAATGACATCCCACAGGGGCATCTTGCAGAGGATTACAAGTGCGTAAGGCTTACTACTTGCACAAAAGGTAAAGATGCCCATTTCAAATAAATAAACTAAGGGTGTGATTAACAGCATATATCTGTCAACCTTATGCCATTAGTATTACATGCTCTCTTGGCGGCATGTCAAAGATATTCGTTGCCCGTTCTTTTTAATCTATATATGGAGCCTCTTAGTGACATTATAGTCGAACATAATGTGTGTGCACACCAATATGACGATGACACTCAGCTGTACTTAAATATATCTTTTGTAGGAGATTAACAGCAGTTGGGTGAATGTTTAATCCATATAGAGAGTTGGATGGACTTCTTGAAATGAAATACCTCAAAAACAGAATGCTTCTGTTTTCTCCCACGAAGCCTGATCCATTGCTTGCAAAACTCTTTCATGAGGGGAACTTTTTAGGAGCCCTCACGCAATTTGTTTCCTCTGCACAATCTTTAGGTTTTATGCTAGATGCACATCTTTCTTTAATTCCTCACATAAACTGTTTCGTAAAATTGGCTAATTTCCACCTGTTTTCCATGGAATCAGTGAAACCATATATTTCATTGTCACACTTTCACTCATTGGTACAATCAATGTTTTTTTTAATTATTAATATTATTATCTTTATTGTTTTGGTTTGTATAAACCTTTACAAAACATATTTCACAAGCAAGACGAAAGAGCATAAATTAATACAAAATTACAAAAGTACAAACATTTCTCATCTAAAAACAATTGCATATATACTTAAACATAAGAAGATTCGATACAAAGCTGCACGAGTCGATATTAAAAATCTTAAATCAAGAAAATTCTAAAACTCTTTATAATATGACCATTTTCATATCAAGTCACAAATGATTCTCAAAAATTCATTAATACGTATTTTTAAAACCGTGGAGTTTCCATGAAGCATTTCATACCACAGCCTGGCTCTGTTCACATTAGAGGTGTCATTTACAAACATTGCGAAGTATTCAATTCTATGTTTTACAAGGGCAGGACATACCAACAATAAATGCAACAGTGATTCACTAACTCCAAATACATTGCAGTGTCTGCAAAATTTGATTTCCGCAACGTTGCTATTCCTAATTTTCTGAATTTCTAGGGTGTTTAAAACATTAAAGCGAAATCTCATGGTCGCATTTCTAAAGGCTCTAGAAGGATATTTTTCTAAGTATTTCTCTGGAGCAGCTTTCCATTTCCAAAAAGAAATGGCTTGCAAGTATAACCTTGAGTTCAGGATCACCACATTGTTATTCAGCCAATCAAAAGCTTTTACCAACTCTTTCACTTTTCCCGGATTCCTTATAAGAATCTCTATAGAAAGACCCAATTCCACTAGTATTTTGGTACAGTCTCTTTTGAGATCATTCATAAAAGTACCCTCAGCGTCTGTTCCCAAAAAATAATACAAGGTATTGGCCTCAGAGATAAGACATTTGCGTAGTAATTGTAACTTCTTCCAATGCATAATGCTCCTTAATGATGGCAATCCCAACTCGTACCGTATTAGTTCCATAGCAATACATTTCGGTGTGTGTCTTAAAACCTTATGACATATTTGGGCTTCAATAATTTTAAAAAATGGAGCCAGATACTCTGAGCAAAATTCTATACCATATAACAAGCGTGGGATAGCCTTTGTGCGATAGAATAGAATACATGGAGTTAGAGTAAATCTTCCCACTCTTTTCTCCACTATGTTCAGCTGATTAGCAATTACTGAAGCTTTTAAACTAAGATTTTTTTTAGTGAAGCCAATTGCTTGTGAGGTGGTATAAGTATAGCCCAGATATTTCAATATTGGTTTGTTTTTTAGCTTTACACCACCACAGACAACAGAAAAGGAATCTTGTTTTATAAATCTCATACCTGTATAGAATATCACTGTTTTAATAGGATTTATCAGAAGTTTCCTATCACGTATAAAATCTTCAAATGCAACAATCGTTCTCTGTAGGCCTACTTTTGTGCCATCAAATAGAAGAAAATCGTCCGCGTAAGCAATCCATTTTATTCTTAATTTACCCAATTTTGGTGATGCCAGACCACTAGGATCCAGGAACAACCCAGCCTTAGATACATAAAGATTGAACAGCGTGGCTGCCAACCTGCAACCCTGTCTTAAACCATTGTAGGTCTTGATTCGGTCAGACATTAAACCATTGGTGTTGAGTCGCACTCTCATCTCTGTGTTTGAATATAGGGCTATTAACAGGTCTAATAGACTTTCCTCAATGCCCAGGTCGTAAAGCGTCCTCCAAAGAAGATTCCTATCGACCATGTCGAAAGCCATAGATAAGTCCATTGAGACTAAGTATAGAGGCTGCTTATCTTTGGCTTTAGCCTTACTTAGAAAATTCGCTACAACTGATCCACCCAAATCCGTCCCCATTGCCTGTCTGAAGCCTATTTGTCTAATATCCAGTATATGAGAGGCCTCTATCCATATATTCAATTCTTCCAAGACAATTGCTGCAAATATCTTGGATTCCACATCAGTTAACATAATTGGGCGATAATTCAGTGGACTTAGGCGATTTCCCTTCTTATATATTAGAATGACATAGGACATCTTCCAGGTGTTGGGGATTTGCTTCTGACATAATATAGTACTAAACAAACATTTCAATACACCAGCCCACATATCTACATTATGTTTCAATGTGGTATACGACAGGTTATTGGGGCCAGGAGTAGTTGTAGGCCTCACCTTTTTTATGTGGATGGAAATGTTATTAACTGAGATATTCATTAACCACTTCTTATCACTATAGAGTGTAACATTGGGAAGAGTATCAGGGGACTTATATAGCTTCTCAAAATAATCCACCCACACATTCCCAGCAATAGGGTTCATTGTCATCCCGAGCTGGTTTGCTTCAATGCCGTTAATAATTAGCCATGTATTTTTGTTATTACCTTTTTCTAAGGCAGAAATCATGGCTTCACCATCTTTTTGAGCCATAATTGCTTTATGTGATATTAACCAATTCTTAAATTTTTGTTTACGTTGCTTAATTTTACCGCACATTTCTATAAGATTTGAATTTTGTTTTTTATAAGGCGCAAATCTTTTCTTAGGAGAGTCTTTCCCATTTTTACTTCATTATCAAATGTATTATTGCGTTTATTTTTAGGAGTGACCATATTCTGTTTACTTACATTAGCTGACCCCAACATATACTCAACATAGGACTTAAAACATTCACCTGAGTAGGTTACCATTTTCCACTCTAGCGAGTGCGTTGTGTAGTCATGTAGCATCAGGGTGTTCAGCTTATTAATATTAGCTGGAGACCATTTCACCCTGGATCCAGCAGCATTCACTATGACATTCTCCATATAAGGGGTCTCCTCTTTTTGAATTTTCAACCAGGGCAAATTCGTTGAGGTCATTGCATGATCGCTTTCATCTAAGCTGTACACATTTAATAAACATGAGGCTTCCTGGAAATGATTACTCACGAAGATGTAATCCAGAATAGAGTTCTGGCCACGTGCTTGCCATGTTGGAGTAGTGTTGAATATGGGATACATACACCAACTCATCATAAATTCCAGCCACAGGCTCCCTCTATATTCCTTATTTGAAGCCCCTGCACACTCAATACCTATAAATGCTAAAATCCATAGTGTATCACTATGATCCAGATTACAATCCGCATTCAGATCACCAGAGAGCAACAAAGCACCACCCATATTTATTTCCAGCCAATCACTTATATATTGATTCAACGTTACGAGTAGTTGTATAAACTGTACATTTGAGTGTTTGGCAGCATTCCAATAGATGTTCATAAGCATAATATCAATGTTGCCCCTGTCGGTTGCTAGAATAAAAGTACCTACAATTGCACAATCTAATATCACTTGCTCGGAGACCAGTGTGATGTTGGAGCCCGACCGGTAAGCTAATGCGAGTCCGCCACTAGGACGGCCAAGCAAACCCTTAATTGCTTTTAGGTTAATTACTCCGTAGCCATCCCACAAAAGGTTACCGATTGACCAGGTCTCTTGCAAAAACACAAAATCAAACTCTTCCAATATTTTTACAATTTTTGTATTAGTTGTCAAATGCAAAAATCCCCTCGAATTCCAAATGGGGGATTCTTGCTAAAGCGGATCCTTCATTGATTTTAGCTTATCAATGGATTCCTTTAGCGATAAAGCTAGCCATCTCCACTCTTGCATATCTGACTTGTTTTCTGCCATAGATACCTTACAACCTGCCATACCTACAGATACCTGTGACACATTTGATTTCAAACCTAGATTGTTGGTATACTTTGTGTAGCCTTCAGTCTGGCTAGGAGCGGCAAATGGGTTAATTAGTTCTTTAAATTCCATTACGTCAAAACCTCTTTTTTGGAGGGCACCAGCCTCCTTCAAAATGAGGTTCCTGACCAGGGGGGAATTTATTATTAATCTGGCATAGTCAAATCTATCATTGTGAATTAAGTCAACCAGCTGAATATCTGCAGAGTTTATCAATCTCAATTCCTCGATTACATTGAATAAACATACAGGGTAATTCATAGAATTTCGCAGAAAAGTGTCGCAAGCGGCTGGCGCAGAGTGTCCGCGTGCTAATGACTGCGCTAAAACTGATTTCCGCGCACAGCGTATTCATGGATTTCAGGCTTCCAAACCAGCCGTGGCGCAGAGAATCGCAGCGACCCTGCAGCAGCGCCAGTAACGCCCCCAAGAACGCCCTCGCGCAAGGAAAAGCCATCAAAATCGCTAAATCATCGCAAAGGGCTGCGCTAACCCTGGACCAGTTCAGCGGGCTGGCAAACAGCAAACGCCAAGCGGGGAACGTGTATTGCAGGGGTGCGCGGGAAGTTCCACAAGGGACTGGCCGCGTGCAAGAAGGGTACATGTATTTCAGGGGTGCGCGGGAAGTTCCACACGCGATTCCAGCAGGGTACGTGTATTTCAGGGGTGCGCGGGAAGTTCCACACGCGATTTCAGCAGGGTACGTGTATTTCAGGGGTGCGCAGGAAGTTCCACACGCGATTTCAGCAGGGTACGTGCATTTCAGGGGTGCGCGGGAAGTTCCACACACGAATGGGCCAGTGCGAGCAGGGTACGTGTATTCCATGGGTGCGTGGGAAGTTCCACACGCGATTCCATCAGGGTACGTGTATTTCAGGGGTGCGCGGGAAGTTCCACACGCGATTGTCCCAGTGCAAGCAGGGTACGTGTATTTCAGGGGTGCGCGGGAAGTTCCACACGCGATTGTCCCAGTGCGAGCAGGGTACGTGTATTTCAGGGGTGCGCGGGAAGTTCCACACGCGATTGTCCCAGTGCAAGCAGGGTACGTGTATTTCAGGGGTGCGCGGGAAGTTGCACACGCGATTTCAGCAGGGAATGTGTATTTCAGGGGTTCTGGGGAGTACTACACGTGAATTGGCCGTGTGGGTCCTCCCAGGTGTACGCTCCACAACCTCCACGGCCCCTGCAGGCAGCCCACACCACAGGGGACTACCCTGCACCCCTGCTCATGTCCCGCAGGCAGGCCATCCACCATGGGCATGCCCCCCAGCCAACCCACATGTCACCTTGCACTACTGATCAACAATGCATGTCTCCCACCACCCCCACCCCCCAGCACTGTGGGGCACCTGCCAGCAGGCCCCCACTCATGTCCAACTCATGTTTCCCACCACCCCCACCCCCCTGCACCGTGGGGCACCTGCCAGCAGGCCCCCACCCATGTCCAACTCATGTACCCCTGCATCCCCGACCCCCAGCCACCAGGGGCACCCTCCACCAGGCCCCCACTCATGTCTCCCACCACCCCCACCCCCCTGCCACCAGGGGCACCCTCCACCAGGCCCCCACTCATGTCTCCCACCACCCCCACCCCCCAGCAGTGCAGGGGCAGCCTCCACCAGGCCCCCACTCATGTCTCCCACCACCCCCACCCCCCAGCCACCATGGGCAGCCCCCACCAGGCCCCCACTCATGTCTCCCACCACCCCCACCCCCCAGCAGTGCAGGGGCAGCCTCCACCAGGCCCCCACTCATGTCTCCCACCACCCGCACCCCCCAGCCACCATGGGCAGCCCCCACCAGGCCCCCACTCATGTCTCCCACCACCCCACCCCCCAGCAGTGCAGGGGCACCCTCCACCAGGCCCCCACTCATGTCTCCCACCCCCCAGCCACCAGGGGCACCCTCCACCAGGCCCCCACTCATGTCTCCCACCACCCCCACCCCCCAGCAGTGCAGGGGCAGCCTCCACCAGGCCCCCACTCATGTCTCCCACCACCCCCACCCCCCAGCCACCAGGGGCAGCCCCCACCAGGCCCCCACTCATGTCTCCCACCACCCCCACCACCCAGCCACCAGGGGCACCCTCCACCAGGCCCCCACTCATGTCTCCCACCACCCCCACCCCCAGCCACCAGGGGCAGCCCCCACCAGGCCCCCACTCATGTCTCCCACCACCCCCACCACCCAGCCACCAGGGGCACCCTCCACCAGGCCCCCACTCATGTCTCCCACCACCCCCACCCCCCTGCCACCAGGGGCACCCTCCACCAGGCCCCCACTCATGTTCCCACCACCCCCACCCCCCAGCAGTGCAGGGGCAGCCTCCACCAGGCCCCCACTCATGTCTCCCACCACCCCCACCCCCCAGCCACCATGGGCAGCCCCCACCAGGCCCCCACTCATGTCTCCCACCACCCCCACCCCCCAGCAGTGCAGGGGCAGCCTCCACCAGGCCCCCACTCATGTCTCCCACCACCCCCACCCCCCAGCCACCATGGGCAGCCCCCACCAGGCCCCCACTCATGTCTCCCACCACCCCCACCCCCCAGCAGTGCAGGGGCAGCCTCCACCAGGCCCCCACTCATGTCTCCCACCACCCCCACCCCCCAGCCACCATGGGCAGCCCCCACCAGGCCCCCACTCATGTCTCCCACCACCCCCACCCCCCAGCAGTGCAGGGGCACCCTCCACCAGGCCCCCACTCACGTCTCCCACCCCCCCACCCCCCAGCTACCAGAGGCACCCTCCACCAGGCCCCACTCATGTCTCCCACCACCCCAACCCCCCTGCCACCATGGGCAGCCCCCACTCATGTCTCCCACCACCCCCACCCCCCAGCAGTGCAGGGGCACCCTCCACCAGGCCCCCACTCACGTCTCCCACCCCCCCGACCCCCCAGCCACCAGGGGCACCCTCCACCAGGCCCCCACTCATGTCTCCCACCACCCCCACCCCCCAGCAGTGCAGGGGCAGCCTCCACCAGGCCCCCACTCATGTCTCCCACCACCCCCACCCCCCAGCCACCATGGGCAGCCCCCACCAGGCCCCCACTCATGTCTCCCACCACCCCCACACCCCAGCAGTGCAGGGGCACCCTCCACCAGGCCCCCACTCATGTCTCCCACCACCCCCACCCCCCAGCAGTGCAGGGGCACCCTCCGCCAGGCCCCCACTCATGTCTCCCACCACCCCCACCCCCCAGCCACCAGGGGCACCCTCCACCAGGCCCCCACTCATGTCTCCCACCACCCCCACCCCCCAGCAGTGCAGGGGCAGCCTCCACCAGGCCCCCACTCATGTCTCCCACCACCCCCACCCCCCAGCCACCAGGAGCAGCCCCCACCAGGCCCCCACTCATGTCTCCCACCACCCCCACCACCCAGCCACCAGGGGCACCCTCCACCAGGCCCCCACTCATGTCTCCCACCACCCCCACCCCCCAGCCACCAGGGGCAGCCCCCACCAGGCACCCACTCATGTCTCCCACCACCCCCACCACCCAGCCACCAGGGGCACCCTCCACCAGGCCCCCACTCATGTCTCCCACCACCCCCACCCCCCAGCAGTGCAGGGGAACCCTCCACCAGGCCCCCACTCATGTCTCCCACCACCCCCATCCCCCAGCCACCAGGGGCACCCTCCACCAGGCCCCCACTCATGTCTCCCACCACCCCCACCATTCAGCCACCAGGGGCACCCTCCACCAGGCCCCCACTCATGTCTCCCACCACCCCCACCCCCCAGCCACCAGGGGCACCCTCCACCAGGCCCCACCTCATGTCTCCCACCACCCCCACCCCCCAGCAGTGCAGGGGCAGCAACACCAGGCCCCCACTCATGTCCCCCTGCACCCCCACCCCCCAGCATCCAGGGGCACCCTCCACCAGGCCCCCACTCATGTCTCCCACCACCCCCACCCCCCAGCAGTGCAGGGTCAGCCTCCACCAGGCCCCCACTCATGTCTCCCACCACCCCCACCCCCCAGCAGTGCAGGGTCAGCCTCCACCAGGCCCCCACTCATGTCTCCCACCACCCCCACCACCCAGCCACCAGGGGCACCCTCCACCAGGCCCCCACTCATGTCTCCCACCACCCCCACCCCCCAGCAGTGCAGGGGCAGCCTCCACCAGGCCCCCACTCATGTCTCCCACCACCCCCACCCCCCAGCCACCAGGGGCAGCCCCCACCAGGCCCCCACTCATGTCTCCCACCACCCGCACCACCCAGCCACCAGGGGCACCCTCCACCAGGCCCCCACTCATGTCTCCCACCACCCCCACCCCCCAGCCACCAGGGGCAGCCCCCACCAGGCCCCCACTCATGTCTCCCACCACCCCCACCACCCAGCCACCAGGGGCACCCTCCACCAGGCCCCCACTCATGTCTCCCACCCCCCAGCCACCCCCCAGCAGTGCAGGGGCACCCTCCACCAGGCCCCCACTCATGTCTCCCACCACCCCCACCCCCCAGCCACCAGGGGCACCCTCCACCAGGCCCCCACTCATGTCTCCCACCACCCCCACCACCCAGCCACCAGGGGCAGCCTCCACCAGGCCCCCACTCATGTCTCCCACCACCCCCACCCCCCACCCCCCAGGGGCACCCTCCACCAGGCCCCACCTCATGTCTCCCACCACCCCCACCCCCCAGCAGTGCAGGGGCAGCACCACCAGGCCCCCACTCATGTCCCCCTGCACCCCCACCCCCCAGCATCCAGGGGCACCCTCCACCAGGCCCCCACTCATGTCTCCCACCACCCCCACCCCCCAGCAGTGCAGGGTCAGCCTCCACCAGGCCCCCACTCATGTCTCCCACCACCCCCACCCCCCAGCAGTGCAGGGTCAGCCTCCACCAGGCCCCCACTCATGTCTCCCACCACCCCCACCACCCAGCCACCAGGGGCACCCTCCACCAGGCCCCCACTCATGTCTCCCACCACCCCCACCCCCCAGCCACCAGGGGCAGCCCCCACCAGGCCCCCACTCATGTCTCCCACCACCCCCACCACCCAGCCACCAGGGGCACCCTCCACCAGGCCCCCACTCATGTCTCCCACCACCCCCACCCCCCAGCAAAGCAGGGGCAGCACCACCAGGCCCCCACTCATGTCCCCCTGCATCCCCACCCCCCAGCATCCAGGGGCACCCTCCACCAGGCCCCCACTCATGTCTCCCACCACCCCCACCCCCCAGCAGTGCAGGGGCAGCCTCCACCAGGCCCCCACTCATGTCTCCCACCACCCCCACCACCCAGCCACCAGGGGCACCCTCCACCAGGCCCCCACTCATGTCTCCCACCACCCCCACCCCCCAGCCACCAGGGGCAGCCCCCACCAGGCCCCCACTCATGTCTCCCACCACCCCCACCACCCAGCCACCAGGGGCACCCTCCACCAGGCCCCCACTCATGTCTCCCACCACCCCCACCCCCCAGCAGTGCAGGGGCAGCACCACCAGGCCCCCACTCATGTCCCCCTGCATCCCCACCCCCCAGCATCCAGGGGCACCCTCCACCAGGCCCCCACTCATGTCTCCCACCACCCCCACCCTCCAGCAGTGCAGGGGCAGCACCACCAGGCCCCCACTCATGTCCCCCTGCATCCCCACCCCCCAGCATCCAGGGGCACCCTCCACCAGGCCCCCACTCATGTCTCCCACCACCCCCACCCCCCAGCAGTGCAGGGGCAGCCTCCACCAGGCCCCCACTCATGTCTCCCACCACCCCCACCCCCCAGTCACCAGTCACCAGGGGCAGCCCCCACCAGGCCCCCACTCATGTCTCCCACCACCCCCACCTCCCAGCAGTGCAGGGGCAGCCTCCACCAGGCCCCCACTCATGTCTCCCACCACCCCCCAGCCACCAGGGGCAGCCTCCACCAGGCCCCCACTCATGTCTCCCACCACCCCCCAGCCACCAGGGGCACCCTCGACCAGGTCCTCACAATCCCCAATCATGTGCGTTATGGTCAGCCTCCACTACAATGGGAAAGAGAAAAAATAAGCTGCATGTCCGTATTAAAAAAAAACTGCAAATCAGAATCCAAAAAATATGTTGTCCAAAGTCAAATGTAAAAAAATCTCTATGCAATAAAGAACTATGTAAAAAACTAACAAGGGTCCATGAGCCCAACTGAACAAAGGAAACCTACTAAAAAACCTAACTAAAAATCAACTATATACAAAAAGTGGAGCAGTGTCCGTCGACTCCAAATCATAATAAGAAACAAAGGAAACCTAAAACTAAAGAACTATATACAAAGGCGGCGGGCAAGTCCAGCGGCTCACTCCGTGGTGTCCCGGGCCAGGGCATCATCGAACTCCTGTTCGATGTCCCGGAGGCGGTCCAGTTCCATGGCCCCGAGGGTCCTCAGGGACGACGCCGTGTCCTCCTCCAACCCCCTGCGGATTGCCTCGAGGCACTCGGCCCGCCTCAGGGCCCTCCGCATGGAGTTCTCCGCCCTGACCATTGTGAGCCGCGCCTCTTCCGCCCGCCGCCGCTCCGCACCTATGGCGTGGCCCAACCGCTGCCACACGGAAGAAACTCTCTGTCCTGGGTCCCCCTGCCCTCCGGCCGATGCCTGCCCCTCCGATGTCGAAAGCCCCGAGCCTTCATGTCTCCCACCATGTTGCTGCTGCTGCTCTGCCTCTGCCCGTGCACTGCCTCCTGCTGCCTGCACATCCTCCGCCGGCTGGGGTGCAGTTGTTGATGTGGCCACCCCTGCTGGACCTCCGACTCCCGACTGTGGCAGGGATGCCCCCTCCACCAGCCTGGCCGCACCGTCAGAGGCAGCTCCACAGGGCACCCAGGTGACTGATGGGTGGGAAGATGGCACAGAGGACGACTTGCGCGTAGGGGGTCCAGTTGAGGAGGGGGTCGGAGCAAGCCCCATCAGACGGAGGAATCCGGCCTGGGTGACCTGTCCCAGCAGGCTGACGTGGTCAGCGAGCCATTCGAGATGACGTGCAGTCTCTCCATGAAAAGACTGCAGGTCACTTCGCATGGCCCGTTGACGCAACGCCACACCAGCCAGGACAGGCTCAACCCGGACCTGGATGGCCACGTCCGCAGGCAGAGGAAGGCCAGTTGACGTCAGCTCATCCCCTGCCTGAAAACGGGTCTGGACGTAGGCATCCCTGCTGGTGCAAGATGATGCAGGGACAGGATCGGGGACAGGATTGCACACAGGCACCTCCGCGGCGGCCTGTGCTGCCTCCTGTCCCTGGTCCTGCACTGCACCACTAGCACCAGTGGGATCCCCACCTCCAGACCCCGTCTCTGGTGCTTGCACGGCCTCCTCCTCCACCAAACCCCCCACCAACCTGGATGACTCCGTGCCATCTTCCCCTGTTGGGCCCTGTGGGGTCCCAGCTGCCCCTTCTGCTGCCGAGGAGTCCAACTCCAACCTCCGCCTCTTGGACCTCCCCCCGGCAGCTGCGGCCTGGGACGCGGCACCGGACTCCTCACTCCCCGACGAGATGACAACACGGGAGGGGAGCCGGGCCTTGCGTCTCCGGCTGGCGGTCGGATCACCGCCGCTGTGCTCCACAGCACCTTCTCCGCCCTCTTCATCAGTTGACGCTGCAGACAGGGAGAAACAAAACACAGGCATCAGGGCACTGTACAATGGACCCATACACACATTACAGTTGCACATGAGTGGCATTGGAAAACCTCAGACATGTCATCACAATCCCCAACACACATGTCTTTGCAACTCGCACACATGAGCCATACCACAGCCATATCACAACTGCCACCACCATCCATACACATACAACAGCATCAGCAGCCAAAGGGGAGCCAGACATCACATGCAACACAGGAAGTGCACCACACATGTACACACACCACCACACTTGCATGCATGTGTACACCTCTGCCAAGTGTCGCACTGTTCAGACGGCCATCCATGTCACATCTGCCAATCAGGCTTCCACATACCGCTGTCACATGCATCCATGTTGCATCACTGTTGCACCCTTGTCAAATACACACACATGCACATGTACACAGTGCTCATGCATGCAGCCGAAAACAACATACATGCGTGACATCACGGACATGTCTACTTACATACACATTCATACAAACATGTGTGCCCGCACAACTGCATTTGCCATGCAAGCCTACACACACAAGCACCATCCATGTCTCACACATTACAGCCCTCGCATGTGTCAGCCCCACGGCCCTGTACACCCCCACCCATACTCGACCCCATACTAACAGATGTGCAACCTGCACACTACCGAATAATCACCACACGCACTGCTCACAATCAGGATGCATGTACACTCACCGCTCGACTCCAGACGGGTCTGCTTCTCTAGGACCTGGACGTGGAGCGCTGGGGATATGCGTTCCAGGACCCCCATCTGTTCTTCCGACAAGTGGCCCCGGCGCCCCTTGGCATCCGCTGCCTTCAAGAGGCGCCGGGCCTTGTTCAGGGTCCTGGACCTGTAGTCCTCCCAGCGCTTCCTGACATGTTGTAAGCCCCGGACTGCCACCCCCTCCGCGTTGATGGCAGTCACGACGTCAGTCCAGATCCGAGTCCGTCCTTCCTTGTCGGCGCGGGAACTTCCGAAGAGGGCATCATACTGCCCCAGGACTTGCTCCACCAGGACACCAACTTCGGTGGCACTGAAGCTGGTGCGCCTCTGCCTCTCTGGCCAGGGGTTGTCAGTGGTCACAGATGGTGTTTGCCCCGACATGACAACCCCAGAGGCAGGAGTGGGTGGGCAACTGGGTCCTGGGGCTGGGCTGTGGAGCGATGGAATTCCAGTCGGGAGTCTTCGGTTCCAGCAGGGGTGGTCACAGCAACAGCACCCCTGGCTGATGTGCAGGCAGCAAATGGCAGTGCACGTGGGCAGCAGGCAGTCAGGCAGCAGCAGATGGCAGGTGGGAGCGTGCTCGGGGCTCTGGGGGGCAGTAGTTCGGCCTTCTGGGCAGGAGCGTGGTCTTCCGTGTGCTTACGCGTGGCCAGCTTGGTACGGAGTGATTTGGCACGTGAAAATCCTGCACGTCAGCGTGAAAATCGAGGAAAGGCCCTTAGCGCGTAAGCGCGTCAGCACGCATACGCGATTCTATTGGACCAAAGGCCCTCAGCGCGTAAGCGCGTCTGTGACGTGACCCGCACGGGTGTTTCCCACACAGCACGTGATGACAGAGCACACGTGGAAAGACTGCACGTCAGAGTCTCATCGCGTGTAATTGGACAGCACGTCAGAGTCTCATCGCGTGTAATTGGTGGAAATGGCCCTACACGCAGAAGTGACAAAGCGTGTAATTGGTGGAAATGGCCCTAGCGCGTACACGCCGCGTAAGTGACGCTGGACGTGTGGGCCTGTATAAAAGGTACGTGTCGAACACCATTTCCTTGTACGTGCTTTTCGTGGAGAGCGAGTGGGTGAATTCTGTACTTCTTGTCGTTTCACACGCGATTTACTTCACGGCGTTTCAAGTTCGTATTCCCTGTTACCTCTGACAGCTTTTTCCCTTTTTTCTCTTTTACTGGTTTACCTGGGCCTGTTCCCTCAAACAGTGTTCCCTTCTACTGTTGTCGTGTCTCCTCAGACAGCGTACAAATCTTCTTTTGGCGGGGGTGTTGCCAACCAAACGCGCTCCTTTTTCATGCTCTTTTACCTGGCAGACGGTGAGTCACGCACGTATTTAACATCTGTGCTTGCCCCGTGTGTAGCCTACCCCTTCAGAGGTCATTCTAGGCTGCGTGTGACACGCATACGTTCATTCTTGTGTTACTGGGTGCCACAGCGTAGTGCAGGTTTTTCTTTCTGCACACGTGGTCTAGGAGGGGTTGCGTGCACGTCATCTCCCTTTTTTGGGGCTCCTGTGCGTAGCGGGACCCGTCATCTTTCCCCAGGGGTTACAATCAGCCTTGCAAGAGCACTAGGGTACAATTACCATCTGGTACCCAACCCCTTTGACCCCCAATTGCCCAGGACAATAGTTTACAGCCACTCCCATACGCACATCTACATCAGTGCCATGGCTGGGAGGCGAGGATTCCGTAAGGGTGGCAAAGGTGGAAGAGCCACAAGTGGTGGCCGTGGTGGACCCGGTAGGGGACGTGGTAGTTACTTGCAGGGTGAGCCTGTCCCCCCATGTGTGGAGGACCAGTCAAGGGCACCCATAATCCCCCCCCTCCCGTTGAGGCTGATGTGGCTGACACCATCCATGCTCAGCCCTTGTTGGACCAGCCCATTGTGGCACCAGACCTGGCTGACTCCATGGCTGACTTCCAGGTCAGCAGGCCTATGACACGTGCGCTGGTGCACATTGATGTCACCATGCCACGTGCATCTGGGGCAGCAAGGTCATCTGCTGCACCAAGTAGGCAGGGCGGAGAGGCTGCAGGGGCAGCTGCGGCTCCATCCAGCCCAGCCCTCACACACCCAGCCAGGACAGTGTCGGTCCTAGTCCATGCTGCTGACATTCCCCCTGACACCATCACACTAGAGCCAATGCCTGCACCAACTCCCATGCTGAGTGTGCAGTCCCACACTCCTGATACAGAGTCCACCAGGGCTCCTGCCCCTAGTGTCCAGAGCGTCGCAGGACACTCAGGATCATCACCACCTTCCAAGCGGAAGAGGAAGAGTGCTCGTCCGGCACAGGCTGATGCCCCAGACACGGCTACACAGTCCGGCCCGTCCAGGAAGCCCAGCTTCACGGATGACGAACTGAATGCACTTGTCGAGTATGTGTCCGCACATGACAACGAGATGGTCATCGTTGCAGGATCCAAGACCACACCTGCACAACGCCAGGCACACTGGGAGACCGTTGCGGACATCGTAAGTGCCCTTGGAATCGTGAGGCGCACAGCCAATGATTGCTATAAGCGCTGGAATGACCTAAAGCGCAGGGCAAAGAGTAAGCTGGCCTCAAGTCATGCCGCAACTCTAGTGACTGGAGGTGGGTCTCCAGTAGTAGACATGGAACTCACTCTACATGAGTCAGTCGCTGGGACCTACGTCACGGAGGAACAGATCCAAGGCGTGGGAGATCTGGCTGATTACGAGGCATTGTCCGGTGAGTGCACATGCATGTGTGTGTCATCCATGTGCATGATGTGTGTGTGAGGGCTTCTGTTTGTGTGCCAGGTGAGAGTGTGTGCGCCTGAGTCGTATGGGTCAGCCATGTTCTTCATGCAATACATCCTGCGCAGCTGCATTTGGCCATAGCAGTATCCCTTCGGCCAACAGTAGACATCTAGCCCAACTGCACGCCAGTTGCCCTTGAAGTGTCACCTTGCCACAACATTGTTGCTTATTTTTCACAGTTCATTCAGTCAGATTGTTTGCATTCCACCACCTTTACTAGGCATGTCGCAGTCCACTAGTCACATGCCTGACATGGCTATGGTAAAGTGGAGTGACTTTGTTACCTGGATATCATTTGTTCACACATGTCCCTGTGCAATTGGACCATTTCAGACTGGCAGCTCCAGGTGAAAAATCTGACCTGTTAGAATTAGAAAAGCTATTACATGCGGGAACTGGACTGAATGAATAGGTGCTGCCCTCCTCTCCATCTTCACTCAATAGCAATGGTACATGCCATCTGTGTGATGGCATGTGTGTTTCACCTGGCAATCACAGGCCAATGTGTGATGCCACTGCCAGGCAGCATGCAGAAAATGTGTTCATCTTCCATCTTGGTGTCATCAGTGTGTGCCATTTGCCTGCCCTTCATATGCAGTGAGGGTGCATGCATGGGAGGGTTTTAGTCATGTGGGACATGTGTCAATCAAGTACTGGTTCTCTTGCTTCTCAGCCCTCATTGTGTGCCATGGTGCTAATGCCTGTTTCCATTTCTTTGTTTTTATGTCTTTGCAGGGGAAGACGCACCTGATACTGCTGGGGTTGTGGAGATGGTGCAGACCCAGGAGGGGTCCGAGGGCCGACCAACCACCAGTGAGGGACGTGGTGTGGTGGTGGGTGAGAACCCACAAGTGCTGCAGGTCGTGCTCTCAAGGGGTGTCTCTGGCTGCACCTCCCCCGAGCTGTACTCAGGTGTTGATTCGGATGAGACCTACGTGCCGTCGCAGGTGAGTGTTCCAGGGAGGGATTCTGTTCTGTCCCACCCACCTGCACCAGGGTCAGAACCCTCAATGGGGATGTCAGTGTTGGCAGCTACGCCTTTGGTGGTTACGGATGCAGGGTCACACTCCGCGACATCTGATCCTGTTCCTGGGCCAGCAGATCAGAGGGGGAATGCAGTCCTGCAGCCTCAGGCAGTGCCGGCACAGCAAGGCGCAGTTCGCCTTGCCCCAGACAGGTGTGGTGCCCGCCGACGTGGTGGCCGTACGCCACCTGGCAATACCGCATGGGAGCAAATCATTTACGGTATGGCAACACAACAGGCAACATCATCCGAGATGATGGCTCAGGCCATGGATAGGGTGGCCACTTCCATTGTCCCCCCTGAAAGGCTGATGGAGCGACTAGAGCAGGCAACCGACTCCATCTGCCAGTCACACAGGGAGGACATGTTGGCATCCAACAGGGACAGGCGGGCGGCACTGGCGACTCTGCAGGAGGCCATCTCCATTGAGTCCCAGGCCCACAGGGAAGCCCTGAGGCAGGAGCTCCTTCACCTCAGGACGACTCTTGTTGAGCTTGAGGCTTCAACACACCAAAGGACAGAACAGCAGCTGGAGCGTCTCACCCGTACGCTCTCAGCTGAGATGCAGGCAACGAGGGCGGAGGTCCGGGCATCCCGTGAGTTGTTGCATGGGAACCTCCGCACACTCATCCTCCAGAACCAGACCTACCACACCCGCATGCTTGCAGCCATGGAGGAGCAGACTAGGGCCTTGCGTGGGCTGCCTCCCATAGTGCAACCACCTCCGGATGCAGCTGCACAGGGTGATAATAGCGACAGCAGTGATACTCCCACAATAGGGTAGCCGTGTGGGCCATGAGCCCATGGAGGTGTTTTTTTTTCCCAGGACCCACACAGGTGGGTTCTGGTGTGCATCCTGTCCTCGGACCTCCTGGGTGGCCTCCCCAACCCCCCCCGGGCCCATCAATGGCCATTTTTGATTTTTTTTCATTTTTATTTTTATTTTTATTTTTAATTAATTTTTCCCAATTTTTTTGGGACAATTTGTTGGCTTCCGTGGTTCCTGTGGGCATACGCAGCATTGTGGCTGGGCACATGCAGGCTTGTCATGTATTTGGTTCAGATGCTTGGGTTTGAGTCACACACACCCCTCCTGCTTCCCGTTTCCATGGGCTTGCAAAGGGTGTGCCCAAGTGACAGTGAATTACACAGTGACGTTGGACTCCCATGAGCTGTGTGGGCAGTCTGTAGTAAATACTGTGTATACATTCCTAGTGCATATTGCTGTTGTGTTGTACACTGCATGTTGCATTGATGTGTAACTCATCATCTGTGTCTACCTCCCAATTTGCAGGTCCCTTCCTCATGTCTACACAAGGCCCTCTAATCTGGAGATGGGGTCCATGTTGGCAGCAGTGCACCTACAACTCTACATGGCGCCAACACTGCAAGGTTGGTAGTGGTGGGAGTGCAGGCATTTCCAGGTGGTGAGACTACTAATATATAACATTTGTGATGTCATGTTAATGGTAGTACCTGCTCAAGTTTGTTGTTGGTCCTGCATTACTGTGAGCATTTCAGGTGTTGCAAGTTTCAATTAGGGACACTCTACATTGTGACACTAGTGTCATGTTGTGGGGATTACTTTGTTTACCTGCAAATAGCATGACATGGCACGGTGTGTGGTGTGGCGGTGCTGGGGATGGGTTGGCTGACATGGCACTGTCCTCTTGTTGCATTTTGCAAGTGGGTATTCATTTTAGCTGCTTGAATGTGTTACTTCACAAAACTGCATTGGTGGTGTCTGTGTGGGTAGGGATGCACACATTGTGACACTTCCAGGTGAACAATCTCAGGCTGATATGGTTTTCACGGTTCATTCTCCAGACATTCAGGATCAGTGTCAGGTTGAGTCATCATTGATTGTCAGATGGAATGTGCCAGGGCAGTGTGCACTCCACAGGGGTGTGATTTCTATGTGAAGTAATTAGCCACTAGCTGTGTACGGGCTGCCTCCCCCCGTGCCCTTTCCCCTTCCATGCGCAGCGGCTGTGCATGTGGTTGGGGATGTGGGGGCACCACCATGTCCACGGCCAGGCCCCGGCGTGTTGCAACGTTGTGCAGGACACATGCTGCCACTATGATCCTGCACACTACTAGGGGAGCGTACAACAGCTGCCCGCCAGAACGGTCAAGGGAGCGAAAGCGTGACTTTAGCACTCCGAATGTGTGCTCCACTATGCCCCGGGTTGTGATGTGGGCTGTGTTATATCTTACCTGGGGTGGCGTGGTGGGGTTCCGAATTGG
This sequence comes from Ambystoma mexicanum, assembly GCF_040938575.1. NCBI lineage: Eukaryota > Metazoa > Chordata > Amphibia > Caudata > Ambystomatidae > Ambystoma > Ambystoma mexicanum. Next base: position 1,375,720,376 of record NC_090932.1, read on the forward strand.
CGTCATCATGTGGGGGCTGAGAGGGTAGGCACTGTCCCCTGTGGAGGTGGTGATTGGTATCATTGGTGGGGTTGTGACCTTGCTCAGTATCTGACATGCATGCATGTGCAGTGGCATTCATACTCACCAAGCAGCCATGTATCGCCATGCCGCCCAGCTTCTAGGTCCCGGCTTAGGGTGGACATTCGGTAAATGAAGCTGTCGTGGGTTGACCCGGGATAGTTTGCATATACTGAGGTGATGATTCCCTTGGCATTACATACTACCTGCATGTTGACGGAATGCCAGTGCTTGCGGTTCCTATAGATGTGCTCAGATGCCCTGGGGGGACGTAGAGCCACATGGGTGCAGTCGATGGCACCTAGCACTTTGGGGAATCGTGCCACAGCGTAAAAATCCAGGGCGGCAGCATGCCTTTCTGCAGGTGTTCTGGGCAGGTATATGTGCCTGCGGACTGATGGGCGTGCAGTGATGATGTTCAAGACCTGGTGTAGGCAGCGTGACTGGGTGGCCTGTGATACACCACCCACAATGGCACTTGTCCGCTGAAATGATCCAGTGGCTAAGAAGTGCAGTACATTGAGGACCTTCTCCAGGGGGCTGAGTGCTTGGGAGCACAGGGTGGGTGATGTGAGGTCATCCTCCCACTCACTCACCAGGTCCAGTATGATGTGTGGTGGAAACCTGTACCTCCCATGCACCTGGTCATCAGGCATCCCGAAAAGGCTGGTTCTGGGTGTGAATATTCTGGCCCTGACTATCCTCCTCCTCCTCCTTTGGTAGGCCACGCCCACTGCTGCTAGGAACGGAATGTTCATCCTGGGTCTGAGCTTGTTATTTTGTTAGCGCGCAAATTAATGCGTTGCGCGTGTTGTAGGCGAGCGTGTGACCCGCGTACCCCTGAAATCCAGTACCCAGTCCAATAGCGTGTGGAAATTCCCGGGCACCCCGGGATACAGGTGCGCTGACGTACTTGCGTGTGTAAGTGTCCGTGCACCCCTGATATACACGTACATAGGCCAATCGCGTGTACACGCAGTTTTGTCCAATTACACGCGATGAGACTCTGACGTGCTGTCCAATTACACGCGATGACACTCTGACGTGCAGTCTTTCCACGTGTGCTCTGTCATCACGTGCTGTGTGGGAAACACCCGTGCGGGTCACGTCACAGACGCGTTTACGCGCTGAGGGCCTTTGGTCCAATAGAATCACGTATGCGTGCTGACGCGTTTACGCGCTGAGGGCCTTTGGTCCAATAGAATCGCGTATGCGTGCTGACGCGCTTACGCGCTAAGGGCCTTTCCTCGATTTTCACGCTGACGTGCAGGATTTTCACGTGCCAAATCACCTCGTACCAGGCTGGCCACGCGTAAGCACACGGAAGACCACGCTCCTGCCCAGAAGGCCGAACTACTGCCCCCCAGTGCCCCGAGCACGCTCCCACCTGCCATCTGCTGCTGCCTGACTGCCTGCTGCCCACGTGCACTGCCATTTGCTGCCTGCACATCAGCCAGGGGTGCTGTTGCTGTGACCACCCCTGCTGGAACCGAAGACTCCCGACTGGAATTCCATCGCTCCACAGCCCAGCCCCAGGACCCAGTTGCCCACCCACTCCTGCCTCTGGGGTTGTCATGTCGGGGCAAACACCATCTGTGACCACTGACAACCCCCGGCCAGAGAGGCAGAGGGGCACCAGCTTCAGTGCCACCGAAGTTGGTGTCCTGGTGGAGCAAGTCCTGGGGCAGTATGATGCCCTCTTCGGAAGTTCCCGCGCCGACAAGGAAGGACGGACTCGGATCTGGACTGACGTCGTGACTGCCATCAACGCGGAGGGGGTGGCAGTCCGGGACTTACAACATGTCAGGAAGCGCTGGGAGGACTACAGGTCCAGGACCCTGAACAAGGCCCGGCGCCTCTTGAAGGCAGCGGATGCCAAGGGGCGCCGGGGCCACTTGTCGGAAGAACAGATGGGGGTCCTGGAACGCATATCCCCAGCGCTCCACGTCCAGGTCCTAGCGAAGCAGACCCGTCTGGAGTCGAGCGGTGAGTGTACATGCATCCTGATTGTGAGCAGTGCGTGTGGTGATTATTCGGTAGTGTGCAGGTTGCACATCTGTTAGTATGGGGTCGAGTATGGGTGGGGGTGTACAGGGCCGTGGGGCTGACACATGCGAGGGCTGTAATGTGTGAGACATGGATGGTGCTTGTGTGTGTAGGCTTGCATGGCAAATGCAGTTGTGCGGGCACACATGTTTGTATGAATGTGTATGTAAGTAGACATGTCCGTGATGTCACGCATGTATGTTGTTTTCGGCTGCATGCATGAGCACTGTGTACATGTGCATGTGTGTGTATTTGACAAGGGTGCAACAGTGATGCAACATGGATGCATGTGACAGCGGTATGTGGAAGCCTGATTGGCAGGTGTGACATGGATGGCCGTCTGAACAGTGCGACACTTGGCAGAGGTGTACACATGCATGCAAGTGTGGTGGTGTGTGTACATGTGTGGTGCACTTCCTGTGTTGCATGTGATGTCTGGCTCCCCTTTGGCTGCTGATGCTGTTGTATGTGTATGGATGGTGGTGGCAGTTGCGATATGGCTGTGGTATGGCTCATGTGTGCGAGTTGCAATGACATGTGTGTTGGGGATTGTGATGACATGTCTGAGGTTTGCCAATGCCACTCATGTGCAACTGTCATGTGTGTATGTGTCCATTGTACAGTGCCCTGATGTCGGTGTTTTGTTTCTCCCTGTCTGCAGCGTCAACTGATGAAGAGGGCGGAGAAGGTGCTGTGGAGCACAGCGGCGGGGATCCGACCGCCAGCCGGAGACGCAAGGCCCGGCGCCCCTCCCGTGTTGTCATCTCGTCGGGGAGTGAGGAGTCCGGTGCCGCGTCCCAGGCCGCAGCTGCCGGGGGGAGGTCCAAGAGGCGGAGGTTGGAGTTGGACTCCTCAGCAGCAGAAGGGGCAGCTGGGACCCCACAGGGCCCAACAGGGGAAGATGGCACGGAGTCATCCAGGTTGGTGGGGGGTTTGGTGGAGGAGGAGGCCGTGCAAGCACCAGAGACGGGGTCTGGAGGTGGGGATCCCACTGGTGCTAGTGGTGCAGTGCAGGACCAGGGACAGGAGGCAGCACAGGCCGCCGCGGAGGTGCCTGTGTGCAATCCTGTCCCCGATCCTGTCCCTGCATCATCTTGCACCAGCAGGGATGCCTACGTCCAGACCCGTTTTCAGGCAGGGGATGAGCTGACGTCAACTGGCCTTCCTCTGCCTGCGGACGTGGCCATCCAGGTCCGGGTTGAGCCTGTCCTGGCTGGTGTGGCGTTGTGTCAACGCGCCATGCGAGGTGACCTGCAGTCTTTTCATGGAGAGACTGCACGTCATCTCGAATGGCTCGTTGACCACGTCAGCCTGCTGGGACAGGTCACCCAGGCCGGATTCCTCCGTCTGATGGGGCTTGCTCCGACCCTCTCCTCAACTGGACCCCCTACGCGCCAGTCGTCCTCTGTGCCATCTTCCCACCCATCAGTCACCTGGGTGCCCTGTGGAGCTGCCTCTATCGGTGCGGCCAGGCTGATGGAGGAGGCACCCCTGCCACAGTCGGAAGTCGGAGGTCCAGCAGGGGTGGCCACATCAACAACTGCACCCCAGCCGGCGGAGGATGTGCAGGCAGCAGGAGGCAGTGCACGGGCAGAGGCAGAGCAGCAACATGGTGGGAGACATGAAGGCTCGGGGCTTTCGACATCGGAGGGGCAGGCATCGGCCGGAGGGCAGGGGGACCCAGGACAGAGAGTGTCTTCCGTGTGGCAGCGGTTGGGCCACGCCATAGGTGCGGAGCGGCGGCGGGCGGAAGAGGCGCGGCTCACAATGGTCAGGACGGAGAACTCCATGCAGAGGGCCCTGAGGCGGGCCGAGTGCCTCGAGGCAATCCGCAGGGGGTTGGAGGAGGACACGGCGTTGTCCCTGCGGACCCTCGGGGCCATGGAACTGGACCGCCTCCGGGACATCGAACAGGAGTTCGATGATGACCTGGCCCAGGACACCACGGAGTGAGCCGCTGGACTTGCCCGCCGCCTTTGTATATAGTTCTTTAGTTTTAGGTTTCCTTTGTTTCTTATTATGATTTGGAGTCGACGGACACTGCTCCACTTTTTGTATATAGTTGATTTTTAGTTAGGTTTTTTAGTAGGTTTCCTTTGTTCAGTTGGACTCATGGACCCTTGTTAGTTTTTTACATAGTTCTTTATTGCATAGAGATTTTTTTACATTTGACTTTGGACAACATATTTTTTGGATTCTGATTTGCAGTTTTTTTTTTTTAATACGGACATGCAGCTTATTTTTTCTCTTTCCCATTGTAGTTTGTTTCCTTTCTTTAGCATTCTTTATTTTTTTAAATACAATTTTGTTTTCATACTTCACTGTGTGGTATCATCTCATTGGTTTCATGCATGTCATGTTGGGTGTTTTCCCATTCAATTGCAAACATTGTGTGTGACGGACATGGGTTCATTTGCTTCATGAACATTGGGGGTGTGACATGTAATTTCCATTTCCATGTGGGTGAATGGGTTACTTGGTAGGGCTTTTTGGCTGTGGAGGCTGACCATAACGCACATGATTGGGGATTGTGAGGACCTGGTCGAGGGTGCCCCTGGTGGCTGGGGGGTGGTGGGAGACATGAGTGGGGGCCTGGTGGAGGCTGCCCCTGGTGGCTGGGGGGTGGTGGGAGACATGAGTGGGGGCCTGGTGGAGGCTGCCCCTGCACTGCTGGGGGGTGGGGGTGGTGGGAGACATGAGTGGGGGCCTGGTGGAGGGTGCCCCTGGTGGCTGGGGGGTGGGGGTGGTGGGAGACATGAGTGGGGGCCTGGTGGAGGGTGCCCCTGGTGGCTGGGTGGTGGGGGTGGTGGGAGACATGGGTGGGGGCCTGGTGGAGGGTGCCCCTGGTGGCTGGGGGTTGGGGGTGGTGGGAGACATGAGTGGGGGCCTGGTGGAGGGTGCCCCTGCACTGCTGGGGGGTGGGGGTGGTGGGAGACATGAGTGGGGGCCTGGTGGAGGGTGCCCCTGGTGGCTGGGTGGTGGGGGTGGTGGGAGACATGAGTGGGGGCCTGGTGGAGGCTGACCCTGCACTGCTAGAGGGTGGGGGTGGTGGGAGACATGAGTGGGGGCCTGGTGGAGGCTGACCCTGCACTGCTGGGGGGTGGGGGTGGTGGGAGACATGAGTGGGGGCCTGGTGGAGGGTGCCCCTGGATGCTGGGGGGTGGGGGTGCAGGGGGACATGAGTGGGGGCCTGGTGGTGCTGCCCCTGCACTGCTGGGTGGTGGGGGTGGTGGGAGACATGAGTGGGGGCCTGGTGGAGGGTGCCCCTGCACTGCTGGGGGGTGGGGGTGGTGGGAGACATGAGTGGGGGCCTTGTGGAGGGTGCCCCTGGTGGCTGGGTGGTGGGGGTGGTGGGAGACATGAGTGGGGGCCTGGTGGGGGCTGCCCCTGGTGGCTGGGGGGTGGGGGTGGTGGGAGACATGAGTGGGGGCCTGGTGGAGGGTGCCCCTGGTGGCTGGGTGGTGGGGGTGGTGGGAGACATGAGTGGGGGCCTGGTGGAGGCTGACCCTGCACTGCTGGGGGGTGGGGGTGGTGGGAGACATGAGTGGGGGCCTGGTGGAGGCTGACCCTGCACTGCTGGGGGGTGGGGGTGGTGGGAGACATGAGTGGGGGCCTGGTGGAGGGTGCCCCTGGATGCTGGGGGGTGAAGGTGCAGGGGGACATGAGTGGGGGCCTGGTGGTGCTGCCCTGGCACTGCTGGGGGGGTGGGGGTGGTGGGAGACATGAGTGGGGGCCTGGTGGAGGGTGCCCCTGGTGGCTGGGGGGTGGGGGTGGTGGGAGACATGAGTGGGGGCCTGGTGGAGGGTGCCCCTGGTGGCTGGGTGGTGGGGGTGGTGGGAGACATGAGTGGGGGCCTGGTGGAGGGTGCCCCTGGTGGCTGGGGGGTGGGGGTGGTGGGAGACATGAGTGGGGGCCTGGTGGAGGGTGCCCCTGGTGGCTGGGTGGTGGGGGTGGTGGGAGACATGAGTGGGGGCCTGGTGGGGGCTGCCCCTGGTGGCTGGGGGGTGGGGGTGGTGGGAGACATGAGTGGGGGCCTGGTGGAGGGTGCCCCTGGTGGCTGGGTGGTGGGGGTGGTGGGAGACATGAGTGGAGGCCTGGTGGGGGCTGCCCCTGGTGGCTGGGGGTTGGGGGTGGTGGGAGACATGAGTGGGGGCCTGGTGGAGGCTGCCCCTGCACTGCTGGGGGGTGGGGGTGGTGGGAGACATGAGTGGGGGCCTGGTGGAGGGTGCCCCTGGTGGCTGGGGGGTGGGGGTGGTGGGAGACATGAGTGGGGGCCTGGTGGAGGGTGCCCCTGGTGGCTGGGTGGTGGGGGTGGTGGGAGACATGAGTGGGGGCCTGGTGGAGGGTGCCCCTGGTGGCTGGGGGTGGTGGGAGACATGAGTGGGGGCCTGGTGGAGGGTGCCCCTGCACTGCTGGGGGTGGGGGTGGTGGGAGACATGAGTGGGGGCCTGGTGGAGGGTGCCCCTGGTGGCTGGGTGGTGGGGTGGTGGGAGACATGAGTGGGGGCCTGGTGGAGGCTGACCCTGCACTGCTGGGGGGTGGGGGTGGTGGGAGACATGAGTGGGGGCCTGGTGGAAGCTGACCCTGCACTGCTGGGGGGTGGGGGTGGTGGGAGACATGAGTGGGGGCCTGGTGGAGGGTGCCCCTGGATGCTGGGGGGTGGGGGTGCAGGGGGACATGAGTGGGGGCCTGGTGGTGCTGCCCCTGCACTGCTGGGGGGTGGGGGTGGTGGGAGACATGAGTGGGGGCCTGGTGGAGGGTGCCCCTGGTGGCTGGGTGGTGGGGGTGGTGGGAGACATGAGTGGGGGCCTGGTGGGGGCTGCCCCTGGTGGCTGGGGGGTGGGGGTGGTGGGAGACATGAGTGGGGGCCTGGTGGAGGGTGCCCCTGGTGGCTGGGTGGTGGGGGTGGTGGGAGACATGAGTGGGGGCCTGGTGGAGGGTACCCCTGGATGCTGGGGGGTGGGGGTGCAGGGGGACATGAGTGGGGGCCTGATGGTGCTGCCCCTGCACTGCTGGGGGGTGGGGTGGTGGGAGACATGAGTGGGGGCCTGGTGGAGGGTGCCCCTGGTGGCTGGGTGGTGGGGGTGATGGGAGACATGAGTGGGGGCCTGGTGGGGCCTGCCCCTGGTGGCTGGGGGGTGGGGGTGGTGGGAGACATGAGTGGGGGCCTGGTGGAGGCTGCCCCTGCACTGCTGAGGGGTGGGGGTGGTGGGAGACATGAGTGGGGGCCTCGTGGAGGGTGCCCCTGGTGGCTGGAGGGTGGGGGTGGTGGGAGACATGAGTGGGGGCCTGGTGGAGGGTGCCCCTGGTGGCTGGGTGGTGGGGGTGGTGGGAGACATGAGTGGGGGCCTGGTGGAGGGTGCCCCTGGTGGCTGGGGGGTGGGGGTGGTGGGAGACATGAGTGGGGGCCTGGTGGAGGGTGCCCCTGCACTGCTGGGGGGTGGGGGTGGTGGGAGACATGAGTGGGGGCCTGGTGGAGGGTGCCCCTGGTGGCTGGGTGGTGGGGGTGGTGGGAGACATGAGTGGGGGCCTGGTGGAGGCTGACCCTGCACTGCTGGGGGGTGGGGGTGGTGGGAGACATGAGTGGGGGCCTGGTGGAGGCTGACCCTGCACTGCTGGGGGGTGCGGGTGGTGGGAGACATGAGTGGGGGCCTGGTGGAGGGTGCCCCTGGATGCTGGGGGATGGGGGTGCAGGGGGACATGAGTGGGGGCTGGCGGTGCTGCCCCTGCACTGCTGGGGGGTGGGGGTGGTGGGAGACATGAGTGGGGGCCTGGTGGAGGGTGCCCCTGGTGGCTGGGTGGTGGGGGTGGTGGGAGACATGAGTGGGGGCCTGGTGGGGGCTGCCCCTGGTGGCTGGGGGGTGGGGGTGGTGGGAGACATGAGTGGGGGCCGGGTGGAGGGTGCCCCTGGTGGCTGGGTGGTGGGGGTGGTGGGAGACATGAGTGGGGGCCTGGTGGAGGGTGCCCCTGGATGCTGGGGGGTGGGGGTGCAGGGGGACATGAGTGGGGGCCTGGTGGTGCTGCCCCTGCACTGCTGGGGGGTGGGGGTGGTGGGAGACATGAGTGGGGGCCTGGTGGAGGGTGCCCCTGGTGGCTGGGTGGTGGGGGTGGTGGGAGACATGAGTGGGGGCCTGGTAGGGGCTGCCCCTGGTGGCTGGGGGGTGGGGGTGGTGGGAGACATGAGTGGGGGCCTGGTGGAGGCTGCCCCTGCACTGCTGGGGGGTGGGGTGGTGGGAGACATGAGTGGGGGCCTGGTGGAGGGTGCCCCTGGTGGCTGGGGGGTGGGGGTGGTGGGAGACATGAGTGGGGGCCTGGTGGAGGGTGCCCCTGGTGGCTGGGTGGTGGGGGTGATGGGAGACATGAGTGGGGGCCTGGTGGAGGGTGCCCCTGGTGCCTGGGGGGTGGGGGTGGTGGGAGACATGAGTGGGGGCCTGGTGGAGGGTGCCCCTGCACTTCTGGGGGGTGGGGGTGGTGGGAGACATGAGTGGGGGCCTGGTGGAGGGTGCCCCTGGTGGCTGGGTGGTGGGGGTGGTGGGAGACATGAGTGGGGGCCTGGTGGAGGCTGACCCTGCACTGCTGGGGGGTGGGGGTGGTGGGAGACATGAGTGGGGGCCTGGTGGAGGCTGACCCTGCACTGCTGGGGGGTGGGGGTGGTGGGAGACATGAGTGGGGGCCTGGTGGAGGGTGCCCCTGGATGCTGGGGGGTGGGGGTGCAGGGGGACATGAGTGGGGGCCTGGTGGTGCTGCCCCTGCACTGCTGGGCGGTGGGGGTGGTGGGAGACATGAGTGGGGGCCTGGTGGAGGCTGACCCTGCACTGCTGGGGGGTGGGGGTGGTGGGAGACATGAGTGGGGGCCTGGTGGAGGGTGCCCCTGGATGCTGGGGGGTGGGGGTGCAGGGGGACATGAGTGGGGGCCTGGTGGTGCTGCCCCTGCACTGCTGGGGGGTGGGGGTGGTGGGAGACATGAGTGGGGGCCTGGTGGAGGGTGCCCCTGGTGGCTGGGTGGTGGGGGTGGTGAGAGACATGAGTGGGGGCCTGGTGGGGGCTGCCCCTGGTGGCTGTGGGGTGGGGGTGGTGGGAGACATGAGTGGGGGCCTGGTGGAGGGTGCCCCTGGTGGCTGGGGGTGGGGGGAGACATGAGTGGGGGCCTGGTGGAGGCTGACCCTGCACTGCTGGGGGGTGGGGGTGGTGGGAGACATGAGTGGGGGCCTGGTGGAGGCTGACCCTGCACTGCTGGGGGGTGGGGGTGGTGGGAGACATGAGTGGGGGCCTGGTGGAGGGTGCCCCTGGATGCTGGGGGGTGGGGGTGGTGGGAGACATGAGTGGGGGCCTGGTGGAGGGTGCCCCTGGTGGCTGGTGGGTGGGGGTGGTGGGAGACATGCATTGTTGATCAGCAGTGCAAGGTGACATGTGAGTTGGCTGGGGGGCATGCCCATGGTGGATGGGCTGCCTGCGGGATATGAGCAGGGGTGCAGGGTAGTCCCCCGTGGTGTGGGCTGCCTGTAGGGGCCGTGGAGGTTGTGGTGCGTACACCTGGGAGGACCCACACGGCCAATTCACGTGTGGTACTCCCCAGAACCCCTGAAATACACATACCCTGCTGAAATCGCGTGTGGAACTTCCCGCGCACCCCTGCAATCCACGTACCCTGATGAAATCGCGTGTGGAACTTCCCGCGCACCCCTGAAATACACATACCCTGCTGAAATCGCATGTGGAAATTCCCGCGCACCCCTGAAATACACGTACCCTGCTCGCACTGGGCCAATCGCGTGTGGAACTTCCCGCGCACCCATGCAATCCACGTACCCTGATGAAATCGCGTGTGGAACTTCCCGCGCACCCCTGAAATACACATACCCTGCTGAAATCGCGTGTGGAAATTCCCGCGCACCCCTGAAATACACGTACCCTGCTCGCACTGGGCCAATCGCGTGTGGAACTTCCTGCGCACCCCTGAAATACACGTACCCTGATGAAATCGCGTGTGGAACTTCCCGCGCACCCCTGAAATACACATACCCTGCTTGCACGGGGCCATTCGCGTGTGGAACTTCCCGCGCACCCCTGAAATACACGTACCCTGCTTGCACTGGGCCATTCGTGTTTGGAACTTCCCGCGCACCCCTGAAATCCACATACCCGGCCAAATCGCGTGTGAGACTTCCCACGCACCCCGGTATACACGCACACGTATTTTTTGTCAGCGGGTGTCCGTGTTTGTGGGTACCCCTTTGCACGTCATTTGTCCTGGAGGGCCACAGTATAGGACATTCATCATGGCAGTATATAGGTGCTATTTGTTGGCGCACCTTTTGGCGCACATTTCTTACAGCCGCAGAGACGCTACCGCCTGCTTTCTTGTGGCGGTCGTGTTTGTGCCTGTGCGCTGGTTTGAGCGTGCGCTTTTTTGCCCTATTCTATTCCATGAATACGTGTTGTAGGCGAGCGTGTGGGCGTTCCGCGCACTTGTGCCCTGTACTTCCCCCGTGACGCCCACGTTTTGGCAAGTTGTTCCCCATTCCGAGTGTTACGCCCGTGTTCCGCCTACTTTTGTTGCGTGCGCCGCGCTATGTGCGATTTTCGCTGTGGCCTGTGCGATTTTCGCTGTGACCTGGCGCACGCAGTTACATGGCCTGTGCGCCAACGTGCGCCGCACACTTTTTTATCGCACATCCGATGGTTTTCTCGCGCACGGCCTTCCATGAATCGATGTGCGCTGCTTTTCGTGCGATTTTCGCACTTGCACTGCGATTTTCGCTATTCCACTGCGATTCGCACGTTTTTGCCCACTTGCGCCGCGCTAATTATTCCATGAATCGGCCTGTTAGTATGTAGTGCCTATTTAGAGATCTTGGGCCTCCTTCATCAAATACATAGTAGAGCACCAGACTTGGTTCATTTGGAAATGCTGGTCGTCTAAGATTTTGCGTCTCCATCCTCTTACCACTATTTTCCCGGACATTATAATCTGGTGATATAGTATATTCCTGCCTTCCGTATGTTAACCCAGGTCCTGTTATTATGCCCTTGCTTGGCAAATCATTGTTTGAGACCTCGTCAGGCAACCTAGTGTGTGTACTAGGGCCATTAGTAAGTGACACACTCTCATTTATCCCTTGAGATAAACCTACTAGGCTTGGTAGAAATGTTTTGGCTTCATTCAATTTGTGATTCAAGATGTCTTCGATAATATTTCTGACTGCTTCTCTAGACAATTGTGAATTCTGAGTTTTATCAATTAGAAGAGGGGTAACTGCGTCAGATTTTTTACAGGGAGGTACATCCATGTTTTCCTTCGCAATAAGACCAGTTGGCATTTCACTCTCTAATTCAGTAGTATTAGAAATACTCGTAGAGTCCCCACAAGTTTTGTTTTCACGTGTATGGGCTATGTTGAGATCTTTTTTTTGTGCAGCTGGTATATTAGGACATAAAGAGGTCGAACACTCACTGGCTATAGGGGTATTTGGTCTGGATATAGCATCAGGATTCTTAAAAATGTCAAATATGTCTTGTACCCCCCTTTCTAAGGCACGAAGATTACTATCAATCCTGTCGGGCGTTGCCTTATTTGTCAACGCCTCTGACAGCTTAAGAGACCCCTCCGTGTATTCTGAAACTCCAGGGCTGCATGAAACCACCACTGTGGAAGCTGGTGTTATTGTTGAGGTCACGAGTTGAGCTGGTTCCGCCACTATACTGTTGTTACCACCACTCACTCACAACTTGAACTGGTTCTGACAGTATACTACTTACAACATTCTTGGCAGGTCCTGTTTTAACTTGTCTGTCAGACCAGGCCTCACGTATGTCCAGAGTTCTCATAAATTTACAGGATGAGTTTAAACTGGCCTTCGCCTGTTTCGCTTGTTTTTTTTAAAAAATAAATTCCTTTTTATTTGAAATTTTTTCGATAAACACACCAGTATCTTCATCACTTATGACTGTTACACCAACATTTTTTACAGTGCACACACTGGGATCAAATACAACTACTGTAGCTTTTCTAGTTTCAAGGTTGCCATCATTTTTTACAGTGCACACACTTGTATCAAGTACACCTATTATAGCTTGGCTAGCTTCAAAGTTGCCATTCCCCATGGTGTTATTAGCCAAAACAGCATCCATGGCATGATCTGTGACCTTTACTATCCCACTATTATCTGAGACCTTTTTTACTTGTTTTATCTCAACCCGATAGTTAGCATATAGATCATTAAGCAACTCGGGTAGAGCTGTAAATGCGAGCACCAGTTCATTTAATAATCTTGTGTGCGTTTTTAATTCCATCAACACCAGCACATTATGTTCTTTGCAACATGACTCCGTTGCCGAATCCAAATGCACGCTATTTGTCTTTGAAGCTGGTACAATGTCGCAAATAGCGTCATGATCCAGATGCTGTGACGTAGCTAGCAGAGAAATTTCACCTGTTATAAAAATTGGTGGAGTGTCTGCATAAAGAGAACTTTCATTCATGTTATTGTTCCTGCAAACAAACTCCAACCCCTGGCTCACAGCTTCAGAATGACCTTCCTCAGCAAACAATGATTGCGAACTATCTGGCAGCTGAGTATCATTGGCATCGCTCTCTATAGTTTTCGGCATGATTAGCATTTTCTGCTCCAACGAGCAGAGCTGGGCACAGCCCAGCAACTCCTCCTCAATACCTGATGAGTCAATTGCATTTACTGCCGCGGCTCTAGCAACACTCATTCTGGTCGCCATATAGGGCACAAGCACACCGGCTGAATGATGTTTTTTTTTTAGAGATTTCTTTGGGCTCATTGTTTAGCATGTGAAGAAGTACAGACAATACAGACAATGCAATTCCACTAAGTGTCACACGATATTTTACCAAACTATAAAATTCATACCGGGCTCGACACCAAAGTGGATTACCATTTTGTGGAACACAGGCTAGCGCCACCCCCGCAGCCCCCACAGACCAAACAGACTCAACAGGCCACTTCCAAGGCCACTTCGCTTGGGCGCGCGCGCTTGGGCGCGCACGCGGTAGTTTTTGTAAAAAATGCACCGCTGGGGGCGTGGCCAAAATTCCATACGGCGATGTAGATATGAGGCTGATTTACGAGGTTTCACGAGTCACGGCGTTCCTTTCCTCCAGGAGCCTGAGCAACAGACACAACAGGCCACTTCCAAGGCCACTTTGCTTGGGCGCTCGCGCTTGGGCGCGCACGCAGTAGTTTTTGTAAAAAATGCTCCGCTGGGGGTGTGGCCAAAAGTCCATACGGCGATGTAGATATGAGGCTGATTTACGAGGCTTCACGAGTCACGGCGTTCCTTTCCTCCAGGAGCCTGAGCAACAGACTCAACAGGCCACTTCCAAGGCCCCTTCGCTCAATTTTTTAATTGATTTTGGAAATTCATTGCTAGTTCATCTGCCTAAATCTTCACTTGCCACACTAAAATCAGTTTTTAGTGCAGCTGCACGATTAGTTTGCGGGGCAAAGGCGTGTTATCACATCTCACCAATTCTGAAGAATTTGCATTGATCTCCTATTGAATACAGGATTACGTTTAAGATAATTTGTATTGTGTATAAAACTCTGCACTTTAAGTCTCCTGAGTACTTATCTAAGAAACTGAAAATCTCAGGAGGTGCTAGAGTGCTTCGCAGCCGAGAGTCACATTATCTTGAGGTGCCTAGCTTTAAATGCTTATTTATGATGAATTAGTCCTTTTTAGGTGTGGTAACAAAACTGTGGAATGATTTACCTAAAGAAATTCATCTCATAATAAATACCTGAAGTTAATAGAGGATGTTAAAGACATGGCTTTGGAAGGCTGCTTTTTAGTGGTTTTTAGGAACATTTTTGAAAAATATCTTTGAAATTTCAACTGTAATTTTGATGAGGTTATGGGAACATTTTGAAATTAATTGTACATTTTAGAATTTAATTCAGCCATTCTATTATTTTCACTAGTCTTTGTCTTGTATGTTTTATATGTAAGGTTTTTACATTTTGTATATGGTTTTATTTTACAGTGCTCTGATACTCTTGTTTGCCTAGTTTGCCCTTTAAAATATCTTTAAATAAAATAATAAAATATTCATTTTGACAATATTACTATGCCCTACGAAAGTTAATAGGACCTTCTGACACAGGCCAAAGGGTGCTTTTATTGTATACATCTAACTTCAATAAGTCCGAATTTTGTTCGAAGTTATGATCTTCATCTTCTGTTTTTTATGGAATCTGTGAATAAATACTCTGCAGTCCAGAAGGTAGTTGACTGGAGACTGTATTACAAAGTATAATTTGGCTTTTCAAAGCATTTATCCTATGCTTGGCTACTCTTGAAAATGTAGTTATTACTTTAAATATAGTGCCCTACCCAGAAGGAGAAACCGGGCAACTTCATCTTCAGACAACCTGCTTTTTTAGACTGGACAGAGAACAATGCCTACAATGGCATTATACTGTCTTACTAATGTAGGTAAAGGTACAACGTAAGCAATTAAAAAGTGGCAAGATGGGGCAGCCTTTGCTCCCCCCACTGTTCTGTCCCCAAACAATAGCTCAAAGCACGCCTCCTGGTATAGATGTCATAACGACCCAGTGAACTGGTAAGGAAGACCCATTTAATCTAATACTGCCACAAAAAACTCCCAGTTCACCAGGGCAAACACCTTTTCTGCATCTAAAAGAAGGACTGCCAATGGTGCCGGCCTATGTTCGACAAGCTCTAAAGACTCCGCCAAGAAATGTGTGTTGCTAATAATGATTTGCCTGGGATAAAGCCGGTCTGTACAAAGAAGTTGAGAATGTGTCATAATTTGGAAGTCAGCGGTTAGACAAAGAAACAAAGTGAAGGTGGTAAGGAAGCAGGGCTGGGCCCTTAGATGTGAAGGAAAACACCCCAGAGTTTACACAAATAAGACCACTTACAAACACCATGTGGTTTCACCAATAAACACATATTATATATACTGCATAATATTTTGAAATGCTTTATAAGGGATAGAGTCGTAAGCATTGTTTTCAACAAAGACTCATGATGTTAGCCTAGTCGTGTATAACCATATGTAATGAACCACAAATAATTGGTCCCACCATAACCATTATCTTTGCATGGGTACTTTAGTCTTTTCATACTTGTCATTCTCTTACTTTCTCGTGGCCCATTATGCTCTCTTTCTCAAAAATAATACATTACTTTCTATCATTTGTGGCATTCACCATTGTTCTCTCTCATACACACAGAGAGTAATAATGCATCTACAACCCACCAACACAGAAGCAAACCCAAAATAAAGAAGCAACATGATGAAATGGCAAATATCAAAATGGAAGGCAACACGTGTAAAGACATGTCTGCTGGTAATGATAATAGTTTGTTATTTATATAGCGCTTTTGCCAAAGCGTTCTAATTAGAACATATTTACATACAATTATCACCCAATCGAAGTTAGTACTAATTTATTGACCTCAGAATGATTAAAGGCCTTGATGGCTTTGCCAGGATTCGAACCTGAAAACTGCAGATCACACAAATATCTCAGAAGGCCTGCTGAGCTCTCCTACCGGCAACCAGCCGTAAGAATTATAGTGTTAAAATGTGTTGGCAGTTCAAATATGGAAGAACATTTTTTTAACTCTATAGTGGTGAAATGGAACATCCAAAATGAACAACCATCGCAGGAAACTGTTTTGGATAGTAGTTATCTTACTCAGCATTAACGTTTGCACCCACAAGAGAATATATCTGGTCTACAACATCAAAGCCTTCAACGACAATGCCAGCCTGAACTTGCTGGATTCCTATTTCATACTATTAACAATGACATCGAACCACAGAGCCCTTGATTGCAAGGATGCAAGGTAAAATCTCTATGTGACACCCAACAACATTTGCGTAGAAATAGATTTCTTTTAAATGGGTCACACTTTTTAAATAATTGTGATAATATAAAAACAAAATTTTAATGGGGAAATGTATCTCCAATGGTGGTTTTGATATAAAAACATACAAAATAAAAATGTATATTTTTGCATTAGTGGTCGAAGGGAACTAGTGTACAATTTAGGATCTTACCCTCTCCAGCAGCAGGTCACAAAATGCCAGGAAAGCTATAAAGATGTATTTGTAATGGCATAAGATGAATACCATATTTTTAGAAAGCTATCACACATTAACTTGCCTCTATTGGTACAGTACACTCTGTGCTTTTTCTGCATTTAACATCCCACTCTGGCTTGATTGTAAAGGAAATGTTCTTAAAAATACACAATGTCCACCTTATTGTTAAAGTTCTGAATTTAGAGGCATTACAAACCATCGATGTAGTCAGTTACCTACATCTAACTACTTTAATTTGCTTTTCTACTATTGCAGATAAAGTAACTGGTTGACAGGGAACCATTCCAAGGCATGCCAGGGTTTAAAGGTTCACTTGTCACATTACTATCAAACAGTGATTGAATTTAGATGGAGACCCCCTTAGCAAAAAGGTCAATTATGTGCCCCATCACAGTGTTAATCTGTATCTGTACACGGCTCTCCAATTTACAAGGCTGCAGATTTCTAATGTTGCTGACTGTAAGAAAGGAAACTACAAGAGGATGCTGCAGGTCGCCATCACAGACAACCTATAATTTAAAATCTTGGATTGTGCCAATGTATAATTTATCATTAAAACAGCCTTTGGGTCAATAACCATTCATTTTTTAGAAATTCACTGAGAAAACAAACTAGAAATGTCTATATGCCACACGAGGGCATTGTCAAAACGACTTTCTATCAAAATAAAACTGAATTTAGGCAGCATTGCTGCCATTTTTTGACATGTCCACACATGGAAGAACAAATATTGTTCTTAGAAGCACATTTTATTTTAGAACCTTCATATGCCTAATCTTGTGACCTTAAAAATAAACATTTTGGATCTGGTCGATATGGTGATGACTCACTCCAGCAAAAGGAGTGTCTGAGGGGCCCCCTCCCTCCATTTTGGGTCTGCTCCCCTTACATCACATAGGGGTCATTCTGTGCTCCCTACCTCCAGCACTGGACTAGCTGTGCCAAGAAGGAGCAGTCACATGACCTATTAGGATTGCCTGGAGTTTCTTACTTTTTTCCAGCAGGGCACTTGCTATAGCAATCACCTTCTTTTATATTTATTTATAAGGCACCGAAGACAGGCATAGTGGTGCCAACAACAACATACAATACACAAAACAGAAAAAACAAAGTCATAAATCAGCAAAAACAGAAGACCGAGAAACAGATTCTCATCAAGTCAGAGATAAAATCTCACCTTGGCAGGACAGTGTCTTAAATCCTGCTTTGAAAGCTTCCAAGGATTGGCACAATTTCAAGTATGGAGGAAGAGCATTCCAGATTCTTGGTGCCATGAAGAGAAAAGATCCCTGTGCCACTAAGCCAAGTTTGGCCCGAGGCGTTTGATGAAGACCCAAATAATTAGATCTCAATGTTCTTTGGACGGGTAGCCAGAAGATGTGGCTAGATAGATAAGCCGGGCTTAATCCAAAAAGACATTTGTGAGAAATACACATTAGCCGAAAGAGTATCCTGCTGGCCATAGGAAGCCAGTGTAATGCTTTCCTAGCTACAGAGACATGGTCACACCTTTTCAATCCCATGACTGCTCTTACTGCATTATTTTGTGTGATCTGGAGATTCATCATGTCTCCTTTACCTATGCCATGTAACAGGCTGGAGCCATGATCTAATTTAGCTCTGATAATTGCCCTTGCGATTGTTCTGCTACTCAGTTGTACCAACAGTTTGAGGTAGTAAGAAGTGCATGCACCAGGAAGCTAACATGAGCCTTCATGTTAAGCTCTTGGTCAATCACCATGCCCAATTTCTTCACCTTCTGCAAGGTGGAAATAACACATGTGAATTCACTAAAATTCGGCCCTAGCTTCTTCATGCGAGACAATGGGCCTCATTCCGAGTACGGCGCTAACCAATGGCGCTATTAACGCCTTGGTTGACGCCGTACCCGGACCGGCAGCGCCTTGGTGGTTGGCGGAATTACCGCCCCATTCCAAGGTTGGCGGGGCGGTAATTCCCCAATCCCCATTTACCCTTCCCCATTCCCATTCTTGCCCCATAGGGCATAATGGGAGTGGGGAAGGCGTCAATTACGCCACCGTAAATTACGGTGGCGTAATTAACATCAAGGTCCCTTAGCGCCATGGTATTTAACGCCTGCTAAAAGCAGGTGTTAAAAGCACCATGGCGCTAAGGGAACTCGGAGTATGGCGGTAAGGGATTACCGCCACCGCTCTCGTTAGCGGTGGCCGCTATCCCTTACCGCCATACTCGGAATGAGGCCCAATGTGCCCACAATCATAATTTCGTTTTTCCCCCGTCATTTAAGGCCAACCCATTCTCCATCATCCAATTCTGGCATGCACCCTGTTGATTGTCTCTGAGTCCTCAGCATGGTTTCCTGACAGGGATTAGGCAATGAGTGTTATCAGTGTAGTTTGTGAAAAGAATCCCTCTGTCACTCAGTATCTTAAAGAGTGGAGCCGCTAACAGATTAAATAAAGCAGGGGACAGACATGACCGCTGCAGAACTCCACAATCAATTTCATATTCGTCTGCTTTATGGTCATCAATAATGACTCTGGCCGTCCGATGAGACAAAAAAGGACTCAATCCAGTTAGCTGCAGAGGTAGAGAAGTGCGCACCATGTTTGAACCTGGACACTAGTATTGCATGGTCCACTATATTGAAAGCTGCAGAAAGATCGATAAGCAGCAAGAGCACTGTCCCACCCCCTTCTATAATTTCCAGCATGTTTGCCTTGAGGCGGATTCTGTACTATGGGCCTTCCGAAAACCTGACTGCCTTTTATTCAGGATGTTGTACTTCTCCAGATAGATCTGAACCTGTGCGTAAGCAGCACGATGCATAATTTTTAGTAAAAAAGGCACATTAAAGATGGGCCTATAATTAGTCTGTATTTTGAGGTCCAGGGAGGATTTCTTTAATAAAGGCAAAATCCATGTCTGTTTAATAAAATTTGGCACCAATCCCTCCTTGAAGGACAGGTTCACAAATTTTGTTATGAGGGGACTCAGTTGAGCAGCACACTCTTTCACCAGCTTTGAGGGACAAACATCACCCTTATAAAAAGTGTGCTGCAGATGTTTTATCAAAACCAACATTTTGTTTTCAGATACTGGTACAACCTCAAAGGGGGGACATTCACCTTACTCTACCTTGTCTGTGGCAACGTTAAAACTTGTGATCCAATCCAAGACTCTCCCCTTAATATAAGTTGCAATCTGCACATTGTGTTGAAAATCCATATTTAACAGCATCTTTTCTGTGATAGTAGTCAATAGTTGGGTTAGGGTCGATTAGGACCTTAGCATGTAATATTTCACATGTATTTTGTATTTTGAGACATATCTTGTGAATCTGGAGGGATGATTTGTGAATCAATGCCACCCCGCACCCTCTACCCATGGGTCGATTTACATGAATAATAGAATACCCTACAGGAACCGCAAGTAGAAAAGCCGGACCTGCCGTCTCATGCAGCCAGGTCTCTGGAATGGCACAGGCATATATCTGTTGCTCTGTGATATAGTCGGCAATATCTATTGCATGCTTTATCAGGGAGCATGTATTAATGAGCAAGAACACTAATGGTGGACCAGTACCTATGATTGATGGTGCCTCACTAGTGCCACAAGTAGTGTCTAGCGCGTCCTCGCACATCGGAAGCGAACCGGCAAAAACCAGCCTTGCAAACGTGCCGCCAATGAGTTTACAAGGACCGTGTGGTGCTTGGTAATGTAGTTCAGCAGAACTACACAAAGAACCTTTCCTAGTAAGGCGCAGTCGGAACACTCAGTGAGGGTAAGATGATCAAATACAAGGGTGCGGAATGCGCATGGCAGTCTGAAGGAGAAAAAAGGCCCTAAAGGGCATCAATTTAAGGGCATTTTCTACACTGTTTGCACATGTTTTGCTACCATTTTCCACCTTAGACCTGTGTTTCCTTTTACATACATCTCTGTGCAAACTCTGTAATGTTTCCCTCATATCCTTATCCATTGTCTCTGTGGTGCCGCATGCCATCCTCATTGCTGGCTTTGCCTACAATCCATTTTAATTTTTCCCTGGCACTTTTATTTACACACTTTACAGCGGCTTTTTCTTTCTTCTGTATTCTTTTTCTTGCTTTTTTTTTCCAGCTCCTACCAAACTGTCTTCCCCTATTCCTATTCTTTGCTCCTCTAGAACTGCACTTGCCTTGGATCATACGAGTAATCCATCTAATCAACCCCACCGTCCTACTCTTATCTTTCCCCCGTCCATTATCTTTGACCTCTTTAGGACTGTTGAAAATACATTCGGCCAGTAATAAATCGCATTGTATTATTCATCTCTTTTTTAGACTTAGCCTTCACTTTCATTGCCTTACTGATGCCTGGATTACCTCCTCCAGACTATTCCTAACTTCCTCTCCTCCCTGACCTCAAACTTCTCAAACTCTTCCTGTCTTACTAGTAAAGACATGGATAGTATAGCTCAGTGGCAACGTGCTTGTCTTGGAAGCAAGATGACGCAGAGCAACACAGGTTTGAATCCCGGGTCCGCGCTTAGAAACCTCTTCAGTATTAAGTATGTTATAAAAAAACAATTATAATTTATAAAACGTGGGAGATTAGGAATTTTGTATCATTTCGTTTGGTCTCTTTCTCCTCCTCGATGCTCTACTTTTGAGTATATTTTTTCCTCTTTCACAAAACCTCTCTCTTGCTTTTCTAATCATTAACAGCCCCCTTGGACCTCTTCTTACTCTATTTGAAGACATAGACCCTCTTCCTTTATTTCTTTTAACCACCTCAATGTCTCCTTTTTCTTTTTTTGGCAATTCCAATCCCCATTTTAACACCACCCAGTCCACTGCCACGTTTCTTTCCATTCTTTAACTGGACCTTCTCACTCAAATCCCCTCGCCTCCCCCACATGTCCCCGACACCTATGCTGATTTCATATTTTCCTTTTTCTCAGATGCATTTCTCTTAGCCTCTCCAGTCTATTCCAACTGACACTGCCTGCGTTTTCTTCGCTCCTTCTCTACCTCAGTCTTTACATGAAAAAAATCTATGTTCTTTGGACCCTTCTTTCATGTGTTACCTTCATTCCTCCCTTCTCTTGACTAGTAATTTTTCTTGTCTCTTTGCTGAACGAGCTGCTTCCACCCTTGACTTTGGTCTTCACTCTACTCTTGATTCACTCTTTCCCTCTCAACCTTCTACCCATCTCATACATCTCTGCAAACCTGGTTCCCCCCTTCTTTATTTGTACTTTGGACTTCCCTTCACTGCATACAACAGTGTGTGATGAATCCTGTGGTAATCCCAAGCCTAAAGTCTCCTCCAATGTGGCCAGAGGGAAGGCAGTGGCTACATGATCGCGACCCTGGGGGTGGTAGTCTGGGGGTGTATCATGTGGGAGGACATAGTTGTCGGGGGGAGGCGATGGCTCCGACAGGAGAGATGTAGTATTCTTCCCTTGACTGTGAAGAATAAACCCTAATCTCAGAGTTTCTAATGGCCTGCTGTCATTATTCAGAACCCTTTAATTGTAAGGACTTAAAACCTACTTCTGTTAAACATTTAAACAGAACTTTATTCATTCCTCATGTGGGAAAACCCCCCTAAAACTCATTTGACATCTGATGTTCATGATGATTGTTATGTAGACAAAAGTGTTCAACAAAAGAACTTACATCAATGTGAAAATACTTTGGACTTCAAATCCCAGAAAGCTTTAAGTACTCGGATGAAGAAGAGGAGTAAAGAGTCAATGAGGATCAACAGTAATACCAAGAGTAACATGCAGCCTAGTTGTTATTCATTCAATTAACTACATGGAACATTTAAATAAAAGCATCACCTGCAGGTGAGAGAGAGTGAAGGTGAAGTCAGAGTGGGCTGCAGAGTATGAGGAGCAGGAAGCAGAGAGGCAGAACCACAGGAGCGACCCAAGCTGAAGGAGAAAGGTGCTCCCTGACTGTCAATTGTCACTCCGACATAGGTGAGAAGCGGGAGACCCAATGGAGACTGATGGGCTCCAGGGAAACACTGCAAAGGCACGGACAGCTGCAGAAAGGTTGTCCAAGGCGCTGTCAAACTAAAAATCATCAACCTTACCAGCGAGGAACTACGAGGCCAGCAGAGGAGCTGAGAGAGGGTTTGACAGGCTACTAAAGCCATTCCCAATGCAAAACTTTACAGCTGCAACGTGTCACGAGTCGGAGACGCCAGGCGATCCCTGTGAGTTGATCCTTTGATAGTGGCAACCCTGGGGCTTTCCGACAGGCACTTGGACAATCAAGTGAAGGTTTTCAATACCAACCAAATAGATTTACAGTACAAGAGCAAATAGGGAACAATTTTTCTAATGTGGGATGACACTTTGGGGAAATTGGAAAACCACATTCCCAAAAGCCAAAATACTTAAAGAAGAAGTACAAGAGCAATAGCTGTTTAATTCTCCTTATGTGAAACATCAGTTGGGGGGAAACCCGGAACCAGAACTGCTATAAGCCAAAAGACATTGTAAGAGAAACAAAGGGGCAAACGTTGTACAATTCTCCTGATATGAGATGTCACTTGGGGGAAGCCTGGAACAAGCATTGCCAAGAGACAAGAGACATTTTAAAACAGGTTGACAGAAAGAGCTTGACCAAACCCTCATATGTGGGATGCGAGTATGGGGGAAATTGGTGCAAGTACTTACTGAAGGTAACAAAGCTTAATCATTGAGGAAATACAAGTGTGTGATATTTTAAAAAGAAAAGTGAACCTTGCAGACAAGCCTGATGAACAAGGTACATCAGGTAGGGAACCGTTTTGGAAAGAGATACCTGGCAGGGGAGTACACCAGGGGATCTATAAAGACCAAGAGGGAGATATCACTGGAAGGAGAGTAAACCAGTATATTTATTCAATTGAGAAGTTCTTGGCACCAGGAAATCTAATGTTTGCTGAAAAGGAACTTTACTACATCAAGTCTTTGTTGAAATTTAAAATGTTGCTTTGCCATCGTAAAGACCATAAAATACTTTCTTTGAATATATTGCAAGCTGTATTATAGAAAGAACATCTTCTTTGCTATCTTAATGTAACGCTCACCTGAATCCCTCGGAGGCGCAGGTCTGGGCTGGGGGTTCTCGGAGTCTTCTAGGGTCACGCGCAGGCCTCGAAGCCACCCTGGAAAGGCCCTTTCCTCACTGAGATCTTGATCTGAAGGGTGAGGTGTCTGCAATTATGAGAGCAAGGGGTTAATAAGGATATATAAGCCTGACTGGGCAAGCTGACTCCCCTTCCTGGTACTCCCCAAGTAGTTCGTAGGCTAAATGTGCTCACCTTATGTAGGTGAAAGCGGAGCTCTCCATCCTGCGTCTGTGCAGGGGCGCCAAAGCCAGTTACTTCACTGGTTAATTGTCCAGCCTCTTGGTTACAGAGGATGAAGATTTGGAGCTAGGCCGTCGTTAGCAGCACGAACGGCGGTTGCTTGAATATGGAGGTCCGGAGAGCGATGGAGTGGCGAAGGTATTGCAGGCAAGTAAGTAGAAAATGTCAATTCGAAGTTAAAAGCACTTCTTAATGTCTCTTCTCCTTTTTCAGGTTGCAGAAGCAGCTGGGTAGAAAAATAGATGTCGAGGAATGCGCCGAGGAGTGAGAAAGATGAGAGCTGCCCAAAACACGTACGCATAGATGGAGTTTTGTATTTCTTAATGATGTCCTTTTTTTTTGCAGATGCGAGTAGCAGCGTCGGCGGAGGCGAGAAGAATGCAGCGCAGGTAAGGAAAGTTTCACGGTGGTTTACTAACCAATGTCCTTGCTTCCACAGGGTGCCGAAAAATGGAAAGCTGCAGCCCGTGGCTTGAGATGCACCGATGGACTGGGTAAGTGCTGCGCTGGTTTTTATCTCGTGCTAACCTGGTGTTCTTTTCCCTTCTCAGATGCTGCAGAAGACGAAGATGGTATTTCAGAAGGTAAGATTACGGATTTCTCTTCCCTGGATGCAGAAGTTAAAGATTCTCTGGAGCTGACACGGTGAGCGTCCTGCTGCTATTGCAGAATAACGCGAAGCACGTTGCTCTGATCGAGCGTGGTTTAAATAGTCCTACTGGAGTGCTTAGGTGTCTCCTTCCACAGCAGCCTCGCCCAGGTAAGAAGTCCCAGCTTCCAGAATAGTTCCAGTATCCAGTCCCAGGGAGTGGTGCTGGCCACACCCAGAAGGTAAAGTAGTTCCAGCCATGGATGGATGAGGATTTCATCCTGCAGGTGAGTGAGCAGCATGGTCTGCAGCCGGTAGGTCCACCCAAGCACCCTTCCTTACATCATGAGCCCGGCACGTCCTGTGCCGGGAATGGGTCCCCTTATGAGCCTGGCGCCACTGGCGCCAGGACAAGGTCCATAAGGCCCCTATGGGAGCCGATGGGTGCCTGGAAATGAAGTTGTGACCCAGCTTCCGAGGCAGTTGGGCTAAACCTGACTCCTTGGAGGCTGCGGTCATGACAGCACCCCCCCTCAAGGCCCCTCCCAAGCTTGTCTTTTCCTGAGGTTTTGGCTTGTTGGGAAAAGCCCGATGAAATTTTCGGACTAAACGAGGAGCATGTACATATTCTGAGGGTTCCCAAGATCTCCCCTGAGGTCCATATCCCTTCCAATCAATCAGGTAGTATAGTTTTGATTTGGAAATTTTGGAGTCCAAGATGTCTCGAATTTCAAATTCGGATTCTCCGTCAACTTGGATTGGCTCAGGAGGTTTAGTCAAACGGGTTCCGGGTTGCACAGGTTTCAGGAGAGAAACATGGAAGACAGGATGTATCTTCATTCGAGTAGGTAATTCTAGTTTGACAGCCACTGGGTTAATCACAGCCGTGATCGAGTAGGGTCCTAAATATCTTGGGTTGAAGGTGCGTGGCCCTTTTAAAGATAAATGTTTAGTGGACAGCCAGACTTGATCTCCTTTTTGATATTGAGGAGCCTCTTTTCGATGTTGGTCTGCTCCTTTTTTGTATGATTCTTTAGCTCGTTGAAGATGAGCTGTTGCTTCTTTAAATGCTTGAGTTATCGTCGAATGCAGATGGTCAACAGCAGGTGTTCCGAGAGCTTGAGGTGGGTCCAGATTTGAGGTTCGAGGATGACTTCCATACAGCAGGAAAAAAGGGTTTTTTCCCGTCCCAGAATGGATTGAATTATTGTAAGCGTATTCAGCAATCCAAAGGACATCCTTCCAAGTACCCTCGGATTGATGCAACATGCAGCGCAGATATTGTTCTAGAGTTTGGTTAGTTCTCTCGGTCTGCCCATCGGTTTGAGGATGATGGCTGGTGGAAAGTCGTACATCAATTTGTGCTAAACGACAACAACTCCGCCAAAAATGGGAAATAAATTGGCTCCCTCGGTCAGAGATTAGTACTGAAGGGAAACCGTGCAACCGGACAATGTTTTCAAGAAATTCTCGGGCTAGAATGGAAGCTGTAGGTAAACCCTTCAGTGGGATAAAATTAGCCATTTTTGAAAAAAGGTCCACGATCACTAGAATTGTGTTGTATCCGGAGCAAGGGGATAAATCCGTGATAAAATCCATCGAGAGCGTGTGCCAAGGGCCTGTTGGAATGTCTATTGGACGTAATAATCCTGCTGGTTTTTCCTTCTGACTCTTGTTTTGTGCGCATATACCACAAGAAGCCACAAACTCCTTAACATCTTTCCTCCAAGATGGCCACCAAAAATGCCTTTTAATTTTCTCTGAGGTTTTGGCAACTCCAGGATGTCCTTCCATTAGAGAATCATGGTAGCAGGTGATGACATGTTTTTGTAAGTCAGCGCAGGGTAAGAATAGTCTTCCTTGGAAATACAATAGGTTCTGATCTATTGTAAAATCCTTTCCTTTCAATTGCCAATTCGATGAATCTTCGGGAGTTATGAGTTGATTGACCCTTGCTTTAATCTCTTCGAGGGATAATGTGTTGATTACTCCTAGTATCTTTTGTTCAGGAATTATTGGCACCGGCTCCGGATTAGCTGTAAGTTCGTCTACCCCTATCCGGGAAAGGGCGTCTGCTTTTCCGTTCCTAACGCCTGGTCGAAATGTGATTACAAAATCGAATTCTGCGAAGAATAAAGCCCAGCGTAGTTGCCTCGAAGATTGAGCTTTAGCTGACTTCAGGTACTGGAGGTTACGGTGATCCGTGATTACAGTTACTGTGTGCCGGGCTCCCAAAAGATAATGCCGCCAGGCCTTAAAGGCGGACTTAATTGCCAAGAGTTCTTTGTCCGTAATTGTGTAGTTGATCTCAGGAGCCGAAAATTTGCGAGACCAAAAGGCTACAGGGTGTAACTAGTGCGTTTCGGGGTCTCTTTGTGACAGCACCGCCCCCATTGCAAGACTGGAAGCGTCTGTCTCGACGATGTAGGGAAGTTCTGGACGGGGATGCCTTAAGACTGGAGCAGAGATAAATTTGGCTTTTAATTCTTGGAAGGCTTGTTCGGCTTCTGGAGTCCACTCGAATTTTTTATTCTTTTTCAGAAGAGCCGTGATAGGTTGGTCTACCCGAGAGAATTCAGGAATGAACCTTCGGTAAAAATTAGCGAAGCCCAGCATGCTCTGCACACCTTTCACGGAAGTTGGGGAAGGCCATTTGGTGATAGCATCCACTTTTCTTGAGTCCATGTGAACTCCGTTGGGTGATAGGATGAACCCTAAGAATTCCACTTCCTTTGCGTGAAAGGTGCACTTCTCCAGTTTAGCAAACAAGCGGTGTTGGCGAAGTCTCTGTAAAACCGCTGTGACGTGTCTACGATGATCAGTTTCTGAGGCTGAGTATACCAGGATGTCGTCGATATAAACGACTACGCACACATCAATAAGTTCTCTGAGGACATCATTCATGAAAAATTGGAAAGCGGCCGGTGCGTTACATAGTCCGAAGGGCATTACTTGATACTCAAATAATCCATATTTAGTGCGAAAGGCCGTCTTCCATTCGTCGCCCTCCTTAATGCGTACCAAATAGTAAGCTCCTCTGAGGTCTAACTTTGTGTATATGCAGGCGCCTTTTACCTGGTCCAATAATTCAGGAATCAAGGGCAACGGGTATCGGTTTTTGACTGTAATCTGGTTCAGGGCGCGATAATCGATACACGTTCTTAGGTCACCTTCCTTTTTCGGGACGAAGAACAAAGCTGAGGAAGCCGGGGATTTCGAGGGGCGGATGAATCCGTTAGCCAAGTACTGGTCCAAGTATTGCCTGAGATGGAGGTTTTCTGGTTCAGTGAGGGCATATATTCTACTGCACGGAGGGGTGGACCCAGGTATCAGGTCTATCTGGCAGTCGTATGACCGATGCGGAGGCAGGGTGTTGGCTTGATCTTTCTGAAAGACGTCGCTGAACTCTTGGTATTCCAGAGGTAATCGGGGGTCCTCGGAAGTGATGGCTGCTAGCTTGATTTCGGGCTGAGGATAACAGGTTGAAGCGCATTCTGGAAACCGAATCACCTTGGCTCGCCAGTTTATCTGAGGATTGTGCTTTTCCAACCAAGGCATTCCCAAAATCACCTGAAACTGCGGGGCCTTGATTACATCAAACACGATCTTCTCCCGATGTCCGCCTTGACATAACAACGTTACCTCCATGGTGGTATGAGAAACTGGTCCGGAAGCTATTTCAGTACCATCCACTGTAGTGATTACGTCCTTTACCATCTTGGGACGTAGGGGAAGATCCATCCTGGTAGCCAAGTCGTGGTCCACATAATTACCGATTGCTCCGCTATCAATGTATACTTTGATAGCATGCATGCGATCTGGTCTATTGGGACTTATGAGGACCATAGGCATTACCAAATGCGAGGTCAAGGAACTGGTTTTAACGCTCGGCAAGCGGACCTCTACGCTTGTCGGGCGAGGTCGTTTCCCGATTCCAGTTTCTCAGCATTTTTATCAGAAGCTCCTACGGTCTTCTTGACCGGTTTCACTGAGCAATCACGAAGGAAATGTCCAGAATTCCCACAGTATAGGCACAGCTGTAATTGCCTTCTTCTTTCCCGTTCTTTCTGAGTTAATGGTCCTTTTACTACTCCTATTTGCATTGGTTCCACAGAGTCATTCTCTTTAGCGGAGCTCTGAGGTCTTGAAAGTACCCGGGTTTCAAATCTGGATCGATCGGTCTTCCTGTTCTGTAGCCGATGATCTAATTGGACCACTAGGTCGATATAATCTGAACAGTCTTGCGGCGGATTAACCACCTGTGCTAAAACGTCTTTAAGTTCCCCACGTAGACCTCTGTAGAAGAGCGTGATTCTCCTATCTTCAGGCCACCTGGTCTCAACCACCAATCTATTAAAGGACGCTATGTAAGCCAGGAGATCCTGATTACCTTGTCTGAGTGACAGGAGTTCATTGTCCAAGGCCTGCCCCTGTGAATGTCTTGCGAACAACTTTTCCATACTGGTCTGAAAGTCTTGAAAGTTATAGAGGAGCGGGTCATCCTTTGTCACGAGAGGAATGGACCAATCTGCAGCACTACCGCTAAGATAGGAAAGTACAAACGCTACCTTGGCTTGGTCCGTTGGGAATGCGGCGGGTCTACACAGAAAGTGCAAGCGGCATTGATTGATGAATACTGCATATCGCTTTGGATCACCGGAAAAACGTTCGGGCGGGGCCAAAGGCACATTCCCTGGCAGATTAATTTGCACCGGATTACTTGAGGTTGTAGGAGTGCCGCCCCCTCCATAGGGAGGCAGTGGCGTCTGTCCCGCTTGAGCCTGTAGCAACTGTCTGGCCAGATCATCCGTCCGTTCCTTGGCAATGATCAACTCCCTTCGTAAAGCGTTTGTTTCTTGGCGAGATGCGTGTACTTCTGCCCTTAGTTCCCCAAGCAATTGAGCCAGTTGATCTGTGTCCGAGGTTTCCATTGCGCCTGGGTGGGAATATTGCGGTAGGCTTCGCGTTCTGTAATGCTCACCTGAATCCCTCGGAGGCGCAGGTCTGGGCTGGGGGTTCTCGGAGTCTTCTAGGGTCACGCGCAGGCCTCGAAGCCACCCTGGAAAGGCCCTTTCCTCACTGAGATCTTGATTTGAAGGGTGAGGTGTCTGCAATTATGAGAGCAAGGGGTTAATAAGGATATATAAGCCTGACTGGGCAAGCTGACTCCCCTTCCTGGTACTCCCCAAGTAGTTCGTAGGCTAAATGTGCTCACCTTATGTAGGTGAAAGCGGAGCTCTCCATCCTGCGTCTGTGCAGGGGCGCCGAAGCCAGTTATTTCACTGGTTAATTGTCCAGCCTCTTGGTTGCAGAGGATGAAGATTTGGAGCTAGGCCGTCGTTAGCAGCACGAACAGCGGTTGCTTGAATATGGAGGTCCGGAGAGCGATGGAGTGGCGAAGGTATTGCAGGCAAGTAAGTAGAAAATGTCAATTCGAAGTTAAAAGCACTTCTTAATGTCTCTTCTCCTTTTTCAGGTTGCAGAAGCAGCTGGGTAGAAAAATAGATGTCGAGGAATGCGCCGAGGAGTGAGAAAGATGAGAGCTGCCCAAAACACGTGCGTATAGATGGAGTTTTGTATTTCTTAATGATGTCCTTTTGTTTTGCAGATGCGAGTAGCAGCGTCGGCGGAGGCGAGAAGAATGCAGCGCAGGTAAGGAAAGTTTCACGGTGGTTTACTAACCAATGTCCTTGCTTCCACAGGGTGCCGAAAAATGGAAAGCTGCAGCCCGTGGCTTGAGATGCACCGATGGACTGGGTAAGTGCTGCGCTGGTTTTTATCTCGTGCTAACCTGGTGTTCTTTTCCCTTCTCAGATGTTGCAGAAGACGAAGATGGTATTCCAGAAGGTAAGATTACGGATTTCTCTTCCCTGGATGCAGAAGTTAAAGATTCTCTGGAGCTGACACGGTGAGCGTCCTGCTGCTATTGCAGAATAACGCGAAGCACGTTGCTCTGATCGGGCGTGGTTTAAATAGTCCTACTGGAGTGCTTAGGTGTCTCCTTCCACAGCAGCCTCGCCCAGGTAAGAAGTCCCAGCTTCCAGAATAGTTCCAGTATCCAGTCCCAGGGAGTGGTGCTGGCCACACCCAGAAGGTAAAGTAGTTCCAGCCATGGATGGATGAGGATTTCATCCTGCAGGTGAGTGAGCAGCATGGTCTGCAGCCGGTAGGTCCACCCAAGCACCCTTCCTTACATCATGAGCCCGGCACGTCCTGTGCCGGGACTGGGTCCCCTTATGAGCCTGGCGCCACTGGCGCCAGGACAAGGTCCATAAGGCCCCTATGGGAGCCGATGGGTGCCTGGAAATGAAGTTGTGACCCAGCTTCCGAGGCAGTTGGGCTAAACCTGACTCCTTGGAGGCTGCGGTCATGACACTTAAGGACAATGCCAACGAAAGAGAGATTTGAATTACCTTTAATGGAACTTTGGTGAAACAGAGTATTTCAAATACATTTTCCTGAAACAGTTCAGGGGAGGAGAAGCTAGACCCTGGAGACAAGGATTGTTTTGTTTAAATTGTAAATATACATGCTTTTGCACAATTTGGTTGAAGTGAAAACAGAATTTCTATTGTATCTTTTGATTTTGTATTTTAGTGTGAGGGTCAGAGGTATTTTGGAAACAAGGTCAACTTACTTTAGTTTTAGTTTCATAGGTAGAGACATTTACTTTTACTTTTGGTTAGGGCAAGATAGGCTTTTTCCAAACCCATTTTCTTTTAATAAACATGGCTAATGTTGAGAACACTGCAACTTTGTGTCCGCCTCTCATTGCTGACCACTCACAGGTGTCTTTGTTCCTCGTATGACTCCACTTTGCTATTAGCCAAGAAACACTACTTTTTCATTTTATTCCTTAATCATATTCTTTACCCTCACCCATTTCTTCTCTATCCTCTCCTTTTTGCCAAATATTTCACTTTTAAAGTCTCCTATTTGTCCTCACTCGCATATCTATCCCTTCTCTTCTTACGGCCTCTTGACACAGATTATTTCTTAACAAGTGCTCACTCAGTGGCCTCCAGTCTACACTGCATTCATGCAAGTATATACTCTGCATCTTCCCTACCTTATATCTGTTTTCAATCTCTCTCTCTCCGTCAATTCTGACCCTTCTTTTAACACATGGTCGTTCTCCCTGCCTTAAAAAAAACTCCTACTCTACCAGCTTATGTTCTTACTCTCACTCTTCTCCTATAAATATATATAAAATGCTTAGGTATGTTTCCGTACTCAGCTGATGCAATTTATCAGTGTTAGGTTGCCCTCTGCTGTCCGAATGGCAAAGTGCACCCACGTCAACAACAGCTATCGTTTCAACAAACAGAATGAGCATGGTTCTTCGTGGGTACCTTCATCTTTCACTTTCGCAAACATTCAGAAGTTACTTCTTTCAACCCCCACTTCTCTACACACAGGGCACGGCGGTTCCAGTGTCAATGAACAGTTAATTACTGGCTCAACGTCTGTTTCTAAAGTGCGAAATGATGAAGGACGAATACCTCCTTACAAGCTAAAACTGAAAGTAGGTGCTGTAATTATGCTACTATGCAATCTTATGCCATCACGAGGAGTGCATTGGAACAGGGTTGACAATTACGCGTCTACAAAGACACATCATAGGGGCTGTGTGATCGATGGAACCTAGATACTGTTCTTATACTATGCATACCTCTAATTTCATCTGATATGTTTAGCCTTTTCAATGACCATTATTAAGTCACAGGAACCATGCCCCCTTCTTGGAAGCGATCAGTAGTAATTCGGATATTTAAGAAGGGGGACAGAAGTGACCCTATGAATTAATGCCCGATATTGACCTTTAAGATATGCTAGAATGGCACATGTTACGCCGGGAACAGCTAGTTTTTCTTTAAAGTGCTTGTGCTCTTTGCCAAGTCAAGTTAGAATTTATCTGATCAGCATTCATGCTGACCAAATAAAAATATAAAACCATGAAAACAATTAAATTGCACCCAATCATCATTAGCTTTTGCTTTTCAGAAATTCTCTTCTCCCTGGCCCTGTCCCACTTTAGGTCCTGCATACCCACACTCTATATATATTGTGCTATTGTAAATATTACGTCACTGGCCATGACAAAAGCCCATTCCAAAGGTTCTTGTAGATGCTTTATACCAACCTCTTTAAGTAACAGTTTAAACCATTTAGATCTTAAATGAAAATAGAGTGGGTGAAAAACAAAGAAAAACACAAACAGAATCACTCTCATCACTACTAGTCCATCTCCCTAACATCGGATAAAGTGTATACAAAATTTAATTTAGAGAAACCTCAGTTCTGGGTTGTGAATTCTACCAAGATAAGAGTTCTTGTTCCATCAGGTATTTTAGTGCCAAGTATTTATGGAGTCTGGGATTGCCCAAGGCATTTTTCAAGGAAGATTTGATCCTGCATCTCCCAATACCTTTTCTTAAAATTTTGCAGATCAGCTTCTGAGATTTGATCTACCAAGTCCCAGACATCTGTTGAATCCAGGCTGAGCACATACCTCCATCAATTGATCTTCATAAACCGAAGGGCTAGTATAAGCCTAAATCCTAACCCAAAAAGCCCTCGGTTTAAGTGCCAGCTCATCACGTAAAGATCTTATTCCCAACTCTTTTTCAGAGTCTGATAGAGGAACCCTTTTCAAAAATGTTAAAAAAAAGTCTCCCCCCGCTTAAGTAGCTGGCAGTTAACATTTCCTGAATGTTCACCTGCATATAAGCTCTGTCAAGAACCTTAGCTCTTTACCCCTCAAGAGGAGCACTGACACTGTGTCCGCTAAAACGGAGGATCCCTTCTGCAGCTTGTTTTATGGTCACAGGGCTCGTCTTAACCGGAGCCTTCCAGGAACCAGCGCTAGAAAATATAATACCCAGGTAGTCAAACATCTGGACCTGATCTATGACTAACCCACTGATCACGAGCTTGGAGCTCAACTGTTTCTGTCTCCATAAAGTCACTACTTTAGTCTTTCACCACTTATGGTGAGATGTTTAAATCAACTGTATTCATCGAAACCCAGTATAAGCTGCCTAAGACCATTCTTTATTTGGGTGAGGATTACTGCATCATCTGCAAAAAGGATAATGGGAACAGCTACACTACCTACCCTTGGCGGATACCCATACCTGCACTAAAGACAGTTATCGTCATTGTTGATGAAGAGGTCAAACAGTGTTGCGGCAAGAACACAACCTTGATATTTCCTACTTCTTGAGACTTCATGAATGGCCCTAATTAAACTAATCAGTGCAGAGTCTGTGCCTTCTTATCCTAGGCCTCCCCATAGGAAGTCCCTATCGACTACTGTCTTAGGATCTACAAATCCCATAAATAATTAGCCTTTCCGTAAGTTTACGTATTTCATAATAAGACGCATTAAAGTAAGACCCAGTTAAATTGTGCCAGTTCTCAGCGAAACCCACCCCATAACTAGATTCAGGATTCTACCCTCATTCTGGCTGGTTCACCCTTGAGCTAAAAGTTCCAAGAAAGACTAAAAGAAAGGCTGAATCACTATGGAAAGATTCGCCCTCAGTAACAAACAAAAATTATTTTGACATTGCCTCTAGGGAATACAAAAAACAAGTACTCCATACCAAAAGTAAACTCTATAACGACAGTATATCCAACACAAGCTCCTACACAGAGGAACTGTTTCTAATCCTCAGAGTTAGAAACCCCGATCCCACCAGTAGAAATTGCAACAAAGATGCAAACTGCTGTGAGAACATACAAAACGCTCCCCAAAACAAAATCACTTGTCTGCAATCCACAATTCAAGCTAAAAAGAACAGTTTAGCCAAACCCTCCAATCCTCCGACTATCCCTGTGAACACCACCAACCTCAATGAATTGCATCTATTGGAATTCACTGAGGTCACTAACTCAGAATTCCTCCAAATCATCTCAAGTCTAAAACCATCTACTGTCATTAAAGACTGCTCATCCCAACTCACTCCCTTTATCACCAATCTTATCAATGCCGCATTCAAAAACAATTGCGTCCCCACGGACCTAAAAAACGCATGTGTTCTACCCCGGCAAAAAAAAAAAAAAACTCCCTCGGCCCTAACACGTCCACGAACTACCACCCAATAACAACAGTACTGTTTCTCTTGAAAATTCTAGATGGAGTAGCATACTTGCAAATCCAGAAATACCTTGAAGCCAATAACATCTTAGGGTTACGTCAGTCTGGATTCCTCCCTAGACATGGGATGGAAACTGCACTCCTGGATTTAAAAGTCCAAATGGACGACCTGAGGGACAAAGGAAAACTAGCCTTGCTTCTTCTCTTGGACCTCTCTGCTGCATTCGACTTGGTGGACCACACTATCCTGTGTAAACACCTGGCCACAGCAGCGTAGTTCTACTCAAATGCCATACAATGGATAAAATCTTGCCTTAGTGACAGAACAATGAAAGTCTTCTCCCCTAAAGCGGAAGCACCTCCCACCATTGTCGCATGTGGAGTACCCCAAGGCTTGTGTGTGTCCCCCATTTTGTACAATATGTTTACAAAGCCTCTATTTGGCCGTCTGGACAACCTGGGTGTCACCTACACTAACTATGCAGATGACACCCAGATCCTCATCCCTATATCTGGGGACCACGACGCTGACACAGCCACGCTCATTGCCATATACCTCAGCATTCAAGCTTAAATGGCACAACACGGACTATGCTTAAATGATGACAAGACCGAATTGCTCCTCATAGGCTCTCAACACAGGGTTGCCAAACTTAATGATGACTTAAATTCCTTTAAAAGTTTCTAACAAGGTAAAAACACTAGGTTTATACCTGGATTCCTCATTCACCCTTAAAAAACAAGTAAATACCACAACATCAGCCACTACCTACACATGCAGACAATTCCTCACACCTGACAGCTGTGTTACCCCTAGCCAGAGCATTAGTCATAACCTGTCTTGACTACTGTAACGCCTTATATGCCGGTACTAAGATCCAGAATATCTGGAAGCTACAGGTGCTTCAAAATAGCACTCAGAGCCACGCTTAACATCCCCAGATCAGCACACATGTCAGCTATAAGACGTAAGCAATACTGGCTGCCGGTACATGAACGTATCATGTTTAAATCACTTACCCTAACTCACAAATGTCTTCACCAGACGTCCCGAGCCTCCCTTTCTGAGGAAATTCACCACGATGCAGCGTACAAGACCGACCAGAGCAGCCTACCAACACCTCCTCACTATTCCCAGGTTCAAGCTCCAAAAAGCAGGTTGGAGTAGCTTCCCCACGAGTGCCAGTAAACTATGGAACTCGCTGCCGCTCCCACTCAAAGCACAAGAATCCTTGTGGATATTCTGTAGCAACTCAAAACGCACCTCTTTACTCAAAGCCTTGGTAACTAATGTACACCGTCCACATCCATCACGCATCATTCGCCCAACCATGCCACTGCCCTCCTCCTGCTGACACTTATATACTGTAAATATTATCTGGTTCATTTCTTATCTGTACTGTTAATACAATGCATTATGTCTGTCTTGTATATTTATTCTGTGTAACAATTGCAACTGTAACATACCTCTTCTGTAAGAAAACACCCAGATGCCTGAAGGCTTGGCGCACTATATAAGCCTCAAAATAAATAAATAAATTCTCCAAGCCCCGGCCCTGATCCAAGATAACTTTGTAAAACAAACGTTCCTGGTGAATTTAAAATGTATATGGATAGCGATAATTTCAGATAGCTTGCAAGAGTAGGGGGTTTGCTTGTGAAAGTAGAATAGAATCAAAACAGGAGCAAAGTGCTGGGGCCCAAACTAAAGGATCGGATTTAAAAAGATCAGCTGGAATACAATCCAGGCCAGGGGCTTTCCCTGAAGCCTGAGAATGTAATGCCTTGCTGACTGTGAATGGTCAAAAGGAGAATCTACAATAAATAAATTAGCAATGGTATTCCCTCTCTAGTTGCCACTTCTGGATTGAATCCCACCATCATCCACCTCTGCCATATCGCCATACAGAGAGAGAAAGTGATTCTTATTCAGAGACAGTTCTTTCAGCTCTCAGGAAGTAACCCTTCATTCCCGCATGATATCATAGTCCAGAAGGCCTGACTATCCTTTGTAAGGATTACATGCATTAGATCCTCCCAGCCTTTCACTACACTGTAATTTCTTAAAACATGCCAGCTCTCTATATTGCTTCCCTATCCCCCCTTTTATGTTTATGCTTATTGAATTTATATAGCGCTTTAAACCAAAGCGCTTTACAATATAACAACAGGTACAAAGTGAGATAAGACAATGCATTACTTACCGTAAAAGCATTTCTGATGGTTGTATCTGCTTAGATTCACATGCTGTGCATAGGTCCGACATCCAGTGGTCACTGCGGAGTATTGCATTTTGTTTTTCGTAGTCGAAAAGGGGACGTCGACAAGGCGTGTCTGTAACACTATCCCTATAGTGACGTGCGTTGTACCCGCAATCCCTCACGCGTCGAGGTCCCTCAGATTGTTTTTTTCCGCCCAGCTTCTGGTCGCCTTACGCGGAGCTCCTAGAGAGACATTGCTAATACTTACTACGGACCTCGGTCCTTAATTATACTTATTATATTGTTAAAGATCCCTCCCCTCGACATTAGCTGTGAAGCTGTTTCTCCGCCGAGCAAGTTTTCGACGGAGGGGAAGAGGCGGAGGAGATCCTTCGGCGCTGCCGAACACGTGACCTGGCCTCGCCGGCCAACATACAGTAGGGAGAGTGGGGTTTCGAACTTTTATCTTCTCTTTGAGAATGTCTTTCTTTCTCCCCTATCTTTCCCTTGGGGTTGTTATCACCAGTTATTATTGCCTCAGCTATGGAGAGGACACCTTTTAAGTTTTGCCCACGCTGTAGGGGCAAATACACTTGGAAGGATAAACACAAGCTCTGTAATCGTTGCTTGCCCCTCGATCATAAAGAGGACAGCTGCGCGGCCTGTAAGCTCTTGTAACCAAGAACTCTTAAAGAACGAAAAGTTAAGAGGTGGGCGGACTACGCTATGTCGAAGTCAGTTTCCTCACCCGCCGCCGCTGTTACAGAAAGTGACGAGGAGGGTGATAACTCGACGTCTGTCACGGAAGTCATTAACCCCCAGAAGGAGCGCTCGCGCTCCTCGACGTTCGTCCCCGGCCCCGACGGGCTCGGCTCATGCCCTGCTTATGGGGATGAACACCCCGGCCACAAGGACGCACATAGACCCCATAAGACTAAACACACAACCCACGGCTCTTCTTCGTCGAGGACGAAGGATCCATCAGCACCGAAGGGGACGCAGGGCACTCCGGCGTCTACTTCAGACCGTAAAGGTCTCAAGCCCCACCCGCAAACGCAAATCTTATTGCATGTATTGAAATCACCTGGAAAAATATTTAGCAAATAAGATGAAACCTAGTCATTAAAAGTCACAATGCGGGTACACAGACTCCTGAAACAGGAGTGTAGAATGAATCAAAATATACAGTGAAACTGAAAATTAGCTTCAAGTGATAATGTGAGAAATGAGGGATGAAATTGACATTTTACAGAAATTGACAGGATTAACAAAAAGAAAGTGGAGACTTTAGTAGCTAAGCAGATGATGGCAAGCTCTATGAATATGTACAAACAAAATAAACAGGCATTATTAGAACAAAGACAATATAAGAATACCCAGGGGGCGATAGAAAGTCAGTTTAGGGTAGAGGTGATTAAGGAGAGGAAACAAAAAATATTAGAAGCTGTTTTGAAAGACATTGCAAAGATAGGAGAGGTCAACATAGCTGCTGTTTATATGAATAGCAATGTGTAAGTGCTGCTGAGCCAATCAACTTGGTTGGAATGTTCTTATATTACTGAGATGAGTAAAAGAAGTTTCCTACTGTTTCTCACTTTTCTTAGTTTTGGGCCAATCACTGTGATGATTAGAATGAGTTCCAGAGTGTTTCTCACTCTTCTTATTTTCGGGGCACTCACTGGATGAGTAGGGTGAGGGTACTCTTTATCCCTGTCTTCCCTGCCGGGTCTCCTGCTGTTCTTGTTACCTTTCTTTCTATAGGTTGGAATCACCGGGCCTGTTCGCAGGATAGAGACTTCCTTCATAGTCAGCTTTGATTCTTGCTTTGACTCCTTCTGTTTCTTCTCTGCGGCCCCAGCGCTCTAGTGGTCTCAACCTTGTTGTCAGACTGAATAGTCCACCTCTCCTGGGTCACTCCATCTCTCTCAACTCGCTCTTTCTACTGGGGTTGTTGTCCACCTCTCTCTCTGGCTTTTGGCTTCTTCTGTGCATCTTGCCGACAGCACCTTGTGGTTTCCTCCTGACGGAGCACATCCCGGTCTCTCTTAGCACTCCCGAATCATCTGGTTTGAAACTCCAGGGTTTCGATTCTCATTGACAGTAGTCCATCTTCTCTTCTTGTGATTGGCTGCTGGGTCCTACCCAGCAGAGGATTAGAGTCCATTCTCTCTTTTAGTTGATTACTTTTCATTGTTTGTTCATTCTTCTTAGCCACAGTTTGTTTGTTTGTTTGTTTGTTTGTTTTTATTACACAGTAGTGTTGGTTTTCAACCACTGAGTAATCAATATTACTTGCTCAGCATTCTTCTTCACAGTAGTTTTACTACATTGATCCTCAGTTTGGATCTTGGGTCTTATGTCACAATAACAAATAGTGGCTTGGTTTGATGGATTTTCACCCAACAAAAGATGGAAGTCTTAAGTCTTAAGATTCCACGGATTACTTTTTAAGAGCAGACTACAACTCACTATGTCTCCCTCACGGAAAACATCTACCTATCCCTTTCAGTCTCTCCTAAAATAGCACAGGGGATCGAGAAGAGACTAGCACTAGTATAACTATCCAATCTGCTAAATAGTTTTGTGTTCCATGAGTTAACTGGACCCTATCTGCAGATCTCTTGGGTATCACAGATGCAAATTGAGAAGCCTTTATTACTATTTGTCAAGGCTAAAAAACACGGAGGGAGTTTGTTCACTTTATTGCTCCCTCTTGTGTGTTTAAATAAAACACAGATGTTTCTGTGATCAATTAAAATATTATTTTCGTTTCCCTGGCATTCACTTATTGTATGAATGTCCCAAGGGTGCAGGGTGTAACCTTGAACTCTGATGGTCGACCGGTTTCAGCAGGTAGCGTGAAATTCAGATTGCTTTCTTCAGGAACCAATGCTTATTCAAAGAACATGGTATTACTGAAGGTTTTAAATGCCAGTAGGGTTAACAATTTATTTTGTCATTCAATTTGTCAGGCTGCTTTTCATTTACTCAGTATTTGGATGTAACTATTTAAATTCAACTGGTGCTTGTCCGGGCAGCCCGTACCTGTACTGGCCAGTGTAGCCATGTCCTGGACAAGGAAATGTTACTTGTACTTAGGCAGTTTCCGTTTTGGTTGTCCGAGGCGTCCGCTACTTGTCGGTTCTACTGGCATTCATGTTCATAATTGCTTGGTTTCATGAATGTCTCTGGAGTTCTGATGTTATTGTTGTTCTAGAAGAGAGGGCTGTAGGGAGTTCCTCTGCAAAATAGGAGTCCTTGTCCCCAGAGGGGAATCTCCCTGTGAGCTCCCACATGCCGCCACCCGAGGGGGATTATTGCATAGCAGGCTCACCCCGCTAGCCTCACAAGGAAAGTCTCACCTGTGGGGAGAAGTGCGATTCGTCACAGTGCCCTATCATCTTTCTCTCCCCCCCTCCCTGAGGGTAAACACACTAACGACGGTCCATGGCTCCCATGTCTCCCATATCTGCACTGGCCATCAAAGGTCAGGCTCACACTATTTCCACCGTCACCCAACCGGCTTTGTACATGCTGCATACAGAGCACATGCTCCCTGTTGTTTAATGGCCAATTTCGGTGACCCGCTTACCACCTGCAAAAAGGTTGGGGTTTGAGATGGGTGCTAATGGCAAACATGTTTACAGTACCCAGCATAGCAGCTCATGCCGAGATTATTGGCATAATATTTACATTTAGTTTAGTGCTTGTCTCTTTAAATCAGTGGCAAGGGGTATTATTTAACGAAGAGAGTGTCCTATTATTAAAGACTGTGTCAACTTAAAAGGGATTTTCAAGTGAATGATGTCACAACAGAACTCCAAATCAATCAACACATTAAATAACAAAGGTACTTTTTAAAATGAATATTAGTACAACTAATAGAACATTTGGATTAGCTAAATCAATCAGAATCAAGAAATCCAAGTAAATTCCAGGGGCTAGAACCCGTTATTTGCTTGGCATCCCTGTTCAAGCCCGACTCTGCCGATTCATTCTTCAATGGTGCATTTTCCAGGGCTCTCCTACACTACCCCACTTCAATGCGCATCCCTCATTCAGGTTTCCCTTCTTTCATCAGGGGAAAGGTGGGCGGTCCACTTGTATGAGTGTTCCATCCTCTCCCTGTTACAATTCTGAATGCAGTGGGGCCAGTCCCTCCTCTCCCGGTGCCCTTGCATGATGCACCCTTCCACAGTACAACAGCAATAGCCTCACATTGCTCGTCCCCTCTGTGCACAGTGCCGTGTCTAAATAGGAATGCAGCACAGTTGCAAAACCCACCAGCCACTGTGTTTTAGCACACATGGATGCGAAAAGCCTTGGAACATGCAGGGGACAGGAATTTCTGGGTAGTATGTGCACTGGCTTTGCTCGGGTCGAGCTTCTGCACATCTAATGCCCAACAAATGCTGCCTTCCTCCACCCCCCCTCACGCTAAAGCTTAAGTAGCACACAGGTTGAGAATATCAGAGGCCATATTTACAAATTCTTTTTACAATGGTGCAATCCCATTGAAAAATGCTTTGTAGATCAGGCCCACTGTGTCTATTCCACTTCAAAGAAATGTGGACAATAAGGGGCTCATTTTGTACAGGGGCTGTGGCAAGCCAGAAGGTTTTGGATCAGAGCACATGCTATTAAAGGATTTTATTTAACGTGCTTTTAGGGGAGGGCCCTTCCTACAAACTATACTAAGGTGCTTGTCAATAGTCAACATAACATAAACAGTACTCTGTCCAAACCTAACCTCTAAACTGCACTAAACTGCACTACCACTTAGGTAAAATATAAAGGAATATAAAGGAAGATTAGGCATAGCGTCCTGCCTTCAGAGTTGTTCACTCCGATCTCTCTCACGGTTTCCAGGAATCCTTCATGGTTTTGGATACAATGCTTATCCGAAGAAAATAATTTCCCCTTGTTTAACAGTTCTTGTACATCTTATCAAAGTTCCAAAAGTTTCTGAAGTTTACAAAATAAAGTCTCAAGTTCCTGAAAAGATCAATTGTCCAAGTTGTCGTAGTTGGAGGGATACCTCCTAAATCCTTCTTCAGCACCTGCGTAGGTTTCTCCCCAATAGTTTGTCTATGTTTTCCCATTGAATTTGTTCTTCATTTGTCTTATTGGGCCCTTCTGGCTCCCTTTTGTTTCTCTGTCCCATCTTCTAATTTATCTCCCCGGGATATTGGTAACCCCCTTTTCCATACACATCGCTTGGTTCTCGAGAGTTTCTGTGAGCCGTTTGGCTAATTATAATATTCGGTTTCTTGGGCTCCCGTAGCCCTTATTGTTACTTAGTTCTGTTTCTCTCACTGGGCGTTTATGTCCCTCGTATGGGGTTAGGGTAATCCTTCCTGCTTCCCCTTTCGCTCTCTGGTCTCTCTGTCCCCTCCACTACAAGCAACTGGGTTACCTGCTAAGTCATAGGGCTTTCTCCAGTGAGGTGGCGTCTGCTCGGTAGCAGTGCCCTTCTCCACGGCTTTCTGGTATTCCCGTCTGGACACAAGCGAGTTTTGTGCCCCACTCGTCTCTGCTCCTCGGCTTCTCTGTTGCACGCAGAGGATTTGTTCCTCCCTTGCGTTCTGGGTTCGTTGGTGTCTCTCGTGCCCCGGGCCCACCACGTCCTTTGCTTGGTCATGGCTCCAGATAAGGCCGGCTCTGCTTGACCTTGGCCTCGCTAACTCTGCATGGCTCTGTGCTGTCGGTGGCATCTCCCGTTGCCTCCTGCCTCTTTCTGCACCACAGCGGGCTCTGCTGTGTAGCGTAGCTACGTCCCTCAGTGACATGCTCACGTTGGAGGCTTGCCTCTGTATATTTCTTCTTCTCCTCCATTGGAGGGTGATTGTGCCTTTATTCTCGCTCCATGACAAAAAGGGACATGTTATTTATGTTCAGCTGTCAAGTCCATGTAGAGACTAGCATTGTCTTCAGCCAAACATCCAAAGGCACTTTCAGTATTATCATGAGTCGCACAGTTGAATGTACTATCAGCTTCTTGGATTCCCATGTATGCAGATAATGCTTTAGTTATAGGAAGTTCCCCATGGGAATGAAAGTCCTTGTCCCTTGAGGGTAGTCACTCCCAGTGAGGTCCACTTTCCCAAACTCCATGGAGGGTTTTGATTAATGGGCTCACCTCCCTAGACTGAAAAGGGGGTGGTCCCCACAAGGAAGAAGAGGCAAAACCACCAGATTAATCACAGGACGTAATGTAAACAGAAGGCGTAAAATCCTTGCGTACAGCTTTTACGGCTTTCATTCATGTAAGGCCCTATTTTCAATCATTTGTATGGCAGAGAGGAAGGGCCGAACGCAACTTGCATTTCTGCCACCTCCCTTCCACCCCGCCATACAAAATGTCCCAGAATTTACGCCTGCATGCATTTTCATGCCGTGCAAATGCTGGGGATCATTATGGAGCTGGCCAGCTTTATGCATCAGCATAATGCAGGCGGACTCCATAGGGATACATTGTAAACGCTGCCTTCCATGCTCGCATGGCAAGCAGCGTTTATAATGCATTTACAATTAAGTACAGCCTACCAAGCGCGCATGGCAAGCAGCATTTAAATGTAATTGTAAACGCTGAACACGTTTGTACGCTGCCTTTTTCCCTGCACCTTTGCTCTTCAGCGTGCTAATGATGAAAATTCCACGTCGGGGACCTGTGCACGCCAAATTGCACACGCACAGGTCCCTGCCGACAAATTACAGGGAGACTCTAAAATGAGCTCCCCAGAGCCGATACTGGTAAGCAATTTATTTAGGGAGCGAGCAGCATACTCTGAAAGTGCTGCCAGCTGACTTTGCCGTGCAGATACAGACAGGAGTCTGTTTTCCACCTTCATTGCCACTATTCAAAACACACTCCTGGTGGAGCCTCGACGGAGCGAGCAGCATACTCTGAAAGTGCTGCCAGCTGACTTTGCCGTGCAGATACAGACTGGAGTCTGTTTTCCACCTTCATTGCCACTATTTAAAACACACTCCTGGCGGAGCCTCGGCGGAGCGAGCAGCATACTCTGAAAGTGCTGCCAGCTGACTTTGCCGTGCAGATACCAACTGGAGTCTGTTTTCCACCTTCATTGCCACTATTCAAAACACACTTGTGGCGGAGCCTCGGCAGAGTGAGGCAGAGTGTTCCTGTGTTCATGTGGCGAGTGAATGAGGGAGACAGCGACTGTCTGGGAAGCACGCTGCCTACACAGACCCTAATGCATGAGTTTTGTGGCTAGAAATTCCAGTAATTTTACTGCTCGTTTGTATACGCTTGATCACCGTGACAGCTGTGGCCAATATTGACACTTGAGCCTGTTGCGGCTAACTCCGTGGGCCAAGCCCGGAGCACAGTGGCCGGATTGTTTGGACAATTTTATCTGTGACTAAGAATTTCATTAATAGGGCACCGCTCTGCTTACAGATTTCGCACATATTATCACCGGCACAGTTCATGACTGTGTTAACTCACAAACGCAGCACTCATCGTACTTTGCGCGATTGAAACAGTGCGTGTGCAACTTAACTGTGCTGGTCTGATCGCCTCACCTGGGAAGCTGTGGGCATTGCCTTTGATCCCGGTGAAAGGCGTAACTTGCAACAGTGATAAATGTTAGATATTTTCTTTCCAATCATTAATCTGGCAGAATCAATACTACGGCAAAAGCCGCCAGGAGAAAACAAACTTCGATCAACTATTATTTTTGTTTGGCTTTACCTTGGCCCTTGGATATATATTATTTCACTGCTTGGTGAGGCCAACTAGCAATTTAGCGCCACTAACACCCGTCACAACAAATTGGACTCAGAGGGATTGTCGCATTGAGTTGTGTTGTTGTTAGAAGACCTATAATGCTCACAGTTAAGAAGTGCTCTGCGACAAGATATACTCTTCGAAATCAGAGGGGCAGGGCCCCTATGGCTAGCACTTCTAGGGGAAAGGAAACTAAAAACAGCACCTGTGGAAAAAGGTGCAATCACAGACTTCTTTCCATTACCTCGTACCCCCAGCAGACCAATCATACTACCGCCGGAGGAGAGAGTGATTGCCATTCATAGTATGAATAATACCAACGATGGTTTATAGGAAAGTGCCATTGATAACAATTCCTTACTGGATCTCTGCTTATCTATGCAGAGATCCATGACCCCCTTACCTGGAAGTGGGGCTGTAAACCAGATTGGAGTCCATCAACAGCCCACTTTAGATTCACAACGAGAAACATATAACAGATGATCTGCCTCTCCTAATCTGGATGTACATTTGGAGTCATCTGAACCAGACAGTAGTGGAGACCAGGGGGAAAACCGCACGACTCTGGTGGATCTTCAATCCTCTGTGGCATCGTTACAGTTTGCTCTAAATATTCTGCTAAA
The DNA here is from genome assembly GCF_040938575.1 of Ambystoma mexicanum. NCBI lineage: Eukaryota > Metazoa > Chordata > Amphibia > Caudata > Ambystomatidae > Ambystoma > Ambystoma mexicanum. The sequence goes on from NC_090932.1 coordinate 1,375,765,198, forward strand.
GATGTGTGGGCGAATATTGGAAGTCACTCTTGCCTTACTGGCAGGTAATACAGCTAACGACGCCAATAAGAGCAATTTGGTGACAGTGCAGAATGAAAGGAATGACATACCACTCGAATGTCCGAAGACAGCAGATTTGGAAACAAACACCACAAATAATTTGGACGTTTATTTTTCATGTAAGCAACGGCGAATGGCCAGAAGAGCGACCACAAGGGAAAAGGCACATACAGAGACCATAACATTACCTGATACAGCAGTACCTGAGGAGGAACTTTCTAGACGCACTGAAGGGAGCACACTACAAAAGGGCCTGCGAAAAATGAAACGGAAAGCTGCGCGTGCTCGCAAAACGTACCTCAGGTAAAGAGGGAAAACTGATCAGTTGGCTCATTCTTGACAAGAGTAATACCTCATTTCCAGTTGAAGATGTGGAACTGGAGCCATTGCTTTGCCCAAGTGAGCAGGAAGCTAACTCAGCTCTGACTATTACAAACACAACACCAACTTCACTCCCTCAGCTAGATGTTGCACCAATACCATCCACTAAGGACAAAGTTAACATCAATCAGTCCCAATGTGGACAGACATGTACTATTAAGAACTTGTATCAAAACAGCTATCACGACTGGATCACTAGATCTGTTTTGACGACTAGACTTCATTCAATTCCACAGTTGAGAGTTTCGAGATCGGAAGATTTTGAATTTGTTGAACCATTGAAAGTGACAAACTCTAACACATCGTCAATACATTGTAAGTTCTTGGCAACAGCAAACGTGATAGGTAACTTTAAAATCAAGTTGCTGGAAGCTGATATCGAAGTGGATGACGACCCGAATAAGGCTGACCCTAATTGGCCACTGTTACTGTAAAGTACTCACACTGACGAAATTACAGTGCCACAGCTACCTAAAGGGAACTCTGTGCAAATGGCTGATATACAGAATGTCCTTAAGTGGCTTGGAGAGTCTCTCCCTTCTGTGTCACTAAGACAATGAAATCATTCTTTGGTCTCATTGAATTGTCAGGGATTTAGCCATTTATTAGCTGAGGATGGCTCTATCCCCTCATTGGCAGGGCATACCTGTATTTGTCTCCTGGAGACTTGGCTTACCTCTCGGGCCCTATTAAATGGATATACTATCCATCAGGTATTAGCTAAAAAGAGTCAGAGGGGAAGACCATACGGGGGACTGATAATTGGCATATGACATCCATTAAAGTCTTCTCACATCCATTCTAATATGGATGAGTTTGTGATAGCGGTTGAGTTAGAACTCCCCAGTAAAGATACTGAAGATAAAATGCTATTGATTAGCCTTTATAATCCCCCTGGATCCTCCCATAGAGATCTTATTCAGGAAGCTTGTCACGACTTGTTGATTGACTGGATGATAGCACCAGAAAATGAACTTGTAACAATTGTGGGTGACTTTAATTGTCATTTAATGGGCAGCAAGGGCAAGAGTAATAATCCTTTGCTGAAGAGTAAAGACAAATTGTGGCATTTGGGAGAGAACCCAGCGGGATTACTATGGTTCAACTTTCTTAAATTATGGGACTTTGAAATGTTAAATGGTAGAACCACTAGTGACTATCCGGGGCAGCCTACATGGTGTAATGAAAAGTCTAGAAGCACACTTGATTATATCTTTGTTAGTCCTTCAATGGCCTCTCAGGTTATAGACATAAGGGTCAATACAAACGACTGGAGTGACCATGCTATGCTTGCACTGACGTTTAACTTCTTGATACAGTATGCCCGTGCCAGACCTACTGGAAAATTGAGGACGAATCACGCCACATCGAATGTCCGTTGGTCTGACCATAATATCAAGAAAGCAATGGAAACTAATGTAGGTATGACAAGCATGGGTCGTTGTGAGTTTCTTGCAATGTCCAGTAGTGAGATCGAAGAATGGATATCATCCTTTTCATATAGGTACGCCACTATTAAAACAAGTATGCAAGCTCCAGAAGCCAAGCCATCTAATATTTTCGATGTAGAGATTAGAGATGCCAAAAGAGTACTAAGAGCAGAGCTTAAGAAGCTTCTCAAAGATTGCACCTCATGGAATAATTATTATAATCTAAACAGGAAGTATAGGAATGCCTTTAGATCATGGCTTAGGCAGAAGCGTTATGCATCCAAGTTGCTTAAATGGCAAAAGATGGTGCAAGTATTATGTACAGGGAATTCTCGGTCTATATGGGGTTTGCTGGGTAAGGCAAGGGGTGACACTAGCAGATCCCTCACTAATCTTATTGGTGCAGGACAGTGAGAGGAATTTCTGAGAAGTCGTAATAGTCACGCCCCAGTACAATATCAGGAGATTGGACACTCGAATCGGCCCTTACCTCCATTTGAGGTGAAAGTAGAGTCGCTAACTGCCAGGATAAAAAAGCTCAAATCATCGAGAGCACCTAGGCCTAATTGCCTGGCAAATGTTATATTAAGAAGTAACCCAGAGTATTGGGCGGAAGTTTTGAAAATACTGTTCGAGAAGATCATTGCCGACGGGTGGATTCCGGAATCGTCGCAGACGGCGATACTGGTCCCGATCTACAAAAAGGGGGATCGGGCAGACCCATGCAATTACCGTTTATTGTCCATGTTGGACTGCACGGGCAAATTATTTGCCACATATCTAATGCATGAACTGCAGGTATGGGTGGACAGAGAGAAGATATTGGATCGGTTTCAATGTGGCTTCAGGGGCGGATATTCCACAGTGCATAACTTGGTGGTAATGGATATTCTTCGAAATAGGGCCAGATTAGCCGGCAACCCACCATTATATGCACTATTTATTGACATCAAGGCAGCCTTCGAATGCCGAGAGAACTTTTGTGGTCTAAACTCGAGACCTTGGGCTGCCCCAATGGGATACTTTATTATCTCAGATTATTACATCACAATACCTCGGTATCTTTGAAGCTAGACGCCAAGGGGAATATGACCAGTAGGATCCGGCAAACTCGTGGTGTAAAACAAGGCTGTGTTACTGCACCACTACTATATAACATGTTTGTCCACAATATACAGAAAGCAATAACAGCAGAACATAATTGTGCCCCTAAGATAGGCACAGTCCACTGTCCGGTCCTAGCTTATGCTGATGACTTAGTCATCATGGACCACACAATCAGTGGACTACGTAGTTCAGCAGAGGCTCTATGGGCCTACACTCAAAGAAATGGCCTCTCAATCAACCTGGGAAAGACCCAGATAGTGGTTTTTGCCAGTAAGAAGATATCACGACTGGGTAATAAAATTCACGATTCAGCGATTCCATATAGCCCCTTTTATAGATATCTGGGTATAAAGATAGAGCCCAAGGGTCAGTATAACATGTGCAAACAAGCTTGGATCACCCGAGCGGCTCAAATTACTGTTTTGATACATCGTTGTTCTGCCTCACATTGTGGGTATACTATTTAGGCTGCACGCCAACTATACCTGCAGGTCCTAGCACCCATGATCACATATGGATTAGAATCCTTACAGCTAATGGATCTTGGGTGGCTGCAGATACTCGAGGGGAAATATTGGAAGAAGATACTTGGTCTCCCGACATGTATACCCATGTCCATCCTTAGGTTGGAATAGGGCCTAATTTCGTTGAAATCTCAGGTAATTAGGAAGAGGGCGGAATTGCATTTAAAAATGACGTTGAATGCAGACAATCTCTTGCTTTCTGCTATGCATAGTGAAATGAATAAATCCTCTACATTTACACTTATGAAAAAACATATGACAGCTATCTGGATAAGATTGGTTGGACTAATAGGATGTATGGGGACACCGCTAGTTCTTTGCGAGCTCTAGCTAAGAAGGCCGAATTATGGGATTGGATTGATAACTTTGCACATTTGGAAGACTTGAAACGTTATAAATTTGTCCCATACATGCGATATACCTTCAAGCAACCACTGCAATACTTGTCTCTCTGACCTTCGCCTCCTCTGAGGCGATTTATCCTTTTAATGAGGATCGATCAGCTTCCGGTATTGGCTATTGCTGGGATTATGAACAATCTCCCTATATCAGAAGGTTTTTGCTGGCTCTGCACGAATAAATCTGAGATTGAATCTGGTAAACATGTCCTAACCAGCTGCCTTCCCATGTTAAAAACCTGCTCAACTTGCTATGGTGGGTTTGTCCATAGTGAGGACCACATAATTAGTAACGATTTTTGGTTGAGGGCTGTTAATACAATTGGCATGAGACTGCATATTGCAATGTATGACGTATGGTTGATTGTTGAGAATCTGCTAGGTATAACTATTTAAGTCGGAATGATAAATTATTATTTACAAATTGATTAGCGATTACGCCAGCAATTCTTTTTAGAAGTTCTTTTTAGAAGTTTTAGAAAGTGAAATTTCCACGGAATGAAATTGATCATAGGTGAATTAAAGTAATGTTTGTGTGTTGTTTAAATATTTGTGTAGATTTGCTTTTTCCCTTTTGGTATAAGTTTGCTTTTTTTCTTCTTTCTTATAATTCTTATTTTATTGTTTTATATGTTTAATTATGTTGCAACAATATTCTGTTTTTGTAACGTATATTGATTTATGAAATGTGAAAAGCTTAGGTTAAGCTGTAACACATTAATAAATAAATAAATAAATAAATAAATAAATAAAAATGGGCCTCATTCCGAGTACGGCGCTAACCAATGGCGCTATTAACGCCTTGGTTGACGCCGTACCCGGACCGGCAGCGCCTTGGTGGATGGCGGAATTACCGCCCCATTCCAAGGTTGGCGGGGCGGTAATTCCCCATTTACCAGGGCTCTTCCCCATTCCCAAATGAGCCCCCATAGGGCTCAATGGGAATGGGGAAGATGCAAATAACGGTGACCGTTCATTACGGTCACCGTTATTGGCTTGGAGGCCCCTTTGCGCCCTCGACTTTAACACCTGCTCAAATCAGGCGTTAAGGGCGTGGGCGCAAAGGGAACTCGGAGTATGGCGGTAAGGGATCACCGCCACCGGTCTCGTTACCGGTGGCCGCTATCCCTTACCGCCATACTCGGAATGAGGCCCAATGTCTTTAAAGCTCATTGGTGGCCGGACACCTAGCATCAGCCCTGGCTACGTTGCACTGTGTTCTCCTCTGTCCTCAACCCCTGTGCATTTTTCTTTCATGAGCCGCTTTGATGGTGCAACGTTTTTCTAGCTGCCTCTACCCAGTGAATGGTCATGCAGACCCTTTTGTGGTTTCCCGCTGCGTCTCTCGTCCCTGCCACTCCAGCGCCAGTGACATTCCTGCTTCCCTGACCTTAAATATCTGCTTTACCTGCAAATATCTTTCTAGGAAACTTGAATGAAACTACCTTTACCAGGGACAGACAGCTCTTTGTATTGCCTTAACCTAGAGGCAATCTTTGTATATATTTGTTTACGTTCTGCTTTAACTCTTGTTTTACTTTTTCTCCCAGGACGGAAAGCATTTAGGAAATGTAAAATGCATTTACGAAAGTGAAATTGAGGGTTTGGAAACATTTCACCCTGCTGTGCAGCCAGTGCTGCCATCAATAGTTCCCTGTCGAAAGCCACTAATAAGGGTGTATTATCACTAGCACACATCAGCTGTCCTTGCTTCGATCAAGAAAGATAACTTACTTTTCAGGCAATTAACCACAGTTAGTGCCCTCCTCCCCAGGGCACTCATTTTAAAGTGTTGGTGATGGGTGGAGATGCACATATGGGTAAAGAGAAAGGGCGTGTTTTGTTTCACTGGACAGCCCAAAGGAACAGTGTGTAAAGTACATCAATCACGTAATACCAAGTAATTGAATTGTATGTGCTTTTATGAAATAACTGGCATATTGCTCCGCCACTCCCCTGCAAAGGAGGAGTAAGAGAATAATGTGAATTTCCAAAATGATACATTGCATGCTGAGAATATATTTGACTTCCTAGTACATGAAACTTCTGCAGCGGTCACAACACACAGCATTACGTAACCTGGCATTACAGTAAAAGCCCTTTGTGGAAAATGTTAAGTGGATGTGGGATATGGCATTCATTGTGTACATTGTAATGCCTCTCTGAGCAGGATATATATTTATTGTTTAACACGATTCAGCTTATCCACATCTAACATACAACTAGGCCCGATGTGTCACACTATACAGGAAGTAGTATTATCAGAAAAACAATCCTTTACTCAAGGTAATGTTTTGTTTTTGTGCTTTTTTTAAAGAAACATACATAAATGAGCCTAGTCTCGTCCACAATCTATTAGAAGTTTAAAGTGCTTCGTAGTCCCTGAAGAAACACTGTACCCTCTGCCTACAATTTATAAAAGCACATTTTGACACAAATGTCTGCCCATTTTTAAAAACAGCATATACATCTCACATATTAAAAGCAACATAAATACAACCTCAAAGCAGTTTGGTATAGAAAAAACATGCAACTAATCAATTCATCCTAATGTTTTAAAACCAATCGCCCAGGTGCAACAGATCAGTATTCATTTACACATTAAAACATCATCCAACATGTTTTATTCCTTACACGTCTATACAATGCCAGAACTTCTTCAGGGGCATCGTGTTAGTGCACTAGCTTGCTACACAACATTCACATAGCCTACGGTTTTGTTAGACAATATTTATATAGCCTAGGCATGGTCCATCTTACTATGAAACCCAATTTTTGTCACTTTTTTTACAATGTTGGGGTCGAACTTCAATCATTAAGGATCCTTTTTCAAGTCGTCATATCTACACCACCTGTAAAATGTGTAACAATATTTTACCTACTGGCTACTGGATCACAACAAATCAATCTCACGTACCCGTGCTACAACAGACACGTACACTTACGTATTCATAAAGCTTCCACAGTACTCCAGCTGCTACATCTAGCCAGGAGCTGGAAAAAATAATTAGACCAGTCACCCTAATAAATCCAAGCCACCTGATAACCTGCATAGTACAATTGCCAGCATGCCCAAAAACAGTGTCTTACATGATGCAGTTTGCAGGGATGACAGCATTCCATATGCGGTTATCAGTCCACTTAATGCTGGTTCGCAAACATTCATGTGTCTTTATGCTTGGTCACTACAAAAAAACAGCAAACGAACAGGACTCATCATTTCAAAGCAAGCTGCTTATTAGATATTGCCTGACTCGCACACGAGACTTACCAGAGTTATTTTTAACATTCAACGACCCTCAGAAGCCACTGCTGGTAAAAATGAATGATGCCCCGGTAGTAAGAGAGAGACATAATGTGTTAGCAGTATTAAAATACAATTCAATATGGATCATGTATACTATGATTACGTGCGGACGGTGGTGTGAAGCCTAGTAAGTTCTCTCTTCTTTGTCGATCGCTGCCATCTTGGAAGTACTCAAGAACACTGTAACGCTCACCTGATTCTCGCAGAGGCGCGGGTCTTGACTTGATCACATCGAACACGATCTTCTCATGGTGTCCATCTTGACTTACTAGCGTCACCTCTTGAGTGGTATGCGTTACTGGCCCGGAGGCTATCTCCGTACCATCCACTGTAGTAATGACGTCCTTTACAGCCTTGGGACAAAGAGTTAGATTCATCCTCAAAACCATTTCATGATCCACATAATTGCCGATGGCACCGCTGTCGACGTAAGCTTCAATTGCATGTAATCGATCCGGATTAACAGGGCTAATGAGGACCATAGGTATCACGAAATGCGAGGTCACGGAACTGGTTTTCACGCTCGGCAAGACGACCTCTATTCTTGTCGGGCGAGGTCGTTCCCCTGCTCAGAGTTTGTAACTTTGGTAACTGCAGCTCCTACTGCCTTCTTGGCAGGTTTCACCGGACAGTCTCGAAGAAAGTGCCCTGAGTTTCCGCAATATAGGCATAATTGCAACTGTTTTCTCCTTTCCCGCTCCTTTTGTGTTAGAGGACCTTTCAGACCCCCAATTTGCATGGGTTCCCCGGAGTCTACTCCTTTGGAAGGAGTTGGCGGTTTGGAAAATACTCGAGCATCAAACTTGGAACGGTCGGCCTTCCTGTTCTGCAGTCTATGATCTATTTGAACGACCAAGTCTATATAATCCGAACAGTCTTGTGGGGGATTCACTACTTGGGCTAAAACGTCTTTGAGCTCTCCACGTAGACCTCTGTAAAACAGCGTAATCCTTTTGTCCTCAGGCCATTGAGTTTCCACTATTAGTCTATTGAAAGATGCAATATAAGCCAAAAGGTCTTGATTACCCTGTCGCAACGAAAGAAGCTCATTGTCCAAGGCCTGCCCCTGTGAATGTCTTGCGAACAGTTTTTCCATACTAAGCTGAAAGGCTTGAAAATCATGGAGAACCGGATCATCTTGATTAACTAGAGGGATCGACCAGTATGCCGCATTGCCACTAAGGTACGAAAGTACAAAAGCTACTTTAGCTTGATCAGTTGGAAAGGCTGCTGGCCGGCATAAGAAGTGCAACCGGCACTGATTGATAAATACTGCAAACCTCTTTGGGTCACCAGAAAATCGTTCGGGCGGAGCCAGAGGTACATTCCCAGGTAGGTTGATCTGCACTGGATTCATAGAGGCTGTTGAAGGAAGATTTGCCCCTGATGCGGGTAACGGGGTTTGTCCGGCTTGTGACTGTAGCAATTGTCTAGCAAGACCGTCTGTTCTCTCCTTGGAAATAATTAGTTCCCTTCTTAGAGCATTCGTTTCCTGACGAGCTGCATGCACTTCTGCCCTTAGTTCCCCAAGTAACCGGGCTAGGTGGTCAGTATCCGAGGTTTCCATAGCGCCTGGGCGAGAGTTTTGCAGTAGGCTTTGCGTTCTGTAACGCTCACCTGATTCTCGCAGGGGCGCCGGTCTTGACTGGGCGACTACCGTATCTTCAAAGGTGATGTGTAGCACCCGGTTGGCTCTTTGGGCTGGACCTCTGTGCACTGTATGCCTGACTTCAAGAGTAAGATGTCTGCAGACAGAAAATATGGGATTAATGAACTGGGGTTATTGGGGTGTCCCTTTCTCTTCCCTTTTTGCTCTCCTGTAGACCCCCAAAGGTTAACGCTCTCACCTTAGGTAAGTGAATGCCGAGCTCTCCATCTGCCTCGGGGCAGGGTGCTGTAACCAGTTTCTTCACTGGATCGGTAGCGCAGGCCTCTTGACTTCAGAGGACTGCTGTCCGTCGTTTACTGCACGAACGGTAAGTTTCAAGTAATTCTATTGTCTTTAAAGTCTTTAGCAATGATGTCTCTTGTTTTGCAGGTTCCGGCGATGGCGGATGACGGGCTGAAGTGAGTTGAAGATGGCGTCCGTATGATGAATAGAAGCGCCTGGAAGCACGTAAGTAAGCGCTTGTTGCCTGCTTCACGATGCGCTCTAACTGTCTTTTATTTTGCAGGTACGAATTCAGAGCGGCTGCAGGGTGCCGGAATACCCACTGGGGTTGATGTGGAAAGGAGTAATGGCACGTGAGTATTAAAGTTCCCCAATGTCTTTAAACGCACCTTGTTTTGTCTTTCAGATGCAGGATGCAGCGCCGAAGGCCTCCGGAGCGTGCGAAGAGTCGGTAAGCTTTTGTCTTTCAGATGCCGGAATGCAGTGTGAAGACCTCCGGAGCGCACGGAGAGTAGGTAAGCCTTTGTCTTTCAGATGCCGGAATGCTAACCTGTTCTTTCTTGTCTTTATAGGTGTTGCTGAAGACTGGATTCAGGATGGTAAGCCTTTTTCTTTCAGATGCCGGAATGCTAACCTGTTCTTTCTTGTCTTTATAGGTGTAGCTGAAGACTGGATTCAGGATGGTAAGCCTTTTTCCTTAGGCCCAGGATCCGATGCAGAAGACACGATGAGCGTTCTGCTGCAGAGGATGCAGAATAACGCAAAGCAAGATTCATCCACCGGGTGTGGTTTAAATAGCCTCCTGTAGTGCTTAGGTATCTCCTTCCACAACCACGCCTAGGTAAGAAAAGAGTTCCTGCTTTCCAGAAGAGTTCCAGTGTTCTGAATCTAGGGAGTGGCTCCTGCCCCACCCAACAGGAAAAGTAGTTCCAAACAGAAGAGGATCAGAGGCTCAGCTGGCAGGCAAGTAAGGAGCATGGTCTGTTGCAGGTAAGTCCACCCAAGCATTATGAGCCCGGCGCTTCCAGCGCTGGGACTGGGCACATTTATGAGCCTGGTGCCACTGGCGCCAGGACTGGGTCCAAAAGGTCCCAATTGGGACTGGTTGGCCCTCGGAACCTGGGTTATGGATCTGCTTCCAAGGGAGTTGGGAAAACCCTGACCTTTTGGAAGCAGAGATCATGACAGTACCCCCCCTCAAGGCCCCTGCCAAACCGGGCTTCTCCGGGGGTTTTGGCTCGTCAGGAAATGTTCGGTGAAATCTTTTGATTAGGCGAGGAGCGTGGACATATTCAGCAGGTTCCCAGGATCTCTCTTGGGGGCCGTAGCCTTTCCAGTCAATTAGGTAAAATAGTTTAGATTTGGAGATCTTGGAGTCCAGAATGCTTTTGACTTCAAACTCGAGTTCTCCATCAACTAGGATGGGTTTTGGAGATTTAGTTAGTCGGGTTTGAGGTTGCACGGGTTTTAATAGAGAGACGTGGAAGACCTGATGTATCTTCATGTGAGGGGGCAAGTCCAACTTGACCGCTACTGGGTTTACTATGGTAGTGATGGAATAGGGACCAAGGTATCTTGGGTTGAATGTGCGTGGCCCTTTTAGAGGTAGATATTTGGTGGATAACCAGACTTGGTCCCCTACTTGATATTGAGGGGCTTCCTTCCGATGTTGATCTGCTCCTTTCTTGTATTGTTCTTTAGCCCTTTGAAGGTGAGAAACAGCTTCCTTAAAGGCTTGGGTGATTGTAGAATGCAGGTAGTCTACTGCTGGTGTTTCAAGATCTTGGAGGGGATCCAACTCCGAGGTTCGAGGGTGACTGCCGTACAAAAGAAAAAACGGTGTTTTCCCAGTTCCCGAATGGACAGAGTTATTGTAGGCATATTCGGCTATCCAAAGGATGTCTTTCCAAGTTTTTTCAGTTTGTTGCAGCATGCAGCGTAAATACTGTTCCAGAGTTTGATTGGTCCTCTCGGTTTGTCCGTCGGTCTGAGGGTGGTGACTGGTCGATAGTCTCACATCAATTTGAGCCGACCGACAGCAACTTCGCCAAAAATTAGAAATAAATTGACTACCTCGATCCGAAATTAGAACCGAAGGAAAACCGTGTAGTCGGACGATGTTTTTGAGGAATTCTCGGGCCAGAGTTGCTGCTGTTGGCAAGCCTTTGAGCGGAATGAAATGCGCCATCTTGGAGAATAAGTCCACGATTACTAGAATCGTATTGTATCCGGAGCATGGAGGTAGATCGGTGATGAAGTCCATAGAAAGCGTATGCCAAGGGCGAGGTGGGATGTCAATAGGGCGTAAGAGGCCTGCTGGTCTTTCCTTTTGACTCTTGTTTTGGGCGCATACTCCACAAGACATTATAAAGTCTCTGATATCTTTTTTCCAAGATGGCCACCAGAAGTAGCGCTTGATCTTTTCTGAGGTCTTGGCCATACCGGGATGACCTTCCATTAAAGAATCGTGATAACAGGAGATTACTTTTTTCTGTAAATCTGTGCTGGGTAGGTATAATCGTTCTTGGAAATACAATAAGTTGTCCTTTACTGCAAAGTCCTTTCCCTGCAGATGCCAATTCTGTATGTCTGCTGGAGTTACAAGTTGCCTGGCTTTATCCTTAACTTCCTCTATGGATTCTGTGGCGATTACACCCAGAATTCTTTGTTCGGGAATGATTGGTACAGGTTTAGGGTTGATCAAGTGTTCTTCCACTCCCATCCGAGAAAGGGCATCAGCTTTACCGTTCTTTGTACCAGGTCGATAGGTAATTATGAAGTCAAACTCGGCAAAGAATAATGCCCAACCGAGTTGTCTAGAGGATTGGGCTTTTGCGGTTTTCAAATATTGCAGGTTTCGGTGATCCGTAATCACAGTAACGGTGTGTCGGGCCCCCAGCAGATAATGCCGCCAAGCCTTAAAGGCAGACTTGATAGCCAGAAGTTCCTTGTCAGTAATCGTGTAATTGATTTCAGGAGGCGAGAATTTGCGGGACCAAAATGCCACGGGATGCAACTGATTGGTTACCGGGTCCTTTTGTGATAGAACTGCCCCCATGGCAAGGCTTGAAGCATCAGTTTCCACGATGTAGGGGAGTTCGGGGCGAGGGTGTTTTAAGATTGGTGCAGAGATAAATTTAGTCTTCAAATCCTGGAAAGCTTGTTCCGCCTCGGTAGACCATTCAAAACGTTTGTTTTTCTTTAACAAGGCAGTGATGGGCTGGACTATTCGAGAGAATTCGGGGATAAACCTGCGGTAAAAGTTAGCGAAGCCTAACATGCTTTGCACACCTTTTACGGAGGATGGTGATGGCCATTTGAGAACTGCATCGACCTTCTTTGAATCCATACGTACTCCGCCAGGTGATAATATGAATCCCAAGAATTCAACTTCAGTCACGTTGAAAACACATTTTTCCAACTTAGCGAAAAGTTTGTGTTGACGCAATCTTTCGAGGACCATTTTCACGTGTTTCCGATGTTCAGATTCCGATGAAGAATAAACGAGGATGTCGTCAATGTAAACAACAACACACACATCTATGAGCTCTCTGAGGACATCGTTCATAAAATATTGAAAGGCGGCCGGGGCATTGCAAAGTCCGAAGGGCATGACCTGATATTCAAATAGCCCATACTTGGTGCGGAAGGCAGTCTTCCATTCATCGCCCTCTTTTACTCGTACCAAGTGGTAAGCTCCTCTAAGATCCAGCTTTGTATATATGCATGCTTTTCTGACTTGGTCCAGGAGTTCAGGGATCAAAGGTAACGGATATCTATTCTTAACGGTGATCTGGTTCAGGGAGCGATAATCGATACAAGTTCTAAGGTCTCCTTCCTTTTTTGGAACGAAGAACAAAGCTGAAGAAGCAGGGGACTTGGAAGGACGAATAAACCCATTCGCCAGGTATTGATCCAGGTATTGTCGAAGGTGAAGGTTCTCAGGCTCGGTGAGAGCATAAATTCTACTACAAGGAGGAGTAGATCCAGGTATCAGGTCTATCTGGCAGTCATAAGACCTATGAGGAGGTAGAGTTAGCCTGATCCTTCCGGAAAACATCTTGGTATTCAAGGTATTCGGGAGGTAACTGGGGAGTCTCTGAAGAAATTGCTGCCAGTGCAACACCAGGTGGAAGGTGACAAGTAGAGACACATTCTGGAAACTGGACCGTTCTTGCTCGCCAATCGATCAGAGGATTGTGTTTCTCTAACCAAGGTATTCCTAGAATAATCTGAAACTGAGGGGCCTTGATCACATCGAACACGATCTTCTCATGGTGTCCATCTTGACTTACTAGCGTCACCTCTTGAGTGGTATGCGTTACTGGCCCGGAGGCTATCTCCGTACCATCCACTGTAGTAATGACGTCCTTTACAGCCTTGGGACAAAGAGTTAGATTCATCCTCAAAACCATTTCATGATCCACATAATTGCCGATGGCACCGCTGTCGACGTAAGCTTCAATTGCATGTAATCGATCCGGATTATCAGGGCTAATGAGGACCATAGGTATCACGAAATGCGAGGTCACGGAACTGGTTTTCACGCTCGGCAAGACGACCTCTATTCTTGTCGGGCGAGGTCGTTTCCCTGCTCAGAGTTTGTAACTTTGGTAACTGCAGCTCCTACTGCCTTCTTGGCAGGTTTCACCGGACAGTCTCGAAGAAAGTGCCCTGAGTTTCCGCAATATAGGCATAATTGCAACTGTTTTCTCCTTTCCCGCTCCTTTTGTGTTAGAGGACCTTTCAGACCCCCAATTTGCATGGGTTCCCCGGAGTCTACTCCTTTGGAAGGAGTTGGCGGTTTGGAAAATACTCGAGCATCAAACTTGGAACGGTCGGCCTTCCTGTTCTGCAGTCTATGATCTATTTGAACGACCAAGTCTATATAATCCGAACAGTCTTGTGGGGGATTCACTACTTGGGCTAAAACGTCTTTGAGCTCTCCACGTAGACCTCTGTAAAACAGCGTAATCCTTTTGTCCTCAGGCCATTGAGTTTCCACTATTAGTCTATTGAAAGATGCAATATAAGCCAAAAGGTCTTGATTACCCTGTCGCAACGAAAGAAGCTCATTGTCCAAGGCCTGCCCCTGTGAATGTCTTGCGAACAGTTTTTCCATACTAAGCTGAAAGGCTTGAAAATCATGGAGAACCGGATCATCTTGATTAACTAGAGGGATCGACCAGTATGCCGCATTGCCACTAAGGTACGAAAGTACAAAAGCTACTTTAGCTTGATCAGTTGGAAAGGCTGCTGGCCGGCATAAGAAGTGCAACCGGCACTGATTGATAAATACTGCAAACCTCTTTGGGTCACCAGAAAATCGTTCGGGCGGAGCCAGAGGTACATTCCCAGGTAGGTTGATCTGCACTGGATTCATAGAGGCTGTTGAAGGAAGATTTGCCCCTGATGCGGGTAACGGGGTTTGTCCGGCTTGTGACTGTAGCAATTGTCTAGCAAGACCGTCTGTTCTCTCCTTGGAAATAATTAGTTCCCTTCTTAGAGCATTCGTTTCCTGACGAGCTGCATGCACTTCTGCCCTTAGTTCCCCAAGTAACCGGGCTAGGTGGTCAGTATCCGAGGTTTCCATAGCGCCTGGGCGAGAGTTTTGCAGTAGGCTTTGCGTTCTGTAACGCTCACCTGATTCTCGCAGAGGCGCCGGTCTTGACTGGGCGACTACCGTATCTTCAAAGGTGATGTGTAGCACCCGGTTGGCTCTTTGGGCTGGACCTCTGTGCACTGTATGCCTGACTTCAAGAGTAAGATGTCTGCAGACAGAAAATATGGGATTAATGAACTGGGGTTATTGGGGTGTCCCTTTCTCTTCCCTTTTTGCTCTCCTGTAGACCCCCAAAGGTTAACGCTCTCACCTTAGGTAAGTGAATGCCAAGCTCTCCATCTGCCTCGGGGCAGGGTGCTGTAACCAGTTTCTTCACTGGATCGGTAGCGCAGGCCTCTTGACTTCAGAGGACTGCTGTCCGTCGTTTACTGCACGAACGGTAAGTTTCGAGTAATTCTATTATCTTTAAAGTCTTTAGCAATGATGTCTCTTGTTTTGCAGGTTCCGGCGATGGCGGATGACGGGCTGAAGTGAGTTGAAGATGGCGTCCGTATGATGAATAGAAGCGCCTGGAAGCACGTAAGTAAGCGCTTGTTGCCTGCTTCACGATGCGCTCTAACTGTCTTTTATTTTGCAGGTACGAATTCAGAGCGGCTGCAGGGTGCCGGAATACCCACTGGGGTTGATGTGGAAAGGAGTAATGGCACGTGAGTATTAAAGTTCCCCAATGTCTTTAAACGCACCTTGTTTTGTCTTTCAGATGCAGGATGCAGCGCCGAAGGCCTCCGGAGCGTGCAAAGAGTCAGTAAGCTTTTGTCTTTCAGATGCCGGAATGCAGTGTGAAGACCTCCGGAGCGCACGAAGAGTAGGTAAGCCTTTGTCTTTCAGATGCCGGAATGCAGCGCGAGGCGTTGGTGACAGCCGATGGACCAGGTGAGTGAAGAGCTGTCACTGAAGACCGTAATGCTAACCTGTTCTTTCTTGTCTTTATAGGTGTTGCTGAAGACTGGATTCAGGATGGTAAGCCTTTTTCCTTAGGCCCAGGATCCGATGCAGAAGACACGATGAGCGTTCTGCTGCAGAGGATGCAGAATAACGCAAAGCAAGATTCATCCACCGGGTGTGGTTTAAATAGCCTCCTGTACTGCTTAGGTGTCTCCTTCCACAGCCACGCCTAGGTAAGAAAAGAGTTCCTGCTTTCCAGAAGAGTTCCAGTGTTCTGAATCTAGGGAGTGGCTCCAGCCCCACCCAACAGGAAAAGTAGTTCCAAACAGAAGAGGATCAGAGGCTCAGCTGGCAGGCAAGTAAGCAGCATGGTCTGCTGCAGGTAAGTCCACCCAAGCATTATGAGCGCGGCGCTTCCAGCGCTGGGACTGGGCACATTTATGAGCCTGGTGCCACTGGCGCCAGGACTGGGTCCAAAAGGTCCCAATTGGGACTGGTTGGCCCTCGGAACCTGGGTTATGGATCTGCTTCCAAGGGAGTTGGGAAAACCCTGACCTTTTGGAAGCAGAGATCATGACAAACACTGCGTGGTTCAGCCTGTATATTGTTCATGCGCGGACGCACCAATACTCAGCTTAGTGTGCAATTAATCTGGTATGATGGAAATACGATAAGAGCTCCTCACCGTTTCTCCTACTGAAAGGAGTTACGTGTCACAGCTCTACTAATCCACATTCACTTGATCACCTGTGTATATAACTTTAGACCATCCTTTAAACTCAACAACCTTTTCATTGCTTTTGGTAAGAAAAATAAGTTCCTGTTCTTTACGAACTGCATAGTTTATCCCTGCTTCTTTACCCTTTTAAATTTGGTAAATTATCGTCCATCTGAGCTCTTCAGGTTCATGTGGTTTTTCTAAAAGTTGATCAATAAGGGGTGCTGTGACTACCTTATTTCTAATGCAGCTCTTGTGTTCGGTAATTCTTAGGGCCTCATTACACGGATGGCGGAGAACCATGGCGCTAATAGCGCCATGGTTCATGCCGGTAAAATACCGGCACCGCCTTGGCGGAAAGGGGAATTACCGTCCCATTCCAAGGTTGGTGGGGCGGTAATTCCCCCTTCCACCATTGCCCTTCCCCATTCCCATTTTTGCCCCATAGGACATAATGGGAATGGGGAAGGCGCTAATTGCGGTACCGCAAATTGCGGTACCGTAATTAGCTCCCTGGGTCCCTTTGCGGGTTGGTTTTTAACTCCTGCAAGAAGCAAGAAGCAGGCGTTAAATTCCCCAACCCGCAAAGGGACCTCGTAGTAAGGCGGTAAGGATTTACCGGTACCGGTATTTTACCGGTACCGGTAAATCCTTACCGCCATCCGTGTAATGAGGCCCTTAGTCTTATTTTTCTCTCAGATTTGCCAATGTACAGCCAGTCACATTGGCGCCAAATGTCATACACAATCATGTTGAAGTTACAATTGGCAAAACCCCTTTGCATCCATGTACTCCCTCAGCCTATGTTAACCTCTACACTTCATTTGGTTTGAGGACAACATTTACATGACCCACAGGGTGCATGTTCAATCAATGTACTCATTCTCCACGGTTCGGTCAATTGTGGTTGCAGTTTGTTCTTAAAGGATATGTCTTTATGTATGTTCTGCTCCTTGATGTTTTTACTCCTCTTATATGCAAAAAATGGCTGCTCATTCAGTACTTTGCCACTCTCCCGCAGTCTCCAATGTTTAGTAATGACTTTCTTGATGTCATTGGACATTCTTGAAAAGGTACTCACAAAGACAATCTTATTTTTTTCATCACCTTTGCTCTTGTGTTCAAGCAGCATCTCTCCTGTTCTGTAATACCTAAAACACGGGACTGAACTAAAGGTAGAAAGGTGCTATTAACTTGGAAACCATGAGCCCTTACAATGCTACCCTGCAGTGCAGTTGCCTCAAAGATCTGCACTTAATTCAGACTGCATAAGTTTACTAACTATAGGTCTCTATGTATTATTTGAATGATAAACACATAATTGATGTCTATCCTACACTGAGGACATTCTCCCACCCTTGTAGAAAATGTAAATCGTATATTTGAACTGGCCCTCCTCATACTCTCCAACCACAAGACCTTCAAATGACAGGTGTGCACTGTGGAACCTATATGGCAGCGCACCACTAGTTAACCAGAGAGAAACACTGAAAACTCGTATGACTCTTACAATAACCTAACTGTATAATGGACACATTCTTGAAGAATCTTCCAATCTAAGTACAAAAATCTTCGATTCCTATTCGGCATCAAAGTCATCTTCACCAAACAGTGCATGGTAACAGAACCAAAACACTCAAAAAGGCTGCAGAGTCTTCCTCTATTTCATCCATTCTCAAATTAATAAAGCCTGCTGCAAAATCTCAGCAGCAGCATAACTCCCATGGCCCTTATGGCTCTGTTGAAAAGTGCTGCAAACCTGGTACGTGGGTCTTGGTACATTGCATCCCTGGATGGTTGCAAATGGGACAAAGAAGTCCAAAATAAGTTTGCCTTTGTTAATATCTACAATGTTATAATCATGGATCTTTCGCCATTACAACCTGTTTGTGGAAGAAAAATGGTCATAGAGGGCAGTCTGATTTTGACCCGCATCCAGACCCCACACAACATTCTATGTTGAGGCAGGATTGCTGTGGAGGGTCAACATTATCCTAAAGGACTGCTGATGTAAGGCAGTTACATTATATGGTATATTTGTCTCTAAAATTCACATTCACAGAGAACAACTACATAGTCACTGTCGAGTCTGCATTTGAGGTATGAAGGTACTTTCTCCTGGGCAGCATACCTGTACTCACAGTCTTTACTGGCCACAGGAACTCCTACAGTTCTTAAAACAAGAGCCACGTGTGTTCTCCAACTGCCACGAACTCTGTTTTTACAGACTATGGTTTTTAATTACAAAGAATGCAAAGGCCACTGCCCTCTGTGAAGTAGGTGGGGAAACTGAAGAAACATTGCTCCAGTGTAACCTTTGTTGCTGCCTCTAAGCCGGTTAGTGGGGCTCACAGATTCTCTACCAGATATGGATAAAACCCTGCAGACCCCCACCTCCAATGATTTACAGTCTTGTATAACTCATAATATGAATCAATCCCAACAGTGTGGCTTTCTGTTCATTAAAACATTAAAGAGTGATTGTATGTCCCCCCAAAGAGCTTCAAAAAGAAGCCATATGATGGTGGGATGAGTCAAGGTTGGACGGCCACCTCAGCTGACAATGGATGCTGGAACTAGTATGCCACCACTTCTCCCAGCCATGTAAAAAGTGAATCTAGGCACGCAGCACCTGCATTTAAAACAACTGTGATAAAGTATGTGACACACTGTCCTGATGAATTTCATTGTAGAGCTCCCCAAGTGAAGGTGTTTTGATAGCATTCTAGAGGTCAATGAACACTTCAGAAACATGCACCATGGATCATTTCATACATGTAAAAGGAATGCCTAATGGCATTTCCTTGTCCAACAGACCGGTAACAAGTCGAACTATTGCATGAGGTTCCCTGCATAACCATTTCTGTCTAACCTCCATGTGCACCCCCTTTCTGGTGAGCCTTTTTTGGGTCTGTGGAAATGGTCCAGTTGTCATTAAATTACCACCAAGAGGTGGACGGGGAAACTGAGAGCCTGAACCAGATGCTTCAACAGTATTTTGCTGTTACTCTTGGTAGGATGTGGATTTGGAGTCTCCAGTGTGGATAGTGGAATCCACTTAAAACAATTGTGTGCATGTCACTACTGGCTTCCCACATCCATTCATTTGAATCAATGGATGCCACTGTGATGAAGTCACATTAGAATCTGCGTCTTCCCACCTTAGTGGGGCTCTAGGGATCATCAATGCCTGCTACCGTGTGTTGTGGTACCTGGAGCAGGTGAATGTGGGACTCCCTGGAGAAATTCCTCCTACCATAGTCCTTCCTGTGTTAAGCCTGAAAAGTAAATCCTGTGCAAAAGCTCCATTGGGCACGATTGTTCCTAGGGAAAGAGATATTCCCTGACAAAGTCCAACAGCAGAATTTCTACTCACAAGTGCAGCACTTTGTGTCCTAACTTACAGTCAGGTAGCAAGTGCACTCCCTGTGCTCCTCACTGCCAGTGATCACTGCACAGTCATAGGGGACACAAATTGCTGCTCTTTGGAGCCAGAGTCATAAATCCACTTTTGCCGTATTTCTAAATGGGGGCTAGGTGGGTCTATGTGCTTCTGGCCTTTGGCCAAACTGTTGATACTAATTGTAAACAGGAAAATAATGATCACTCGCAACTTGTGAAGAGGGGAAAGCACTTCAAAAGGAATGTGCAGAAAAGGGGAATAACCAATCACGAACAAGAAATAGAAAGAGACCAGGGAATATCCTATGTGATAGGGTCAGGGGCGTTCCCCAGTCAGAGAGGATCAGCGACCCCTTACATGCTGGGGTAGATGGTTTACCCAGGTTTCTACCAGAGCCAGTCCTGCCCCAGAGGTACGGTTAGGGAGTTGGGAGTGCCCCAGTCTCTGCCCCTCGTGTATGGGCTGTGTTTTATTAATATGATGCCACAGTAAATCACACCATAACCTGCCATTTTAGTGCTTGCGCAAGTACTTTTTGTTTCACTACAGAAATGCCAGCATGCCCAGCCGCCAGCAGTGAACGCCGTGGCCTGAGGGAAGAAGCTGGTGGTTCTCATGAAGTATTCAAAAAGCTGCACGACATGCAGAATTAACTACACTTACCATGGCAGTTGAAGAAGGCAGTATAAACCGAACCCATATCTTCCTGAGCGCACACTTGAATTTGGATGTTGAATGAGAAAATGGGGTGCGACCTAAAAGGGCTCATTAAGATTTGCAATGCAAAAGATCACAACAGAGGAAAAGAACTGCTGTACTTTAGCCCGTAAGGTCAGGTGAGGCACCAGACCAATGTAGGGGAGAGGGAAGGATAGGAACAGGAAGTGAGGAGTAGAAAAGATTGGCCAGTTGAAGGAACATGAAGGGTGTTCTGGTGATGTCAGGAAGAGAGGAGGTGGGCCGAGAGACCAGGTGGAGGCAGGAAAGGGGGCAGGGATCGACTGCTGAGGGGATTGTGGTGGAGATTATTACAGGCGAGGTGTTGGTAGTGAGAGAGAGTGGTGCAAGATAGTGGGAGTGAGGCTGTGTTTGTTGGATTGATTTAGAGGGGCAATGTGTAGAGTAAAGACGAGTGATATGGGGAGAGACTGCGAGAAGAGGGGAGAGAGGACAGGAGAGAGAGGACAGGGGAGAGTAGATATGGGAGAGGGTAGAGGTGAGAGGTGAGAGAAGACAATAGAGGAGAGAGCAGTGAGGTGAGGTTCAGGGGAGAGATGAGAAGGGATGGTAGAGGAAAGAAGGAAGGAGAGAGGAGATTGTGAACACATCAGAGGGTAAAAGAGGAGAGCGGGTGGAGACCAAAAAGTAGACAGAGAGCGGGAGAAGGGCAAGAGTTGAGCAAAGTACAGAATATGAACAGGAACGCCAGGGAAAGGAATGAGAGAGAGCATGTGAAGAAAAAGAGAGGCGGTGCCTATTAAGGCACAATATTGAAAACCAGCATCCCACAATTCGGCCTGGGGCCTGTTAGGATAGGGATGCTCTTAGAAGAACCCTGGTGGGTTAAGATAGATAAGGCTACAGCCTTTAGGCTCTCACATTAGCTAGTTTTTAGATAGTAGGGGTTACCTATCGCTAGTTGTCACTCTGGGGTTTAGGAACTCCTGGTCTAGGATGTGAATAAAGTATATGAGTTTTGCCACAGTGAGATTGTGACAGGCATGGGAGGATGACCCTTGGCTGCAGAGTGAGAATATCCTAATCTGACAAAAATTCTCAACAATTGGGAAGAGAAACCTGCTGGTAGGAGAGTGTTGAAAATGTTGAAGGTGACCAGGAGGGGGGCCAGTGTTTAGAGAGGAGAATTAGGCCTGCACAGTTACCCTAATCAAGGGGAAAGAAGCACTTGTTGGGAAGAATGGCAAGAAGCAAGCAGGTGCTATATCCATAGGTCTAAGATGGGCAAGAAGCGAGCAGGGCACTTAATCACTGAAATGCACATTAATAAGCATCTTCAGTTAGGGAAATCTGAGGAAGTCCAGTATCCCCAAAGTAAGCCTTGAAACACATCCTGAAATCTTTACCTTAGTGACTATTATTAGTGCTAGTTGGATTCCCGTAGACCAACTAGGCATTACTTCCACCTAGCTTTGCCAAATTCATAAAGGTTTTTTAACCTCACTTATTTGGTTAATGTTTTTTGTGTCGATTCTTTGCCACACCACCCACGCACGTCCCACATTTACACGGTAGCAGTCCCCAATCCATCCATACGTGAAATACAAAATTTACTTAAGGAGCATCACAGAATTATCACACAAACCTATACAGATCCCAAGAAAGATACAGGAAAGTTGGTGACTGCAAAGCCTAGCCCTGCAATAGTCAGCATATGGTGTTGCTGTCCACCAAACACCTGAATTTGCCAGGATATTCCTACCCTGATACCTGGGGACCTTTGCAAGACACAAAGTGATGAACAAATTAGTGCTACAGTTTAAACTGCCCCCATATGTTATATTTCTTTAATCTAGCTGGTGGCAGCACATTCAGGTGCCTGACTTGCCACCACCCAAAGTAAACAATAGTGAGAAAGAATTTGAAGTTGAGGAGTTATTGTATGCCAAGAAATAGCTTTATACCATTAAATACTTTGTTAAATTGAATTATGCCCAGTGGACTGCTTTTAGGAGCCCAGTCAGTTTGAGCATGCGTCACGACTCGTACAAGCTTTCACAGACTTACCCTCCATAAACCTTGCCCTGGGAGAACAACTTGGGGGATCACTGTCATCCTTTATGCTCCAGGTGCTGTGGTGGCCTATCACAGAACTCTGGTTCACGTATTCTGTGTAGGTGCAACCATGACTTGAGGTTTGTTCCTTTCACACTGCAAGCCCACCCAGTGGAACCGATTGTGGAGAAAAGGACTTAGCAGGACCTGGAGATGCTAAACCAAGGAGTGAAAGAAACACGAGGGACTTCATGGAAGCACCAACAAGGTATATCCATCATGCTTTCTTGGGCTCCATTCACAAGTTGGACAACTTGATGCATCAGGATTAGAAGTCCAAAAATGAGCCTGGTTTCCACAAAAATGCAGAGGCCTCAGAACAATACTTTAAGCGCATGCTTTGCTCACACTGGAGCATGGTTGTGCAAGTGGTCTCTTCCTGCTGTGAGAAAACTGAGGACATTCTCACATTTAACCTGCTAAGACTCCCCTCAGGTAACCAAGAGAAGGGTAAGACTGTCAGATTCTGACCCCAGGAGGGAGGCTACAAAGGGGTACTACTGGGATGGAGGGTCTTTGAAGAACGGAAGTGGGATGCCCGACGATGAGATCTGGCATCCCCCTTTTCCTAATCCTGATCTATCCTACCTCCCCTCTACTGTCATAGCATATAATCACGTCCTACCCTACCCCAAGATCTTCCGTTGAGCACTCACACTCGGAGGAAAGCAAGAGAATGTAAAACCCATTTTTCTAACTATAAACCGGACCTATCCTCCCGTCCCTCTAATGTCATAAACTACTGTGAGGACCAATCTTTTCCTTCCCTGTTAACCTCATTTACTGAGGGTACCAGAGTGAAACAACCAATACCAATTTCCTATCCTAAGAACACCCCAAGACCAGAGACCAGAGACATGGTATCCCCCCTTCCTTAATAGTGATCTACCCAACTCCCCTCAGCCTTCATAGAATGTATTAAGACCCACAATCTTCTTTTTCCCAAGTATCCCTCAAGTACTGTAACGAAGAGGAAATTGTGAGAAACCTAACGGTGTCTCACTTGCTGGTCCCCGGGGATCTGTCGTCCAGGTGGCCAGGACACGGCTATCGCTATTGGATCTAGTTCCTGGGGGTGGACCAGTGGGGGAAGATCACCTGGCCGAGTGGTCTTCAGAGAGTGGAAGTGGGATACCGAGGGTTGAGACGCGATATCCCCTTCCATTCCCTGTAGGATATTTAGAAGCTTTACACCCACAGGCCCCTTCTCCCACACAAACACTTTCTTACACAGAAACAGACAATGGTCTAGAACCAGAGTCGTTTATCTGACATGCCCCAACACTCGGGTCAGGCAGAGTCAAGCAATGAACAATAATCATGCACACATGACGGACCTTTACCTTCTCCACAAGGATAAAAGGCGGAGCATGAAAGCATATTTCGAGCAAAGCCAAACATACGAGGAGACAGATACACAAAACCGGCAGTACAAAGGGAGTAGAAAAGCAGTGAGACCTGGACAGACGAAGAAGGGTGAATTGCCCTTGACATTTTCAACTCAGACACACAAAGTCTCTGAAAGGGAAATCATAAGACCGGGAGTTAGAGCTGGCGTGCAGAGCAGCAGATGTCAATCGTACACTGGGGCCTCCCACATTGATAACGCAGGCAGAGAGGCAAGCTGGCTACTGTGGTATTATCTTTGAATCCAGAGAACAAAAAAGCCAACAGGTTCAGCACAGCCGGTGAGTCTGAGGAAACTCATAGAAAACCGAACTGTGTTGAGCCCAAGGTTGCAAATATCAACATTGTTTGAAAGCAAGGAATTTACAAGAAGAGGAACTTGTGTGTATGCTTTAACTTTAAAGAAAGAAAGCTCAGTTGTGATCCAGATGTAGAGGGGTCCGGCGCCACTTGGGGACCCATTCGAAAGACTCAGCTGGGGACTGTTTTTGAAACTACAAGAACCAGAAGGCCCTAGGAAAGGGTGGTGTGAGGCGACAGAGTGGTCTTACAAGGGTCACGTCAAATCCCTTGTACAATCAAATGTTTCTGACCCGTTGCAAGAGGAAAGCTAGGGGAAGGGAACCCTGCTTTCCACAACGATTGTGAACTGTGATAACTGCCAAATGTGAACCCGACAGAGGGATGCCGAAAGAAAGCTAGGAGAAAGAAACCCTGCTTTCTGATGAAACTGAGCAATACATGTGCTGTATTAGAAATACATGAACTGTGTTGAAGAAAGGCCTGTTTCAAGAAGCAAGCAAGGCTGTATTGAACCCGACAGAGTGAGGCCCAAGTTGCAAGAAGGATCCGAGCCCGGCAGAGAGGGATCCCAGGGGCGAAGAGTAACCGCCCAAAGAACTTTTTGCTTGTTTATTTGTTTGCCGTTTTACAATTACGAGCGATATCTGAGAGGCCATAGTGAACCCAACGGAGGGAGGCCCAGTTGGCAAAGAGGATCCGAGCCAGCTGAGGGAGGTCCGAGAGGCGAAGAGCAATCGCCCAAGGTGCAAATCACAGAGAGAACTTTTGTTTGTTTGTCATTGTGAAATCGGGGCGAAGAACAATCTGTTATTTTGAATGAACAAACCTTCTAAGGCAAGAGACTTTTGCAGGAAAGAGACTTAGCCTCTGAAGGTGTTTTGATAGAGTTGAACTGAACTGTGAACCTCATGCTGTCAAGGCCCAGGACTGTGCTGAGCTCAAATGTCCCACCTTGTCCCATGCTTCAAACGTGGGGAAGGGAGACCCAGCCTACCATCCTGACTTATCATTTTGTGAACACTTCTTTCTTTTCTGGTGAACATTATACCACACTATTTTGTAATTTAGTAGTAAGGATTGAAAATATTTATTTTTTGTATAGGCCCTTTTTATTTGACAAGACGCCACTAGGACTGCCGTATTATTATTTAATGGTTGTAGCTTGCTCCGGTATCAGGTAATAATTTCCCTATATATATGGTCGCCGTATATAATGTCGCCGGGAAAAGGTTGTGGCAACATTATATAGGTGATCATATATATATATAGGGACAGGGGTAGGCGGGGCTG
Organism: Ambystoma mexicanum; assembly: GCF_040938575.1. Classification (NCBI taxonomy): domain Eukaryota; kingdom Metazoa; phylum Chordata; class Amphibia; order Caudata; family Ambystomatidae; genus Ambystoma; species Ambystoma mexicanum. Next base: position 1,375,790,718 of record NC_090932.1, read on the forward strand.
CAGGGGTCCCCCTCCGCTCCCCATGTAAAATAAAAAAGGGTTTGGGGGTTGCAGGGGTGTCCCCGGCATGGTCCATGTAATAATGTCCCCACAAAAAACTGTCATTTTCCCGTGATTTTTTTGCATGACAATATTTTTGAGGGGACATTATTACATGGAACCCTTGCTCCCATTTTAGATTTAGGCATAGATTATAAAGTTCAATAAGCACCCTTGAACTGTGATCACTTGTATCTGTCTTTACTGTTGCCACCATGAGTTCCTTACTAATCAAGAGGAGTACAGATTTCCTATAAGAAACACCATTCCGGTACTGGGACGAAGAAGATGCAGATATAGGCATATCAACAACTTCATAGGCCATGTCCCACTAACAAGGCCAGGCAGGATCACGCAATTGAAATCAACCATGCCCACCTGCAGCCTATCTGTCTTCAAGAGAGTCTAAAAGGAACACTAGTGTTGTGTAGGTAAAACACAAGTTACAGGTGAAAAGTTATGCCTGGTATAGACCATGATATTGAGTTGTTTTTGAAGGATTGCAATGCTTGTATGGATGGTGATAATGCTCTATGTACCACCCATGAAGATTGTGGAGCCACCCAGTTCACTTTGGGGTGTGGTGCCCATGGACATTTTGGGTCCTGCGTCTCTTCGGGGAGCTCATTGTGCATATCTGGTCGTGGGATGATAAGGCTTTGGGAGTCAATGTTCTGGAGAAAGGGATTTCCTAGAAAAATAGTGTTGGACAATGGTCCCCAGTTTGTAGGTAGAGAGATGCACATTTTTCTGGAGGATAACGATATTGAACACTCTACGATGGCACTATATAATCCAAAAGGTAATGTGACTGTTGAGAGGTTTAATAGAACGCTGATGGAGGTAATCAGAATTGCCATCACGTCAGGAGGAGATTGAGAGATTGAGAGAAATATGTTATGGAACGGGTGGTTTGATACAGGATTGCTCCACACCAGGTGAAGGGTGTTTCCCCATTTGAGGCGTTGCAGAAAAGGGTACAAAATTCCAGGTTGCATCCTGGTTGGATGAAAAAATGTGTGAAAGCACATGGAGAGGTAAATGGATACGCTGAGGGTCTGTGTGAGAAAGCATCCGGGAGAAGCGTGGCTAACAACCCCTGTTTCCAGTAAAGAAGAGAAGCCCAAAGAAGGGAGCCAGGAGGCGTGCTGGTCCCTTGGTAAATTGGTAAAATGAAATGCTTGTTTCCCTGGGCCAGGACAGGAGCCTGGGAGTGTCTGGGGGGCAGGTGGGGAGACCCTGGCCTCAGATAACAAAGACATTAACCCAAGAACGAAGACAACACCACTGGTGAGTGAAGCGCAGTGAGAGCCCTGTGTGCATTCAAGTAAGCGAGCAAGATACAATGTTGCAGCCTGAACACGTAAGACTGGAGACGTGTCGGGTGAAATTTACAAATGGAATTACAAGGATACATAGTGGCAGAATGGTCACTTGTATACCCGTTCTTGAATTACTCTGTGTAAAGAAAGGAAGTGTCTGCAAAGAGGGGAGCTGTGCGTGGACATGAAAAGTGAGTGAAATAGAGATCCCAAAAAGGAGGAGCTGTGTGAGAAGCGAAGTGGGAGCAAAATCCCCAAAACTGATAGAAAAGTGTTGACAACAAACAATGTGTTGGAAAAGCATGGAGAAGGCCAGCAGGTGGGAGATTGATCCAGGCTGGGTGCAGAAACTCCCGAATAAGCAAAGAGTGTTGGAAAAGCATTGGGGTGGCCAGCAGGCGGGAGTTTGATCCAGGCTGGCCGCAGAGACACTAGAATAAGCAAAGAGTGTTGGAAAAGCATGGGGGTGGCAACCAGGCATGAGATTGATCCAGGTTGGCCGCAGAGTCCCCAGTATAAGGAAAAGAGTACTCTATTAAGGATAAGGCACATGGTTGCGTGACCTGTAATGGATGGACTGTGCGTTCTGACAACTGCGCCACAACCAGGGGAGTCCAATTGAAAGCAAGGAGCTGCATGATAGTGTGAACTAGAGGGCTTCTGGGTTCACTGAAAGGAGACCCGGAGAAGCATAAAGGACTTGCCAGGAAAATATGCATTGAACTTTTTGCCAAGTGAACTTTTCTTTGCCAAGTCAAACCTGAGAGACTTGTGGAACTTTATAATCCTGAGTCCCTTAAACTTGGGGAAGGGAGCTGCATAAAGGCTCCATTGTCACATTAACTTTACTTTGAACACTACTGAGTTGGTCAAATCCCATTCACTCTATTATTCTGAAGAAGTGAGGACAAGCATAGGTTTTGACACAGACAGTATTTTGTTTTGGACTGACAGACTTAGAGTTCCCTTAGTTTTCTTTCTGTTAGGGAACATTGCCATCCTAGAGTTAGGGAAGTTAGGCATTAAGCCATCCTGACCATTGAGAATAAAGGTTTTCAAACTGTGTTTCACATTTCTGTGTCGTCTCTTGATACCATGCCTTTCTCACATAGTGCAGACTTTCTCATTGGTGCAGAGACCCATACAGCATTAGGATGTCCCTCAGCATGTTAAAGAATGACAGTTGAGGGTTTACTTTGAGACACAGGGCAGGGGGTTGGGGAGGTCCCTGAAATGAAAGAACAGTGCAGCAACCTGCATACAGTTGGGACATTAGAAGATCCATTTGAGGATGCCCCTGAAAGAGAGTGGACAAAAGGGGCATAGATGTCAAGGGAGCATGGGGCTGAGGAAGACTGGAGCAAGGCCCTATAGAAGTAAGGAAGGCAACAGGAAGAAACAAGCAGAGAGGCTCATGTTTCTGTATTCAACGTGTTCTGCTTATTCTCAGAGAGGTCTGACGAGATCACAGGTGAGAGACCGGGAAATGGGGTGAATAAGATTATGGGGGGAACGGCATTTTGACTGATTATTGATGCAGACCCCAGAAGCCGTATATGGGGATCCCACAGGACCTCTCCTCTATTCTAAAAATCACCCCAATCCAATGACATCCACTGAAACATAGTTGATTTAAGACTCAGACTCTGAAAATAATATATTATAAGGGTGACACTCCCGGGTCTGGGTGTATAATCAAATGAAATAAATAAATAAGGGTGAGCACAAGCCCGAACATCAAGCTCGGCACAGGATGCTCAAGGGGATGCTGGAGAGAGCGGTTACAATCAAGTGTGTTTTGTGATTTAGAATGTGGATGCAATATCATATGGTGTTTTCTGATCCAGAGGAAGAGTGCCGTGTAGATTGGGAAACCAAAGGCAGTGGTGCAGGGAAGCCAAAAGAGACTCACACGGGTCCAGGCAAACCATGGCAGAGTCATAGGGATATCATGGTAATTCTAATTCTATTTTCTTGCATTCATTTGTTCCATTTGGTGATTCTCACGCTTATGCTATACATAACTAAAATAAAAGCAACGCCCTCTCATATGACACCCCTGCATTCAAGATCTTAGTTTATTATGTTTAAAGCATACTCCAATCGATTTCAAAACATTACAAAACACATTGCTTTATTTCTATTAAAAATAATCTTAAGTAAAAACATCAAAAATATCCTACGTTCTATAACGTGCATCTGGGGTTAGTAAATGTGACAATTGCCAACAATATTATGTACATAAACATAGATACACGCAACAATATATTTCATTGTCAACTCATATTAATACTTTAAATTGTCTCCCTTCATACTACTTAAGGAGTTACCCTGTGTGATCTTCGTAAATATAGAACAATGAATTCTGTATTTGACAAAGTCACCTCATACTGACATTTAAAATAACATCTTTATCTCTATCCATAAACCGACACCCTGTGTTCCATCCCTATTTCATAGGTCCAGACCTCTACCCTGTCCCATCCTCCGAGTTCCACATACAGGCCTTCATCAGAACATATCAAAATCAATTTTGCCCCAACACTTAATGCCCTCCCATCCACATTGATGTATTTCTGAACACTGAAGTCTAGTTGCAAATCCATCCACTCCATAGCTATTAATACCTTGCATTACAAAACCCTTCATCACTCCTGAACAAACCCAGTGTAGATATTCTGACATCCTCTCTTCTCTCAACTACGGAAACACCTAGAAGACATATATTTATGCTAAAAAGAGGTTCCCATTTCCTCCATGTCTCCTATTTATCTTTTGTAATGAATGTGGGTGATTATTTTAAATCACCTATACTGTATCTATCTTCTCACAGTATTCCTGTCTCTCTGACCCAACTCATACACTTCCCTCATCATGATACTACTAACTTGAAACATACTCACAAACAAATATTATATTGAATTGTTGTGTCTCACATCCTGTATTTTTACGGAATACCTGGATTCACCTAATGCATGTACATTACTCTTTAAACTAATGTCCATTCATGTCACTTAGCCGCTCGCAACTCATTATGAAACTACAACTCCAAATACACGGGCAGTTTAAGGAGCAATCTGTTTCAAGATGTGTGTGTATTAGGAGACATGCTCTATGCATAACCTCTGCATGACACAACAGTGCGTTCCAAATTTCCTGTGAGCTACCACATTAAATTGCTCTTCACAAAAACGTCCTGTTCAATCACGTGTACGGCACGATGATTCTGAAGACTAAACTGTGCATCAGACAAGTTCCTTTTGTATATGTCCTGTAGCAAATATCTTAATATATTCATGTGCCCAACTGTAGGGGTGGCATGGTATCACAAGTATGACACTGACACAATAGGTACAATTTGTAAAAACGTTATTGAAGTTTCTGGAGTTGGAAAAACTCCTACTTTGCCATATAACTAAGATGGGAGTAGTCTCGACCATCAAACGATAAACAAAACACTCCTAGTGGAGTCTGTCAAATCAAAATGGCCTATACTAACAAAACCTAATGCCTGCCCTATCTCTGACACAAAAAGTGTATAAAGGAGAAATGTATGTAAAGGAAAAATCAGTGTTCAAAAGAATAAAAGTGGCTGAATCAGCTCTCCTCCTCATGTTAGACCACACAGAGTAAGGCGGTCCCTGTAGGCAGGATGACACACTCTGGCTCGGGTTTTCAACCCAATAAACAGTTCCAAAACGTGGATCGACTTCCAGACTTCCAAATAATGTTTCAACAAATGTTCATGCAGGCTCCCCTCTGTCGGGCTCAGACCTCTCACAACAAAGTTCACCTAAGTCCACCTCGGCCGTGTTCAGAACTTTCACAACAATAGTTCAACAAGACTTGCAAGAGGGCTCCCTTCCCCAAGCTCATTACACTTCGGGTCTCCCTCAGTCTAAGCTCAGACCGCTTTCGGATGTCGAACACTTTTGAATGGGCGTGGTTTTGTTTGAAGACCTCCGCAAGACCACTTTGACTACATTCGCTTTATCGTTGCAAACAATGCACCTTTCACTGAAACCTTCGAATGGGCTACTTCCTTTTGCCGGACCACTCTGTTAGTCAGTATCGCTGATTTCACAGCTGTTCTTACTTCAATGTTCCTTCACAGGTCTGCCTTTCTTCGCGTCTCATCCACACGCGTGCAGCCTTCACTTACGATATAATGTTGCTACTTCAAACTTTCTTTAACACACACCAGTCTCTCACGTTGCTTGCCAACTCTCCGGCTATGTGCGTTTCGTTCTTGGTTTTCTGATTTCCAAATCACGAGTCAAGGTTAGTACCACAGGCTTGGTCTCGCCTCCCCACCTCTGCCGTTTACCCAGGAGGGTCGCTGGCACCCTTGAAACACAATGCAGCCTTCTAATGTGGGATCTGGCCTTCTCCACGTGTCTTTTGCGGCCTGTCAGAGGCAACAACCTCCAGTAGGGAACTCTTTTTCGACCTGCTGCTCTTGTTCCCTGGTCTGTCGCTCTGCTCCAGTAGATTTACGTTCGCCCTGGAAGTGCTGCCTGTACTCGTGTTTGCACCTTGCTCAAAGTGTGCCTCTGGGTTCTGCCTTTTATCCGTGTGAGGAGAGCTAATGGGTATCAGGTGTATGCACTTAAAGTCAAGTACCTGACTTTGCCTAACCCGATTAACGGGACAAGTCCAGTACGATGTATGAGAGTTAGTCTTGTTACTCTCAGTCCCCCTTTTCCTCGGCCCAGTGTTCGTGTAAAAAGGGTAGGTGGGACCTCGGAGAATCCTACAAAGTAGGATGTGTTAGATGAGCAAAAAAGGAGGGAATACCGCATCTCACCATTGGCTGTCACACCCCCACTCCCTGAAGACCCCTCACCCAAGGGATCCTCCCACACTGGTCCACCCCCAGTATACAGTATCCAAAGCCATCAACTCCCATGGAATGTTGGGCAACTTTATGAGTTTCAGAGGTTGAATGTGAGTCAGAACCGTATTGCAGCTGTCCCGGCATAGCCCACACATTTTGACTTGCACCTCCACTTCACACTTCATTATCGTACCCCAGCCACCAGAAGTTCTCAGAAACTCTCCCCTTCATTTTCATCGTACCACAATGTCCTTTCTGACACAACTTCAGTATTGCTTGCAGTGGCACAAGCTTACTACCTTCGAACAGCAGGCTTGATCCTACACTAAATTCACTATTTACTTTGAGATATGGCTTTATTTCACTTGTTTATGGCTTTATTTCACTGCTTTATGGCTTTATTTCACTGCTCTCCAATCACACTCCATATCAATAATTACGTCTTTAATCACATCATCTTCTTTAAGTGCTTCTCTCCAATCTGCCTCACTCATAATGCCCTTCTCAACCTGAAAAAACATCCACTGGCTTTTTCTTGCTCCCAAATGCTAGACTACTATTCAGTATTCTCCATAGCCTTCCTAGACAACACATCCACAATCAAACTATCTGATTGTATGCTTTCTAGGTTTTTGATCATGAAAATCTCTACCAAGATGAAGTGACGTGCTTTAATGGTAAACTTCTAGCCCTAGAGGAAAAGGAAGGTGCAGACCTTAACTACCACCCAGACACAACTCATCTACTAAACTACTTCAACTCAGGGTTTTTCAAGCAGTGCGAGGCAAATGCTATTCCACACCACCTTGGCAATGAAGCCCCAAATCCATTGTTTCTCGTTTCTGTCATAATAAAAAATGCTCACTTAGTATTAAACCTGGCCAAAGAAGGTACTTTGGCTAATGCTTACTTAAAGGCTCTAAACTCTTCCTCACAATGTTTGCTACAGATGGTCAGGGTGTGTTTGTGCTCGGACTCGGCACACGCAGTCCAAGGCCTTTTGAGTGGGCTACTGTCCCTGTTCATAGCAAGCGGCCGCAACCTTCGATGGAGCATGCCGAGCCTCACAATACTTCCAAAACATGCCCGTTCTGCTTTGGGTGACTGGCTTGCAGCCTGAACAGTTTCTTTACCCTTATACTTTGGAAAATGGCAAAGATTGTATTGTACATATATCCATGAAGTGACACAGTTATATAGCAATACTGCTTCTGTCAACAAATCAGGTACAATAAATGGCAGTATTAAGTGGATTGTCGCACAATGAGATTACCAATTCAATCCACTTAATCCCCTTGAAATGGTACTCTCCCACCACTGCTTGCATGAAGGGGCCGTTAGGAGTTCCTCTTACTTACAACAACATTCCTCAAAAGTCCCTGGTCACCTGTTAAAATCTTGTCACCAATATTTAGTATAGAACTGCACAAGATACTCGCAGGAGGCAATGGTGGTCCTCTCAAGCAGGAGTTTATTCAATAGTTTACTGGTACATCAGGAAGTGGGTTCACCAGGGCCCAAGGAGCATTAGTAGTGTCCTCTCCCTCAGCCTCCAGAGGGAACTTTGCCACCCTCAGCCCTCTGGAAACACATGTGCTCACAGATTGCAGCCAATGCTGCTCGGCTGAGCGAAAATGTATGCACTAAGCAACACGTTAATAGGAATAAATAACATTCACCTATAAAGCTAAGCCTTAATCTAAGAAAGATTGAATCTACATCACACCATCCCTGAAAAATTTCAATGGGCCTCATTCCGAGTGTAGCGCCATGACTACCTCCAATACCGGTACCAAGTCCACTCTCGTTCAATGGGGACTTACCGGTCTATTCCGACCTTTGCGGGACCGGTAAGTCCCCATTGAAAAAGCCATTCCCCATTCCCATTTGAGCCCCCATAGGGGAAGGCGCTAATAACGGTACCGCAAATTGCAGTACCGTTATTAGCTCTAAAGTCCCTTAACGGGTCCCGTCCTTAACGCCTGGTAAAACCAGGCGTTAAGGAAGGGACCCGCTAAGGGAACTCGGAATAAGGCGCAAAGGGATTACCGGCACCGGTGTCCTTACCGGTGCCCGGTATTCCTTTGCGCCAAACTCGGAATGAGGCCCAATGGCTCCAAGTGGAGAAAAGGATTTTTAACTTTTCATTACCTACAAGGAATTATGTGGCTCCTTACCACACCAAGGCATAACTGAGACCAGACATCTTCAGGGTGATTTAACCAGCCACATACAGGAGAAAGAACCATAGAGGAGAGTCTATCAAAGTTCAAAGCTTGCTCTTCTTGAATACCCAGGAACCCAACTAGTAAGCTTTCTACAGGCGTTCCTCTTTCAGGAGGGCCTTGAAGACATCCCTATTCAAGTATTCCTCCATTTCATAATTAATGACAGGACCACATTCCCTTTCAAAAGTTGGGACATGGTCCAACCACCTGCATGCCCAATCGTGCGGTTCCCAGCTTTGCCTCCCAATGGGCAGCATATAACAGATCTTCCTGGGTGACACTGTACAACCATCCATGGAGACAGCTGGCCCCTGAGATGTACTCTCTGCCGTAGCACTTGGAGGTGGCCCTAAGGCAACACGTGGCTGCTTAACAATGCAAATAAATAAAGGAGTAAACCCATACACCTCGCCAGTCTTAAAACTGCCACCACAGGGATGTTCCTAGGCCAAACAGGATTTGCTTTCTGCTGTGTATTCTGAGGCTTTGTAAGGCTGCATACACTCAAACAACTGCTCTGAGACATTATTCGGATAGAAAGAATTGTTCAGTCACTGGAAACATTGATTGGGTAGCACTAGCAACCATCATCGTGCTTTTCTTTCAAAAGACAAAATGAAATTGGAATGCACCCTTTTGTTACGGCCTTCAAATTAATGAGAGGGCAACATTTAATTGCATGTATCCCGCCCCTAAGGTGTCCGTCTGCTGGACTAATAGTTCCCATCGACTTTGGTTGCGCACAGGTTACCACTATCTTAAGTGTCATGTTGAGATGGCTCACTTTCTTACAATAAAAATCAAGAATGCATATTGATTTCACAAAAAGGGGGTGGGGGATTCCACCAATTCCAGTGGTGTAGGAAATGGACGTCCAAGGTGGCAACATGCATCCAGACAATGAGGGGAAGCCTCACTAAAGTGAATGTGCTTTCCTGGCTAACCGTCCACTCTGTGTGAAGCAGGCTGCAGCAACAGCACAGGCTACGTGTGCTGCTGCAGGGAGTCAGCAGTGGCGGTTGGGCACGAGACAGCGAATGCAGAGAGCCATTGTCTTCCCTACAGCGCATGGGAGTCAGCCACCTCAGTGTAGGTCTTGCCTGCATCCAAAGGTTAGTGGACTGGTCCCACCAACTGGCAACACCTGTCACTGTACACAGTGGTCGAAATGAGAGGGAACGGTCGGGAGCGGAGCGGTCTTCCACTACTTTTTTTTTACTGTGAACAGCTCCACTACTTTCTGCAACCATTTTCACCATTCCAGAAATGTTCTTTGTGAAGTTAAAGCACGCTTCTCCACTTTACCACCGGATACCAGTTACAGCTAAACTGAAATCCATTTCAACTCAGTTGGCTGCCAACCAGCATGGCTGCAACCCTTCAAAAACGTGTTGCATGTTGCTCCCTTGCTTCCTATTCAGTCCCCCACCGGAATCACAGTTCCACTACTTTTTTGGTACTCTTCTGTCACTGACTGTACAGGTGAGGAGTGGCAATATGTGTCAATGGGCATGTGGAGAATGCCATCACCTGTTGCTAGCCATGTGGATGGTGACTTTGTTCAGCTACTGGAGACATGAGACTGGCATCTTGTGCTACTAATTAGGGCCTGGAATAGAAAAAAGAAAATATTTGAAATGAACCCTCACCTGAAGTAACTGCCTTATACCAAATTAGGTCGTCTAAATGATCACTTTTGGTGTGTACAATTGTTTTGTTATATTTCTGTTTTATTTTTTATTCCGGGTGCACCCCCTGACGCACCCTCTATCAGCTGCCCTGACAGCATTCGATTTCTTTCTGCTCAGTGATGACTCTCTTCACTAATATTTGATAGGGAAATGCATACTGAGGGCCAGGTGTATGGGCTTTAATATTGAAGGATGAAATAGACTTGGTGCGGTAGAAAGTTCAATTGTCTCCTCGTACTTTGTTTGCATATTTTGGTCAGACTCTAATGGGTTACTGGATTTGTGCTTGGGATATATTAGAGTCTACAATATAATATGCAAATACATGTAATCTGCCACCCTCTGGAACAGCCTCCCAGACCAGATCAATCGACTCTCATGCTGCCTTCCGCAAGGCTCTAAAAACGAGGCTCTTTGTCTAAAGGGCTTATCCGTATTAGCGATATTTTGCATATGTTACTTCTCTTTAACCACTGAATATGACACACTATGCTAAGCAGAATACTGTACCGTGTAATATAAACTTCTAAGCAACTGTCTTTAAGCTTTATTCTTGGGCCGCTTATTGTAACCCTAAAGCAAGCCTTCTTAAGTATCCTCTATAGTGCCTCGATGCCTTTGGGCTGCAGTGCGCTCTACAAATCCAAAATAAAATAAATAATCCCCTCGGGGTTCCTGAGACTTGGATATGGTGGGGTATAATCAATAAACAACAGTTGCCCTTGCGATTGAAGAGGCACAGCTTGTCCATGGTAAATTGGATAAGATGTCGACATGCCATATTCATGTCAAATAAGGTTACCGATCTATAAGGCGGTTTGCCTTGTGTATCTCATCGGAATAGAGAGGTGTTCTTACTTGGGGATATCTGTACTTTAATTGTTTCTCTTTGGATTCATACAGAAAAGTAAAGTTTAACACAAACACATTAGAACACGCATTGTAATTATGAGCAAGACATAGGCTTGCTTGCGTTGAGTTGTGTAGACGCACGCTTTGCCTGTGCTCCTTAAACGCAGTACGATAATAAACATTGGTACAAACGGATCCCCGCTCCGCTCCTCCTCCCCCTTACCCACCCTCCCCGAACAAGAAAACCAAAAGGAATGCATGTTGAATAATACATAGCCTGAACATTACACACAAACACACCCTGTATACAGCACTCACATACACATCGCAGGCACTGTGCTCTCTCGACGCAGGCTAAAGAGCAGACGTCAAAGATGTGCCCTGCCCGTGCACGCACACACACACTTGCCGTTTGCTGCGTCTCCAGTGTAGATGGCATCAGCATGCCTTTCAAGGCTGTAATTGTTAACCCACGCTGTGGGATGAAACGTGCCCAGAGTCCAGAGGATGAATTATAAATTGTTTCCTTCCACAGGTGTTGTGCATTTAAAAAGGCAATGGGCCCGATTTAACAAACTTTTTTCAATGGGATTTTCCCGCAAGCATTACACAGTTTACCAGATTCCCATTTGCGCAGCACTAGCTAGCACCCTTGGGCACAGGCCGTGTAACGGCGATTAGGCTCGCAGCTCATCTACACACATTAGCATTAGCCAACAACTGTGGCCCATTGGTTGGTCACATGTTGGATTCTTGAGGTTCTGGCGTTCTTCAACATCTCCATGTATGAGGCTCTCAGATGTGGACGGATTCATAACATTAAAAGACACAAATATATGGGCCTCCAATACATACTTCACTCCAGTCATTGGAGAGTCATGCAGGAGTGGGTGCATAATGCACAAACCCATGAGCACTGTCACCTATGTTGCCACCAAGCCTTTCTGCACTCACCAATTCCTGGTGCCGCACAGGTGCGTCAAGTGGGGGATTTAAGATGGCCACGTCAGGTCACGATGCCGCCATTTTGTAGTAATGGGTCAAGAATGCTTAGCACCACAATCATTGGCCTGTGACAATGGTTTCCCAGCTCTGTTGGCTGGAATATTACATTTTATGTTTTCTGTATTTTAATCTAAGCTATTTTTTGTATTGTTTTGTACAACTTGTATGTTTATTTATTTATTTTTTTACCGAAATGAAGCAAACGGAACTGCTGTTTACACAGCAGAGTGATTTTATTTTTAGGCCTGCAAGTGGCAGATGGTTTTCTTACGCAGCCGGTGTCCTGTGTCAGTGCTCACGTGCTCCTCTCAGCAGCACGTTTGAGGTTGGCACGAGACTGCGCATCTCCGTGACTCCCGCGCAGGATTAGTCACGTATTTGTGAAGAATTTCATTGGACTCAATTATTGGTTTGTGTGTCCTACAAGACATGTGGGGGAAGTGGCCGCTGCTTGTACATTTTTTGAAGGAAAAGGCAAACATGTTGTTGTTCGGCAAGAAAGCGCAGTGAGGGGGAGTTGAGTTTGACTAGCTCAAGAATGTTCTGTCAACCTTTTTTGTATGACTGTGAGGCAGTGGAGCCCGACATGCTGGGATGAATGATGAGATACAAGCTGAAAGCGTCCCTCATGCTGGGGTTGATTTACAAATGTTTTTTTTCACTGGGGACATCCTATTGTAAAACGCTCTGTAAATCAGTCCTGCTTTGTGCCTGTAATATGATGATAGTGAAACATGACCGTTCTATCTATGTAAAAGACAGGAAGGCTTGCCAGCCTACTCATACCATGAAAGAAGTTGCTGAGCGGCTTGGTAGCAGGGCATCCCTAGTGTGCAATACTTGAAGACCATGACCGCACTGAGGCCTCCGATCAGGTCACTTGGGTAGTTATAAGTGGTGATGTCGAAAGCGACATCACAAATTATTGTTGCTGACCTCAGTGAAGGACTCTGTGAGGTAATTCATTACCTGTGCATGTCAAGGGGCTCGAGTGGTGGTTGTAGAGCCAACCACAACTGGCGATTTACGTGGTGTTAAGATTTTGGAGCGTAACTATAACGTCCCTTCAACGTAATTGCACCTTGGATATTTGTACGGTTTAACTTTTCATGTAGGGTTGATGCCTGATCTTCACAGAAAACCATAACTTCCTTTGACTAAAGACTTCAGTGAGTTTATGTTTTTTTAAATATACTTTTGAACATGTAACCCTGGTCACAGTGCCAGAGAGGCATGACCATTGTGTAGTGCCTCTACATTCATGCTGGCTAAGAGAACCTGGTTGCACTGCCCCTAACCAGACTGGAGCTCATGTTCCTCAACAGAGCAGGGTTCGTAATTGCCAGGAGCTGGACGCTATTTAGATCCTCGTTATAGCCAAAGAGAGCCTGGTTAGCTTGAAACCAACAGCTACCAGGAGCTACTTTTGACTACTGGGGCAAGTGGTGCCAGACAAATCTGGCTATGTGATATTAACTATTTATGTTTGGGGATGTTTATAAATGGAGATAAAGAACAACCTTAAGAAACATTTAGAGCATATTGGAGAACATGAAATGGACAAAAAGTTCATTTGCATCTTGCGCAAAGTTAAATTTGCTGCACAGTCTGCACTAGCTCCTAGTTCCCCAGGGGTAGGTCCTGTCTAACGGATGATGCCAGATACCCAGGAGCTGCATTTTGCTCCTGTTCAACAAATCCCAATTTCGATCTCTGTAACATAATTTGGAGGCGTGTAGCCGTTATGTGTTGGCATACAAATTTCCGTCATTTGCATGATGGAGTGCAAAAGTGCAGGGCAAAAGGCGGTAAATACGTGTGTATGCTGCCTTTTGCCTTACACTTTTGCACTTTGTCGTGGAAAGCGTGTAAACGCTGACCGACATGCAAGCATGTCAGGCATTTATTTGTAATTGTGAACCACATGCGAGCATGTAGGGTAGCGTTTAATTGTAATTGTACACGTTGCCTGCCATCCAAGCATGACAAGCAGAGTGTACAATGGATCGCTATGGGGACTGCCTGCTTTATGCTTCTGCATTATGCTTCTGCATAAAGCAGGCAGACCCCATAGGGATCTCCAGCATGTGTGCTGGCATGAAAATTGATTCTGGCGCAAATGCTGGAGCATCTGTATGGTGGAGAGGAAGGAAGGAAGGCGATGCACATTTTGTTCCGCTCCGCCTCTCTACCATACAAATGATTGAATATGTGGCATGGAGTGAATGGAAGACTTTACAGCCTTCCTCAAGGCTTTAACACTTTTCAATCACGTAACACCTCTGAAGAACATCAGTTCTACTATGTTTTAGCATTGCCTGATTTAAATTTTTTAAATTAGAACTATGTACACAACCACAATAACCGCCTTATTTTATATGGGGCGGAGTAGGAAATGAATGCATAAATGCAAGGCATAATGCTTTTACCTGTCCACATCCTGCTCTGCCAAATGTACCAACAGTGATGATGAGGAGGAGCACGGAGATGAGATACCAGTGCATTAACCAGAGCACCACACCTGACGCAGCAACCCCCCCAACATCACACAGCAACAGACAAGCATCCCTCAAAGCCAATTCATCAGCCCACAGTCCTACCACCGCCACACCCAATTACTATTCACTCCCATGTACACGCTTGACTGATAAGGTATTCACCAGCCAGCCTCATGTCTCTGCCAGTAATGCCAGATTGAGCTCCCAGACTACTAGGAGCCCCCCCTACCTTCCAGCATCTATCACATACAGGAACACCCACCTCAGCACTAACCACTCGCTTCCCATACCCTTGCCACTTGTCCAACCACACACCCTGCTCTCACCTTTCCCAACAAATACCTACAACCAGTTCCACAACTCACCGCCCTAGCACAGCCAGCACACAACACTCTCAAATTCTCAAACACATGCAAATACCCTCAGCTTCAATTCACAAGTCCCAAGCAGCCATCTCCCCTAATACAGAGACACCCTCCTCCATTTCTTCTCTGCCTTTCCCCTGTTCTCCTCAGACAAGGTTTCTAGAGAAGTCCAATCTATGAAAGTCTCATCAAAACAGGTTCACTCCTATTCCTCCGAAACTATCAAGGACCACATTGACACCCCGGCTCTGACTGACTTCTGCAACCACTCTTTCGCCACTGGAGTCTTCCCCTCCCCCTGAAGCACTCACTTGTGCGCCCTCTTCTTAAGAAACCCTCTGCCAACCCTTCCTACCCAGCTAACTATCGTCCAACCTCCATCTCGCCTTTCCTAGGCAAACTCCTGGAAAAGCTGGCCATCTCCCAGCTTAACCCTCACTCTGAAACTGTTGGTTGTCTCCATGAACATCAGTCTGGCTTCAGAGCTGCCAGAAGCATGGAAACTGCTCGCCTGAACATCCGTGAAGACCTGCTCTCCAACCATGATTCCAACACCTCCTGTGTCCTCATCTTACTTTCTCTCTCTTCTGCCTTTGACACAGTCAACCATGCCATCCTGCTAAACCGTCTCCGTGATAACCTGGTATCACCGATCAGGCCCTAGCTTGGCTGACCTCCTTCCTCTCTGATCGACCCTCCCAGATCCAACTTGGGTCCTTACTCTCCTCTATCTCTATCTCTTCGTGTGGTGTTCCCCAGAGGTCTAACCTCTCTCCCTGGCTGCTCAACCAATACCTGACACTTCTTGCCCACCGCATTGCCTCTCTCTACCCCAACTTTCAGTGCCATGCGGATGGCACTCAGCTCATTTTCAGGCTACCTTCAGCCACCTCTTCTCTTTCTCTCATCTCTGACTGTCTGTCCACCAGCCAGGAGTGGTGTGCCGCCAATGATCTCTGCCTTAATTCCGGTAAGACTGAGATTCTCCTCATCGACACACCTGCTCCCTCCTTTCCTGTCACTCTCTGGCCGGCCTCTCTTGGCCCTCTTCCTGCTCCTACCTGTGAGGCTAAAAACTTCTGGTTCATCTTCGACTCCACACTTTCCTTCTCTCCTCACATCTCTGACATCTCTAAGAAGTCAGACTACCAGCTGCACCTCCTCAGAGGTATTCTTCCTTTCCTCTCCTTCCCCCAGAAGATCACCATCTCTAGAGCTCTGGTTCTCTCTAGGCTGGACTACTGCAACAGCCTCTTTCTTAATCTGCCTGCCTCTACTCTCCGCTCTCTGCAACTCATCCAAAACAGGACTGCGAGACTTGTCCTTGGCCTCAAGCCCAGGGATCGTATCTCTCCAAGACTGAAATCTCTGAACTGGTTCCCAGTGGTGGTGAGGATTAAGTTCAAAACCCTATGCATTGTCCACAAGGCCTTCTGGGGTCTGGGGCCTCAATACCTTCAACTCTCTCTTCCTAAATATCTTCCTTCGCAAGCTCCTCACTCATCCGCCTCCAACTCCATCAGGGTTAGTCGCTTTCCAAGCAGCGAGTTGGTGGTAGATCTCTTTCTTCTGCTGGGGCCTCCCTCTGGAACAGCCTCCCTGCCTCTCTGAAACTTGCGAAGAACCATCTCCGGTTCCGGAAGCACCTCAAGACCTTCCTCTTTGCTTCTGCTTTCTCTCCTCCTCTCCCCTGCTGATCTCCTGGCTACCCTCTGACCTCGGCCCAGGTCCCCTCCCCGCCAGTTGCACACTGGCACTGCCCCCCTGGCAACCCTTGGGGACTGCTACTATATCCCTACAGCCCCTACTAGCACTCGCCACCAGCTGGCCGCACTTTTATTTATTATTTATTGTCTCTATTTATTTTACTGTTATCCTATGTTCTGCACTGCCCCTCCCCTTTCCCCCGCACTTTTCCCCTTCCCCCGCACTTGCGCAATCTCAATGCCACCTGACCTAGTACGATCGCTGCCTCTGTCTTCCCTCTCTTTCCCTTCCCTTGCCCCGTTGCGCCTTGAAACACGTGTTTATAGGCACGTTATAAATGCCATATCATATCACTGCGCCCTTATCGTTGCCAGATCACTCCCTGCCCACGCACTAGATATCTATGACCTAATCACTAAACAGAAAGTAGACCTCCTAGCCATCACCAAGACTTGGCTCCAACAGGCTTCAGGCCCCACACTATCTCTAGCCTTACCAGCAGGGTTCAACATCCTGAGGTGCGACAAGCCAGGCTCCAGAGGTGGTGGCGTAGCCTTTATCTACAAGGAGACCATGGAAATAAGACTTAGCAGCAGCTCCACTAAGGGACACTGCGAACACCTCACCATCAAACTCACCACATCCCACACATACTCTATTACCCTACACATTATCTACCGTTAGCCAGGACCCATAGCTGCATTCGAGGAATACATCACCCACATCATAGGAAGTAACATCAAACCATCCTCCAGGATCATAGCTCTAGGTGATCTCAATCTAGGCCTACATGACCCCTCCGACCTTGCAGCCACTGTCAGAGTGAAGACATTCTCAGACCTAGGGTTCATGCATTGTGTATCCTCACCCACCCACAACAAAGGTAGAACCCTCGACTTGATAGAAAACCTAAATAGCCAGGTCACCATCACCGCCAACACTACCTGTCCATGGTCTGACCACCATATCATCACCTTTTCCATCCCATCCCTCAAACAATCCAAAGCACCAACACCAACGCTCCCTCCCACCCTAGCCCACAGCTCCAGAAATATCACCAGAGACTCCATTGCACCCTCACTCAAGCCCCTTAGCACAATTCCCCCAGTGGTAACTGACCCACAAGCTCTAGCTGACCTATACGCCAGCACCCTTACCAATGCCATCAACCTGGTGGCAACGCTCACCCCAGGAAGGCTAAACCGTCCTGCCACCTTAACCCTTGGTTCACCACATACCTCCAAACCTTGCAAAGTAAGAAAAGACAAGCAGAAGCACTATGGAAAAAAAACACTAAGCCCCTAAAAACAGCCTTTATCAAAATCACCATATAATACAAACAAGCCATCACAGTGGCTAACGCCCAAGTATACAACTCCAGAATCTCAAAAGCCAATTCAAACTCTAAGGAATTATTCAAAATCCTCAGAGAACTAGAGACACCCGTCACTGCCCATAACCCTATTAACAAAGATGAACCATGGTGTGTAAGCATTCAGAACGCCATGTCGGAAAAAATGTGCCCACTACAGAAGAAAACGAAACAAAAACAGAGCAAATTGAGCCCTTCCAAACCCCCCACTCCACACCAGAATGCACCCAGCACCCTCCTTCCAATTCAGGGAACTATCAGAAGCAGAAACAGCCAATATCATCAAGAACCCTAAAACCCTCTAACTGCAAGGCAGAAATATGCGCAGCGGCTGCACTCAAAAATTGCTCTGAACACTTTGTGCCCTTCATCACCAAATTCATTAATGCCTCCTTCTCTTCCAACAATGTTCCAGCTATTCTTAAGGAATCCTGGGTCTGCCCACTACTCAAAAGACCATCACTCGACCCCGCCAATCCAAACAACTAGCGCCCATAACCACAGTACCCTCCCTGCTGAAGATTTTAGACAGCACAGCATACAACCAGATTCAATCCTGGCTTGAATCTAGGTATTCGCCAATCAGGCTTCCGGCCTGACCATGGCACCGAAACAGTTCTATTAGACCTTAAAATCCAACATCTCGATCGGCCTTCCATCTTCTGCTAGACCTATTGGCCGCATTCGACTTAGTAAACCACTGCAATCTATGTCACCAGCTCATCAGCTCAGCTAACTTTACTACCAATGCCACCTCATGGATAGCCTCCTTCCTAGAAAACAGAACTATGAGAGTCTTCTCAGACACAGCTAGCGCCCCGCCACCACATGCAACGTCCCACAAGGATACTGCGTGTCTTTATTGGGGGCTGCTGATTTCACAAGGGGTGGTGGTAGCAGAGGGGACGGTTGAGCAAGCTGTACTTAACTTAGATTCAATGTGGGTGGATGTATTGATGCTGGTGGTGTTGATATTGGTGGTCAGTGGGGGGTGGCTATGGCAGGTGCAGCACAGGGTAGTTGGCTAGAGATGTCTGCAAAGGAGAATTTGGGGCTGCCTTGGATTCATACGTGTGGAGTATTCTTTCCTTAGTTTAGGCAGGGAGACAGTTCTTTTATGTGAGTGTGGGTGGTGGTGGCTGGGGCCAAGCAGCGACTGGAGTGGGTGGGGGTTTGAGGGGAGGTAGGGGCACTGTTGTCGTGAGGGGAGGTAGGGGTACTGAGGGGAGGTAGGGGTACTGTGGGTTGCGGGTGTGCAGTTAGGGAGGTTTTTGATTTACTGTTGGCTGAGTGGCGTGCCAGGCTAGCATGGTTGTGTTTGGCTGCTGAGGTTGGGATGCGCAGGCCGAATAGGTGTTTTCTGTTTTCTTGCGGACGTGCCTCTTGGGTGAGAGGGGCAGTGAGTTGGTGATGTTTGGGCATGCAACATTGTTAGTCTACGGTTGCACGGTGTCTGAGTGGGGAAGAGGAATGCATCGCTGACTGGGTGGGTAGCGAAGGGTGTGATGGGAGCGGTAGAAAGGAGGGAGTTGGTAATTGAGCATGTATCAGGCTTAGCATGTTTTGGGGACACATGGGTGCAAGGTGTGTTGCGTGGGGCTGGCCTTAAAGGCGAGAAGTTGAGTTGGCAAAAGGGATGAGTGTTGTTTTCTGGGATGGAGTGGGAGGGTTGTTTTGGGTTCTGAGTCATGGGCTTGATCGTGTGTGGAGGATGGGGAGTGGGTAGGAGGGCAGGGAGCAGGACAGTGATGGTGGTTGCATTGTTAGTCTGGGTGGAGGGTAGGAACCAAGTAGGTGGGTGGGTGGCAGGGTCTAGGTTGGAGTGTAGTTTGATATAAAGATTAGTATTCTTGGATGGTATGCAGGAACCGTGTATACTGGCAGGCGGCTTGTATATGCGGGCAGCAGCGGCGATTGAGCGCGGAGCGGCAATGAGTTTTGTGATCTTCGCTACTTCCCCTACTGGGCTGGAAAGTCAGGTGGTAGATGTGTGAATGTGGGTTGGGAGCATATATGCAAGTGTAGAGGCTAGGTAGGTTCAGGAGTGAGGCCTGGGTCAGTCAGAGGGCCTAAGATTGTGTGTTTGAGTAGGCCTGGAGTTGTGTTTGAGGTTGGGTGTGCGGGTAGGGACAGGCGGATGTGGTTGTGGGGGTAGATCAAGATAGATTGGGTTAAGCATACCTAAAGTCAATTTAAAAACACAGCTAGAATTGAGGTGTAAACACACAGCTTAAATCAATTTGAGAGGTGCTCGTGAGGCATTGCAATGAATGGGTACAAAGTCCATGTGACTGCAGGGTGGAGAGCACATTTGTAGGCGATATCGCTTGTTGGGCGCAGCAAGCTTAGTCTATTTTTATAGGTAGCGGCAATTGTAGTGGTGCAGCATGGAGAAACATGGAATTGCAATGGTACCAAGTTTGTGCTCATTATATATGTCAAAGAAGGTAGGGCTTTGGGCGGTATGAGCATCTGAGTAAAAATACGAAGACAGAGGGCCTCATTACGAGTTTGGAGGCAGCCATGGCGCTATTAGCGCCATGGCTGCCTCCAAACTCGTGTCCGGGTCCTGGCTCTCGGTATGGGGAATTACCGGGTCATTCCAACCTTGGAGGACCCGGTAAATCCCCATTCTGAAAACCATTCCCCATTCCCATTCGAGCCCCCATAGGGCTCAATGGGAATGGGGAAGGAGCTAATAATGGTCGCGCAAATAGTGTGGCCCGTTATTAGCTCCCTGGTCCCTTAGCGGCTCCCTCTAAGGGCGGCTGGTAAAACCAGCCGGCCTTAGTGGGATCCGCTAAGGGACCTCGGAATGCGGCAGTAAGGGGTTAACGGCACCGGCATCCTTACCGGTGCCGTTAACCCCTTACTGCCACACTCTTAATGAGGCCCAGAGTCTTACCAGACAGGAGCGGAGGGTAGTCATCATCGTTGTAAGTAAAGCCCCTTTTATAAGATAGAGAGGATTTAGTTGTGGCTCATCTGCGCTCGGACAGGCTCAGACAGGAGCCTTAGGAGTCGAAGCCTTAGGAGAGGGGTGGCGGCGGTCGCCTGCCGGCTACTTCACAGGCCCAGTTGAAGGTGGCTCCAGCCAATCAAAGCAGCATCAGGCTGCACTAGGTGTGGGTGTGCTGTTCCTCAATCAGCCGGCCATTTTGGAGGGTCTGATCAAATAGGTGATGCATTACTGATGCCCCTCGCATTGGTCAACAAAAGATAGCCTATTTATTATATGCAGACGATTTAGTCTTGCTCTGTCAGACACCTAGTGGGTTACAAAATATGCGGAATAAATTAGAAATGTACACGATTGCCAACAATTTAATTGTGAACACCGCCAAATCGCAAATCTTAATTTGCAACAAAAACTCAAAGAGACACAATTTGAGGTGGTCTTTACATCAATGTGAACTTTCAGTGGTTCCAAGATATAAGTATCTGGGAGTCCACATTGAACACCCAAAAACTTTAAAAATCCAAACCTGTGAAATCAAAGCTAAGTTAGAACCGTTGATCTCGCAGTCAAAGATACTACTAAGAAAATTGGGAAGTTCACATTAAAACATGTTATAACCATTTATAGGTCGAAGGTAGTTTGGATCCTACTGTGTGGGGTCGAGGCCTTTTCTCCGCGAGACCGTTGTTTTTGGGATGCTTGGGAAGTAAAATACTGGAAAGAAGTTTTAACATTGTCACCCGGAACACCCTTGGCGTTACTGCGATTCAAACTAGGTTTAGCCTCTCTGCATTCCCAAGTATTATGGAAACAGTGTGCCCTGTTGCGAAAACTATTAGAAGGGTCGGTGAAACCATCCTTCTTGAATATCTTAGCTCAAAACATTCTCACATCGAATGATGGTTTATCGAGAAGGTGGCGACACACTACCCTAAATGCAGCAGCTGATGCCGCAGTAACAATTGAGTTGCTATTAACCAACCCAGATCATGATAGCTGATTATTTGGTAAAATATCCATCGCACTCACATCACCAAATTTTTTTTTAAATTTAGATTGGATCAGCACGAAACAAGATATATCTTATGTAGAAGGTGACTAATACCAAGAGAGCTAAATTATTGCCGATTCTGTTTACTCAGGGAGCAGAGGGAAACGTCACAGCACCTGGTAATCGAGTGCACTGCATTAGAAGCAACAAGGGCCAAATGTTTTGGGAAGAAACTTATTGTACAGAATCATGTAGATTATGATCAAATTTGGAACATGCTGTTTTCTAGCTCAAGAGTAACCTTTCAGATTGCCATTGTGCAATTTTTAGAAATAATACTACCAGGAATGTAAGAGACTAAGTGAGAATAAGAAAAACAAATGAAATGTATTTTATCAGGAATATGAGGAGTATTGCAATTTGCACTGTGATTGTGTGCATCCTGGGATGCATTGTATTAATTTATGCAACTTGTTGATACACTGCATTGTTATTTAATATTTGAAAAGTTGGTTCGCCAACTGTAACAAATAAATAAATAAATACATAAATAAATAAATAAATAGGTGATGAATGGCAAAGATAGGAACGAAATGAATAATAGAAGTGCACTCTCACTGTATCAAAGCGAGATGTTGACTATTTATGATGAAATCACTCTTACATTCATGAAATTAGAGGCGCCCTGGCGATTCTGCGCTACAAAAATGGTGCCTTGTGGAATAATTCGCTCCAGGGCCTCGTGGTGCAGCGGAGGCTGTCTGCATCCCGCCAAGGCAACGAGATGTTTCATGATCTCCAAGATGTTCCATACATATAAATCCCGATTTCAGGCACTCAGTTAGAACATAGTCTCTAGCACCCAAGGATTCCCACAGATCCCACATACTCTCTCAGCTTTTGGAACCTTTAGTGATCTACCTGACACTGAATATACAAGTAAGTAATGTAAGCGTCGAAGAAGTATAAAACGACAAAGATGTTTAGATGGGCAAATCACCAGGTAAGGCTAAGGTTTCCTATAGGTGTAAAGCATTTCAGATACAAAACCATAGCTACTTAGTCCAAACAAATGACAGAAGTTTTTTCCCCAATCTCATAGATCCATTTTTTTGTACAATTCCTTTTTCAATTCGTGCAACCCTTGATCCCAATCGAGAGATGTTAGGGATCATTTTCAGTTTAGTGCTAAATTACTCCCACCTTAGAGTCCCCCAGCTCTTTTGCTCAACTTTGGTACTTTGTACTTTTAATTCTGTGTGTTGTGTGTGTTTCTTTTGGTTGTGCAGTCTGACAAACTGCATAGGCATCATCTTTTACATTGTATCACACAGCACCTTCAGTGCAGTGACACAGGGAATTCTTTCCGATTTCCCCAAGGTTTAAATACCTTCTCTGGGATAAACTACTGTTTCCCAGAGCAGCAAAGTGAAACTGACTTTACTTACATTTGTAACTTTCTAGACCCAGCACACACTATTTTACAATAGGGTGCTGGAGGGTTTACTTAGTAACCCATTTGTCTAATTTCTCATTTAACCTTTTTTATGTTACCCTTTCCTCACTGAATGGCTGGTGGCAGTGGTTTACTTTTACTACCATTGTGTGTTTTTACCGCAGGCTGCATTCGCAGGCACAGTAAAGCACCCATGGGTGCCATTTTAGTCAAAATGGCCCCGGTCTTCTTTTTTCACCATTTCTTTGTGGAAAGGTCCTTCTTGAGATTTATTCTGCGCGACAAACCAGGTTTGGTCTCTTTGTTCATTTTGCCTTTGGCAGGATTCACAAGTGAAGCCCGCTTCTGGCTCCAGGGTGTCTGGCAGTGGCAGGTAGCAAGGGAGGTGCCTGAAACTCCCTGTGCTTAGTCTCCTAGGAGACAGGAATGCACTTCTAGGTGATTGGCCAGCTGGCTGTCCGGCAAGGACAGACACCCTGCTGGGTGACTGACAGCTAGGCTGGAATGAATGGGAGACACCTGCATAAAAGGAGAGTCTTTTTGGCTTGGAAGGCAGAGTCAACCACTGGAAGAAGGAATCCGAAGAAGAACTTGAAGAGGACGCCTGTTGCAACTCCTGGACCATTGGTTTGCCCTGTGAAGCCCTGCTGCTGTGCTGAAACTCCAAATTTGTATCGACAAAGGAGCCCCTGCAAGGACGACTTCTCCCTTTGAGTTGGTGGGACCAATCAACTCCAAAGTAAGCCACCTGGACATCCTCTCAGAGCTGGTTGAAATTCCACTGCAGTTGCTGCTGGACCCGAATAGCCAGGGATAGGAACAACAGATAGTGTGTGTTGCTTTTAAGCTGGCCAAGAGCTCCAGGAAGATGCTCCGGACTCCCAGGAAGCAGGACTGACCGAGCCTGAGCCCCCTCAACAGAGTGCGGGACCCCAGATGCAAGGAAAGCCCATCTCGACAGCCAGGAACCGCAGTGTTGCTATTTGCAGTAGAAGCAAGGAGCTGAAACACCAAAGTGCCACTTATTTGAAGTTTGTTGGTTACAAGCAGTGACCATCCCATTGCAGTGCAGGAGTCCCCAGACATCCTCTCTCTTATCCCCACGACTGAGGCCCAGGAACAACAGGATCTGCAGAGCTGCACAGGAACAGAAGCCATCTGCTGCACTTTTTCTTCAACCTAAAGGTACTGTAAAGTCTGAGAGAACTTACCTCTTGTTGTGCTACCTTGCTTGTCATTGCTGGAGACTTGTCTCGGTTGCTCTTGTAGGGCTGCTTGCAGCTTCTCTACCTCACAAGCCTAATCAGCTTGTTGTCCTACTTTGATTTCTTCTATTCTACAAAGACATTTTAAACATTGTGAACGACTTTCTACTTATCTGCAAGAAATGCTTCAGCTCACCTTGATTTTTGCTAACTTATCTTTGGCTGGCCTGGCACCCTGAATGACTCTTCTCTCCCTTGCTTATGTGTTTTTGCCTTCCTTCCAGGAAAGGGTTAACTGACTTTGAATTGGGGGTTATTGAAAGTACTTACCTGGTTAAGAATAATTGTGTGAATACTTGTTTTATTCTGAACCCTCTTTTCTTTGACACTCCTCTCAAGAATATTCTAAATGCAGCAGTGATATATTAATGTCAACAGAACCCTAACTATTGAAGTCACCTGAGGGTGTAGGTAGTGCCTCTTTGCCATCCCAAATGGGTATTTGCTGATTTAGAAACCTAAGATTGTGTATTTGGTGGAGTGTATTTGTTTGTTGCTTTATATTGCTCCTTTCTGTAGAAGGCTTATTCTAACTGGCTGATAAATACATTCATAATTGTTTAATCAAGAAACCTTGTGTGTCAAAGAGTTTATTTGAATAGTGTCAATGTGAATCTCTGTGTAACTCCTCTACAGCTCACATTGACCCCTCTTAAGATAAGCCTGGCTACTCGACCACACTACCAACCTGTGTAGTACAGACTTATACCAAAGGTTGGGTTCCTATTGCAAGGAGGTCAGAGTTGTTCTGGTGCACCCAAAGGGTACTGCATACAATCTCGCCTAACAGGAGACCAACCCAATAATGCAAACAATTCAATAATACTTTCATTCATGGGCCATCTTGCATACACCATTTTGGGCAGCATGCCCCACATTGTGCAAAAAATGTAATAGACGGGACAGAGGTGGAGCAAAAGAGCACAGTACGAGCAAGGCAGACTGCACGATGAGACAGCTATTCAGATCCAGCAGTTCAAGAGCAGTAGAAAGGTGGTGAATATTGAGAGGCTGACAAGGAGGGACACGACCTTGCCCTTTTCGACGCAGACCTGGGAAACCTCCGCAGAGCGAATCGTAAGCCTGAGGACAATAGCCCACATCGGTACACAGAGCATATGGATGCCGATAAGCGGGAGAAAGGGAATCACCTGCTACCATGGCACCGGCCTTGACTCCAGTTACGAGGAAAGCCAAGTGGTTAATCACAGCTGGTTAGTCGAATGGAGAGCCGATAAGAGTCGGGCTGTGGGGAATGAAAGACGCAAAGTGGCAAGCTGAATCAAGTTCAAAGAACTGTAAAAGTGTTGAGGGGAGACCAGCTGCAGGTGGAACCAGCACCATATGGGTGCCAACTCGAGAGACTCTGGTCGATCCCAGTTGGAGGGAAACTACAGATACCAGAAGGCCATAGGAGAGCAGACAAGATAGGTCAAAGTGGTCATATAGGAGGTCAAGCAAAATCCCCATACAATCGAAAGCCTTTGACCTAAGAACTATAAAGAAAGCAAGGGAAGTGAGTCCCATAAACCGTGAAAGTAAATGTGAATGTCAAGTTGGCATGAGTGAACCCAGAAGAGGGATGCTGATGAGAAGGTGGCAAGTTTAAAGTCCCAAGAAACAGCATGTCGACAATAATGAACCCGGCCGAGGGATGTCCACTGGAACTGTTTAAAAACACATTAAGATTTGTGAACGAAGGAAAAGCCATAGTGAACCCCGTGGAGGGAGGCTGAATGTAAAGCTGAGTCAGCACCTGGGAGAGGGGGACCCATGGTTGGAGAATCCTCACCTTAAGTGAAACCAGGAAACAAACTTTTATTTTGTTGAAGGAACCTTTGTTTTTGATATTTGAAGATGTCAGGCCCTCGAAGGCAACAGACTTCTGCTAAAAGGGACTTGGCCATCGAGGCACTGATAAGCTGAGACAGAAGTGTCGACTCGTGCAGGGAATGCTCGAGTGTGTGCTGTGCTCCAGGATTCCACCTTGCCCCGTGCTCAAAACATGGGGAAGGGACATCCAAGCTGCCACATCCTGACATATTATTTATGAACACTTCTTTCTTTTCTCAAAACTATCCCACACCCCTTTTTGTATTAGTTGTAAGGTTTGGCAATAGGTTTCTTAATATAGGCCCTTTTTGTTTCACACAACACCACTAGGACTGCCTTATTTTCATTTGATGGTCGACGCTTGCTCCCATCTTAGATTTAGGTGTAAATTAGGCATTTTTCCAACCTGCATACAGTTTAATAAACGCCCTTGGACTGTGATCACTTCTGTCTGTCTTTACTGTTGCCACCATGAATTCCTTACACACCATACATTATACAATATCCACATAATCCTTTCCATCCTTACATTTTCTGGAACTGAATTGCTCATTCTCACCCTCATTTTCTCATGTCTAGATGGCAGTTCCCTTTTAGCTGGACATTTGGCCTGTTTTCACTGTTGCTATTCACCTTCTCTTCAGGATTTCTTCTTAGACTCACCTTTGACTTTGTACACTCCAATGACTCTATTTTCCTCAATGTACCCATTTCAACTTGTTCTGTATTGTTTTCAAATGTATCCATGGTCTAGCCCACCGCCTATCTCCTCTCTCTTCACTCTGAAAGTCCCTCTGCGACATCCAAGTCTGAGTTGCAATTTACTCCTCCCAGTCCCTGTGCTTCTTCCAGCTTTTGTTCACTTGCTCTTCCAGCCCTTTCATTGGCACTCTGCCGCCTTCAGCTCGCTCTGCAAGCTCTGAGCACTTTTCTATCTCTCCTTAAAACTTACCTGTTTGATTTTTCTTTACCTTCCCTTTTTTTCACTTCATATATTATTAACTCCAGGGATTGCTTTGTTCACGTCTTCATATGTAATGCACAATTTTAAACTGCTTTTTACAGCTCTTTGACAAAGGCACTATATAAATTAAGTGTGGCACTCTGAACGAGTAGGTAATCAGATCAGCACTTTATAAGGCTATGGATCTGGGAAAGGGACAGGAAGTGAACGAAGCAAGACAGGGTTGAGGGTAATGGTATATGAACACCCTGATTTCAGATGTTGAGACATATGGAATGTTAGGGAAAAGAGGCAAGTTGATTAGGTAGGATGAAAGGGGGACTTGAGGGCAGGACTCAGCCCAACTTTACAAAATGCATTATTATACAAGCAAACCATGTTAAACTGAAAATAATTTTAAAATCTATAGAATTAAAAATGTAAAATAATTCAAAAATAAATAATGAAAGGGAAAAAATGAAAAAACAATATAGTCATAAGGAAAACACCAACTTGAATCTACTGTGGGCCCCTCCTAGACCGACAACACCACAACGTGTTCTAGCAACACACATGACAAAGCTAATGAGGCACACGTGTGGCTGAATAAGGTTAGGGCTTTGACCTACACTGCCAAGTCTGAGCAATCGAGGCATCAGAGCCATTCTACTAGAGACTGTTCTCCCCACAGGAAGCAAGTACAAGCTGACACCTAAAGTTATATATTACAAAAGGGAATACAACATGTAGATGTGAGGGCTTTAAACCCAGAGGATGTTGGGAGAGGTGTTCTCTTTGTGAGGATACTTCAGTAGGTGGTGGGAAGACAATCTCATTTGCTGGTAACAGTCTCACGGTCTCAGTGTATTGCACACAGCACCACACCCAAGACCGTCACCCAGACCTATGATGAACAATGTTCCATTGTATAATCACACCACTGCACGGGTCGCTGTGTTGTGCAAGTGAACTTCTTCATGTGCGATTCTATCTTGATACAGGGTTCCAAATTTGAATGGCATTCTTGACAACTGAGAGTCTTGATGTTTTTCTTTGATCCACTACTCATGGCAAGTCCACCTTCTGTTGTACTCAATTGCACCTTTGTATTCATTGCCCCATGCCCACTCCCTCTGGCCAGCTCCTTCACTGACCCATGTTAGAGGACCTTCCTCTTCCTCACCATCCGTCCTCTTTGTTCTGTTGAATTAGGCAGATTCTATTGTACGATGGCGAGTTCTCACCTGGCTACTACGGATTAATACAAAAATGTCGCCCTGAAAATTGCGACTTGTTCATTACTGCACCTTTGCGCGGTAATATTATGCTGACCCCCACTACCTAGACTAATGGGAGCAGGGATTGGGGAGGTGTCCCCCGATCCCTTTGGTCCGTGTAGTGCAGGTCATGGGTTGCCGGGGTGTCCCCCGCTTCCATTAGATGGTAGCGGGGGAAAATAAAAAAAAAAGTAAAAAGAAAAAAAAATAGGACCCTGCAACGCCAGTTCAGACCCACGTTAGTGGCCAAGAACTGATCCCGCAGGGTCGGAGGAGAGAGGGCAGCACACTTCACGGTGTACCGCCGAAAAGGTAAGTGGAAAGGGGCGAGGTGATTATGGGGCTGCAGGGCACTGTGATCTATGTGATCACTGCGCTGCACCATAATGGGAGCCTGCAATTTAATAGTCGACATTATGGGCGGCGCAGTGATCACATTGATTCGCTACTACAGCTAGAGTAGTTCTTCTTGTCTGAATCATCACCTTTATAAAGGGGTTGAACTACTTAGATGCCACCATCTGAGGCACTATCTACGTGTTTGACATGTGTAAAATCACTCAACGCCGTAATATTCATAATGGAAAATCTGCTACCAAATATAATTCATTTAATTTAGTGCCCATTTCTTATATTAATCACTGTAATGCACCTTGGAATATCACAGAGAAGAAGGTGTACCCACTTGTCCGGTAAAGATAAAGGTATAAACTGCAATACAACTGCAGCAAAGAGAAAGACTAAGAGCGTGTGAGCAAACAGATAACATAACACAACACAACACAACATGAGGGTGCTAATCCATGCAGTACCATGGACAGCACCGCTTCAGGAACATCTCACAGTAATTTCCTTATAATACTATCCAGCCTGCAATACCACATTTCCTTTATTACAGGGTAGTTGTCACATCACTATTGACCTGGAACAAGAAAAGGGCATCACAGATGCTGTCATCAATTATTTAGCTTCAATTGTAATAACCAAATGTAGCACGTATCCAGAAACTAGAGGGGCGGTGACCTCAAGAAAACTACTGTCTGGGCAACACAATACTATAATAAAGAAAAAAGGAAAATCAAAAGTGGAAATGGGCCTAAAAACATACATAAACACAGACTACAAAGCTTTATTTAAACAATGCTAATAAAATAATACATATATATATATTTATATATATATCTCACTTTTGATAACACATAAAAACTAATATATATGTCGCTTATAAAGTAACTACAAGTAGCAAAAAGGCTGAGACAAAGGACATTGTGGAAATATAATACATTACCCTAAATCCCACTGAATATAGTGGGTATTAATATTACTGTCTAGTCAATTCAGGCCATTTATGATAAATAAGATCAACCGTAGCACTTTGAAATAATACACTAAATGTATTGTCATAACCCTACATGTTTTGGTCCCATATACTCTATGTGTTGGACCTTCCTCAGGGATGACAAAAACAACGTTCACAGGTGGTGTTGAAAGGCTAATGAAGTCCAGCGCTCAAGTAGTCAGTATCAAGCCACCAAAAGGTATGTTTTCCACGGTCCTGCGGTTTATCAATGAAATGTTCAACAAC
This sequence comes from Ambystoma mexicanum, assembly GCF_040938575.1. Taxonomy (NCBI): domain Eukaryota; kingdom Metazoa; phylum Chordata; class Amphibia; order Caudata; family Ambystomatidae; genus Ambystoma; species Ambystoma mexicanum. The sequence goes on from NC_090932.1 coordinate 1,375,820,943, forward strand.
CCATGGAGATAGAATTTCATCAGATCATCTTGAATAAATCAACGCTGGTAAGGGGAGAACAGAAATGCATTCGAGACCACACATATGTGGCAATTTCCAACTTCAGGACCAGTTCTAAGTTCAAGAACCTCCAATTAGACGGTCAAAAAGATGATGTGTGTTGAAGCTAAAAAAAAATGCTGCAGCAGCCCGCGATATCAATGCAATGCAGTGTTTACTCATGGATTTGTGGCATAAGCTTGGTATTCCCCAAAACGACAGACGCCATTTAAAAACGACTGCACCATAATAACGTGTAAAAATGCCCTGACATCTGAGCACCAATTGTAATACCACAATGCCTTTGGTCTGAGCCAGCACAGAGCGAAATTCCATCTGCTATGCAGCCCTTTAATTAAAGTCCTGACAAGCTTTTCAAATTCCGTTCGTGTAAAATAGTTTTCTGTGACACTTTACAGCCATTAACTGATAAGAAACGTTCATGATAATATGTTTAGTTTGTTAACTGCTGGCGTTTATCCCTTTGGAGAAAGAACCTGCAAGTTATTTATTTTTAAGCACAAAAAAAACGTTTTTGAGATACATTTTTTTAAACTGCTTAAACTATTTTTTGCAACACCTTAGAAGCTGCTTATTAGTTTTTTTTATCCAACCATATTCAAAATTGATTATATGTATCAGCAAATGAAAGATCACTTATATTACAATCAGCAAGAGACCAGGTATTAAAAGGGGATGACAGTGTATGGGGTGATAAATCTGAGGATGTCGTCCCTTCCCCCCCAGGGGTGGCAGGGGGACCTTTCCAATGGGGCTAGGGCAGTGCAACCACAGTGCAATAATCTCCCTGGGGGGCGGGTGTGGATCACATGGGAGAGGAACTATCCCCAGAGAATGCGGTATACCGCATATGGGCCACCCTCTCCTTTTCTGACAGAATCAGACCCCTCAGATATACTGACAAACAATACCAACATGTTTTATTGTGAGGTCAGTCCAGCTAACACAATATCCAGAAGGAAGCCCCAGGATAATCAGATTATCCTGCCCCGTACCTTTTAAAACAGCTACTGGGAAGAAGATGGGCAGGAGTGGGAATCACTCCGCTAAACTATGGTGAGCGGTCTAGTCCTCCACCGTATCTCATTGGAGCAACGAGATATAAAATAGATGAGCGAATGACAGAGATCCTTCGGAGAAGTGCTGTTGGGCAAGCCGTCCCTGCAACCGTGAAGAAGGGAGCAGAGATGCTGTGCACCGAGCAGGGAGAGAGAGTGACAAAAGGACAAGAACTGGTAACTATGACCAGTGCTTTAAGTGGGCCGGGGCCTGCCGGGGCCGGGCCCCGCCAGTCTCCAAAAAGTGGGGCTGAGCCGGGGCGCTGCCGGGGCCCCCGGTCCCACCACGCCATGGCAGGACGCATTATCCCGCCACGGCCGCAGCCGCGACGGGAGATGCGCCCGCCAGTGTAGGACAGAAGTGCCAGCCAGCCACAGCGTCGCTGAGGCTGGCTGGCACTTCTGTCAGTCACTGTAACTTCCCTGATGACCCCCCATCTGAGGGGTCATCAGGGAAGTTACAGTTCCTTTGTTGGCCATCGCCAGGTCACTGACCCTCTTTGAACCTGCAGGCTCCATGATTTAATATGTAGATTAAATCACGGAGCCCGCGGGTTCCCAGAGGGTGAAAGACACCTTGGGCTCTGTGATCTCTGCTCAGAGCAGTGATCACTGAGCCCGAGGTGCCCGTCTCCTTTGGCAAATCTTTATAAAAGATGCCTTGAAATGTGTACGTTTCAAGCCATCTTTTATAAACGTAGAAATATTTCTACGTTTATAACAGACGGCTTGAAACGTACCCAATTCAAGGCATCTTTTATAAAGCTTTGTCGACGGACAAAACCACCTTGGGTTTTGTCCGTCCTCAACGCTTTATAAAAGATGGCTTGTACGTTTCAAGCCATCTTTTATGAACATAGAAATATGTTACAAATGTCTATGTTTATAAAAGGTGGCTTGAAAAGTACACAAACCGTAGTAAGGTAAGCACACAAGTGTGCGCAACTTACTATGGCTTGTACACTTTCAAGCCACCTTTTATAAACATAGAAATATGTAACATTGCAATGTTTATAAAAGAAGGCTTGAAAAATACACAAACCATAGTAAGGTACGCACACAAATATATAAATGCTCTACTACATTTATATATTTGTTTGCGCACCCTACTATGTTTTGTGCACTTTTAGGCCACGCCCACAGCGGATGCCCCAAAAGAGGGCCCCCCCTCAATTTCTTACCCCACTTAAAGCACTGACTATGACTCTCACTTCCAGTCAGCCTACGGGGCATCCCACTCTACCCGCAGCAACAGCAAGCTAAGAGGAAAAAGCATGAGAGACGCAGAGCACCACCGAGCAGCACTGAAGCCAAAAGGAACACAAATTCTACCGGAGCCTCGAGAAGGAGTCCCATTGCCCAAAAGACGCGCACTGAAAGCAAAGGTACGCGAGCTGGCGGGAAGGGACAGGAGGTCCGGGGAAGCGGGGACAGATAGAGAGAACACTGAACGAGAGGGTTGGGAGGCCTGAAGGACAGAGAATACTGTGGGCTAACACCCTGAGAGAAATACTGACTAACAGAGGATCAGATACCCTAATCATTAGAGAATCTACAATGAGAGAAAACTTAGCTTGGCAGGCGAGTGAACCAAGCTACCAGAGAAGGGGATTACAAGCCTAAAACAAACCTGCACCCATATTTGCAACAAAGAGAGTCCGAGACCCTGAAGTCAGAGAAAGTGTACGCTTGGCAGGAGAGTAAACCTAGCTACCCGAGAACAATACTGCGAGTCTGATACCTGCACCCATATTTGAAGGGGTGCTTGAAAGCCTGAGAATAGGATGGGCTGGCACCCTGAATGGGAGACACATAATACAAGGGTCTGGGACTTTAGCCACGAGAAAACCTGCAAAGGGAGAAAGTTTAGCTTGGCAGGAGAGTAGATCAAGCTATCCGAGAACATTACTGTGTGTATGAAACACAAATCCATATTTTATTGGGAAATCTGAAGATCAGAGAATGAGAGAGGCTGACACTCTGGGTAAGGGACAAGTAAAACGAGGGTCGGAGATCCTAGACAACAATAGAACCCGTGAATATAGAAAGCCTAGCTTGGCAAGAGAGTGAATCAAGGTATCAAGGAACAGTATTGCGAGTCTAGGACTGCACCCATATTTGAAACTGAGACTAAGAGTGTCTGAGACCCTGAAAGGAAATGAATATACCAGAAATACATGTTTGTCAGGAGAGTGAATCAAGCTGTCAAAGAACTGGGACTAGCACCCATATTTAAGACAGAAAATAAGAGAGTCTGGGACCCTGAAAGAAAGAAAAGAAAACACTGAAGAAATAAAGGCTTGGCAGGAGAGTGAACCAAGCTGTCAAAGAACTGTACTGCGAGACTGGGACTCGCACCCACGTTTAGAACCGAGAATAAGAGGGGCAGGGACCCTGAAAGAAAGAGAACGAAATACTGAAGAAATCCATGATTGGCAGGAGAGTAAACCAAGCTAGTTGCAAACAACACAGCGAGTCTGGCACCTGCACCCTTATTTGAGTCCAAGAATAAAGCAAACTTTCTTATACTACATGGTCTCGGACCTAACAGAAAGAGACTCTGGGAAACAGACCTAGTCCCCTGGATAGTAGTTGGGAGGAGAGTGAACCAGACCTAGCCAGGGAATAAACATGGAACCAGGTTTCAATACGAAGTTAATTATCAAAGGGTGGAAAAGCCAGGGAAAACGAGACAGCTTCCTTGGCAGAATAAATATGTTTTTTTGTCAGGAGCCACTCCTTTAGCTTGTGAAGCGGAACAAGCAAGAATCCAGTGGGAAAGGAGAAGTTCCCTAGATATTGGAACGGTGTATCTTTGTAAAAGAACATTTCCTATTTATTGATATGACCATTGACATTTGGAACTTTCCTTTGATGAAGGAGTTTAAACACCACCTTTTGAAAAGAAAACAACTTTGCAGTTTATGTTCATGTTATTAGTGTTAGGGTTGGAAATTAGGGTTTGTCTACACGACTATGCCTAACATTTCATTTGACATCTTGACAGTTTCACTAATTTTCTTTTAGACATGGACACCCCTCCTAGCACTAAGCACAAAGAGGCATGTTTCCAACCCCTCAATGTTCTTTAATAAAAGTCTATGGCAACAAACAAGTCACATCTGTGTAAAACCTCTTCTTCTGAACCCTTTCAATGGTCATGTGTTATAAGAAATAACATATCCCCTACTGTATGTAAAAAGGATACTGTAAGTCACCTCAGAGTTCCGTGTTCCTGTAAAGGAACTTGGCATTTGGCCTAATTTCTCTATTTAATCATGCAATTCTTAGTGACATGCAAGATCTGGAGTTTATCACATGGGAGAAAGAATATGCATGTTATATATTTTAAAGCTCAAAATAAAGAACGTCTTTGAGATGCATTTTTTGTTAAACTGCTTAAAATAAGTTTTGCTACACATTAGAAGGTGCTTATTAGTTTTGTTTAATCCTAACAGATTCTAAATTAATTATATGTATCAGCAATTGAAATATCTCTTATATTACAATAAGCAAGAGGCCATGTATTTAAGAGGATGACAGTGAATGGTCATGCATTATAAGAAATAAAATATCCCCTATTGTATGTAAAAGGTATAATGGCCTCATTCCTCTATTTGTTCATGTAATTCCGCAGTGACTTGTGTGAAGAATCCTACAGATCCCTCACTGAAACCCTGACTAAAGTCACCTCCCAGGTGGCCTGGGGAAGGCAGACGCTTCCTGATCCCAACCCTGCGGGTGGTGTAGTGCAGGAGGATCACCTGCGAGGAGACAAAGCTCAGGGTGGTGAGGCAATTCCGTAGGATGAGACACAGTATTTTTCCTCCGACAGGAAGATTCTTAAAACTGCACCTAGAGAGGTTATGGCGTATTGTCATTGTCATGTCTCTCAACCTAATATAAGATCTAAGGTTGTGAACCCTAAGGTTAGAAAATCAGAACAAACTATACCGAAAGAAAGATCCTTCTTGGTATCCCAAACTAAAACACCTTTCTCAAACCCAAGGGTGCAACGTAAAGAATTATGGAAACGTTGTCTTCACTAAACCATCTTCCTCTATAATATCCAATTCTCATGACACCTCTGTTAAAAACCTTAAGGGAATAAAATCTACCTTTACAAATAAAGTAGAAGTTGGAAAATCTAACTTTGTCGGAAGAAACTACAAGTTCCAGAATCCTAGAGGTACTGAGACGAGGAAGAGGGGTGAAGAGGTGTGTAGATGTAGTAGTCAGGCCTATTCTAAATGTATGTTACAAAATCCAGCTCCTTCATTGCAACTGGCCAATGATTTTAATGAGTGTTTTACATCCAAGACTGCGACTATCCAAAATATATTATGGAAGGAAACACCCCCAGAATCCGATTCAAATGTTATGTTATTTGATGTTTGTATAGCACCTGCTACAATTGGTATGGCCTTGAGGCGCTGTTAGGTGGCAGACCCATCGGAAGACCACAGTCTTTGCGAACATAAAAATGAAAGAGCATTACATTCCATGCAAATAGTAGCTAGAAATTAGGTCACTTACTAGCAGAGATGACTAGTTAAAAACATAAACAAAATGCAAAGCAGTGTGTTCAAACACAGAGATGTCTGCTCTGTCAGTGTCAATCTGACAGCTGGACCAGTATTTTATTGGTTGCAGTGCAAAAGGGAGTACAGGTATTATGAAATAGTCTATCAACCCCCAGGGCAGCTATCTACAGTTGCGGGGTCTGCTATACTTTACATGCAGAAAACATGTATACTGAATAACATGCAGATTACATACACAAATGACAGATAGGTAACCTTCGAGTTAATGCAGTAGAAATGTTTTATATTGGATGCAAGCTTAGTGTTGCAGCGTTGAATGTAGTGAAAAAGCAAGCATTAGTAATGGTGTAATACATAGCCATCCATAGAGAAAATACAGCCTGAGCTATCCCCAGAGGTGGAGTTGATAGAATGTGCAAAAGGCAGAGGTGTCTCCTAAGAATAAGATAAGGAGGTTGAAGAGCAGAAAAATCGGAATAAACACATCCAGTTTTGTGGTGACATTTTAAGAAGCAATTTATATTTCTGCCGAAATAAAGATATTGGAAGAAGCTATTTAGAGGGTTATTTTGCATACGCATTTGCAGAAAGACAAAAGTATAATCCACCGAAGGAAATACCATTGATGAATTAGGTGATCGTTTATCCAAGCCTGTTTTAACATGTCAGAACGTCCCACAGGATTCGGTCCTCCCTTTGCTACTGGGTCTGAAGTTGAGTTAGACATCTTACCAGTAATACCGGCTCGTCATCTAGCAACTGCCCTGGTTAAACCGATCTCTGACTTTATCAACCTTTAATTATAGGGAGTGGCTTTCCTCTGCCCTTAACACTGTATTAATATCCCGGAGCCTGAAGAATGTATTTATTTATTTTGGCATTTGTAAAGTGCACCTAACACTGGGGCATCTGTGCGCTGAATGTTACTCTTAACCCTATTCAACTCAGCATATACCATCCCTTAGCTCATCTAACATGGATTACTAATCCTTTGGAGAAGATTGTTGCATCACAACTACATACATATCTAGATAATCAGATTCTGGACCCTACTCAGTCTGGGTTTCAACCCAATCACGAAACTGAATCTCTGTTAGTCTCAGTAGGGGATGGCATCCTTGCAAACGCAGATGAGTGCCACTTGGTTTACCAGTGTTGTTAAGATTTATTGGATCTGCGTGATTTATCCGCGGCTGATTTTCCCGCGACGGAAATGTTTGCATGGGAAATGTACGCATTACAAAATGTTTGTACATTTCCCATGCAAACATTTTCATGACAAATCACGCAGATCTCCTCACTTTAACCCTCGCTCACACCCCCCCACTCAAACCGTCACCAAACCCCCAACCCCAACCCCTACTTACCTTTTCTTGAGACGCGCTGTGTCCCTGCAGCC